>NC_052050.1:50569750-50869750 GCF_903992535.2 Arvicola amphibius
TAAGTTCCAGGACAGGTAGGGCTATATAATGAGACACTAAGTCAAAAACAAACCAAAAAACAAAAAACAAAAACCAAAACAAAACCCAAACATGCCTTTAATCCTAGCACTTGGGAGGCGGGGGGCAGAAGTAGGCGGATCTCTGTGAGTTTGAGGCCAGCCTGAACTAAGAGCAAGTTCCAGAATAGTCAGGGATATATGGAAAAACCCTTCTCAAAAAACCAAAACAGAAACAAAAATAAAAAGTAAAACAAAACAAAAACAATAAAACACCATTTACTGTTTGTTAGGCGGCGGTGGCGCACGCCTTTAATCCCAGCACTCGAGACAGAGTCAGGTGGATCTCTGTGAGTTCGAGGCCTGCCTGGTCTACAAGAGCTAGTTCAGGACAGCTTTGGCTATTACACAGAGAAACCCTGTCTTGAAAAAACAAACAAAAGAAAACCCAAACCCAATCAACCAAGCAAGCAAACAAAAACCCAACAACAAAACCCAACAAAAACAAACCCAAGCAAACACTCACAACCACCCACACTAAAGAATATTCCAGCACCATATGGCTTTGTTTTGTGTGTATATGGTGCTGTGGATGAACTCAGGGTCTTGTATGTGCCAGACAAACACTATCCCTAAAGTAGACATCCAGCCCTTATCTGTTGCCTTAAGAGGTCTGTACTTATTACTCTGAAAATATAAAATAAATTTAAAAATAGAACCAAGCTTGATACTAAATCCAAGCATTTGGAAGGCAGAGGTAGGAGGAAGGTGAACTCAAGGCTAGCCTCATCTACTTGTGTCAAAAAACCAACCTAGCAAATGAGAGATGACTCAGCAGTTAACACTTACTGCTCTTCCAGAGGACCCAGGTTCAATTCCCACCACCTGCGTAGTGGCTCACAACCAACCATCACTCCAGTCCCAAGAGATCCAACACCCTCTTCTCACCGCCATCGACACCGCATGCATGTGGTGCACACACATACATGCAAGCAATCACCCATACACATAAAATACAAATAAAGGTTAAAAATAAAACAACAACAACAAAAACCAAACCAAACTAAAAACAGAGAAAAGTGAGAGAGGAAATCGAGATATCCCTTTCTGTGAAAGAGACTTGGGAGTGGAGAGAGCTTTTTCTTTTCTTCTTTTCCCCCTTCCCCTTCCTTGCTTTCTTCCCTAAGTCTTCTCTCTGCTCTCTATTTTCCTGTTCCTTCAGTGGAAGGGACTGGCCTGCGTTTATTTCCCTTAGAGGAAGAGCCAGTAGAGACAGAGGTTGAAAAGAAAGGGGTGGTTTGATGAATCAAGATCCAGGAGGAGACAAGAGGGAGATGTGAGCAGAGATGGAGGTGGGATGCTGAGCTCATGCATGCTTTTTCTCTCTTCTCTCTTCTTCTCTTCTCTTCTTCTTCTTCTTTTTTTTTTTAAGATTTATTTATTTATTATGTGTACAGCATTCCTTCCATGTGTGCCCGCAAGCCAAAAGGCGGTGCCGGGTCTCATTATAGATGACTGTGAGCCACCATGTAGTTGCTCTAGTCTGGAAAAAGTGGAGAAGTTACTGAGCATGAGGCAGGTGTAAAATTGGTGGTATGGGAGCAGGGGAGGAGGTAGCGGGGAGCAGGGGAGGAGGTAATGGGAGCAGGGGAGGAGTTAGTGGGGAGCAGGGGAGGAGTTAGTGGGGAGCAGGGGAGGAGGTAGCGGGGAGCAGGGGAGGAGGTAATGGGAGCAGGGGAGGAGTTAGTGGGGAGCAGGGGAGGAGTTAGTGGGGAGCAAGGGAGGAGGTAGCGGGGAGCAGGGGAGGAGTTAGTGGGGAGCAGGGGAGGAGGTAGTGGGGAGCAGGGGAGGAGGTAGTGGGGAGCAGGGGAGGAGGTAGTGGGGAGTTGTTAGGTATTTAATGCCCAGCCTAGGTTAGAGACCTTTTGTTTTGTTTTGTTTTGTTTTGTTTTGTTTTGCTTTGCTTTGCTTTGCTTTTTTCAAGACAGGATTTCTCTGTAGATTTGGAGCCTGTCCTGGAGCTCCCTCTGTAGACCAGGCTGACCTCGAACTCACAGAAATCCACCTGCCTCTGCCTCCCAAGCTGAGACTATTCAATATTTAGTGGTCCTAGATCTCTGCTCTGCTCAGCACAGCGTCAGAACCTATGTTTTCAAATATATCTGTTGAATGAAAAAGTAAGTATAATCATGTGACTCCTGTCCTTGGCAGTATACACCAGACAGCCACTGCCCCTGCTGTTAGACCAAAGAGTGGGGGTAGGTGATGGATCTGGGGGTGAGGGTTGAATTGTGAAGGGAGGGGAAGTGAGTGAGCCGATGAGATCGTGGTTGATAAGATCTTGGTGTGTAACCTGGAAAGAAGTTGAAGTGTCAAGTCATGAGCAAACAGAAGGGCAAAGGCTTTGTGACAGAAGCCAGTTAGAAAATGACTACAGATGTGTACCTCAAAATAAAAGTGTACGCATTACTAATAATATCAGAAGGAAGTGTTCTGCCGTATTCTCAGAACTCTGAAGCCTGCGGCTCAAGAGTTCAAGCCAGTCTGGGCTACAGAAATGTTTTGGAACTAGACACAGGTGAGAGCTGTATGACACTGGAGTATCAAACCATGTCACTCACTGTGTGCTCTAAAATAAAAAGGGAACGAGCTACAAATGCAGAAGACACAGCCAGGCGCTGGTGGCGCACACCTTCAGTCCCAACACTGGGAAGCAGAGGCAGGTGGATCCCTGTGAGTTTGAGGCTAGTCGGGTTCCAGGACAGCCAGGACTGTTACAAAGAGAAACCCTAGCCAGGCGGTGGTGGCACACGCCTTTAATCCCAGCTCTCGGGAGGCAGAGGCAGGCGGATATCTGTGAGTTCGAGACCAGCCTGGTCTACAAGAGAAACCCTCGGGGGAAAAAAAAACCAAAGAGAAACCCTGTCTTGGAAAAACAAACAAACAAGCAACAACAAAACCCGGGAGCAATAACACACGCTACTGGGTTCATTTCTTCCTTCTCTCCTCAGCCCGCCTTCCTTTCTTATGCTTTGGGCATGCTAGGCACATACTCTGCCAAGGAGCTCAGGAACCTAGCCTCCTGCCTGTTCTCTCTCTCAGGCTGGGGACTGAACCCAGGATATACACGGCCTGGGCAGGGCTCTCGCGCCGAGCTATATACTCCAGCCTTCATCCGTGTACACGTTATTGTTCGTTTGTTCGCCTGTACTCCGTTCATTTGCTATTTCTTTGAGATGGGATCTCCCTCTGTAACTCTAGCTGGCCTTGAACTCCAGAGATTTGCCTGCTTCAGTAGATACCACCCACACCCAGCATGTCTTTGCTTTGTAGATAGGGTCTCACTGTGTATTTCTGGCGGTCCTGGAACTCTCAGCATAGATTAGCCTAACCCCAAATTTGAGTTAGTTCTTCTGCCTTTGATTCTGAAGAATGGGGATTACAGGTGTGTGTCACCATGCTCAGTTTATTGTGCGCAATAATAGGTTTCATTACACCATTCATGCACATATATGGTGCATTTTGACCATATTCACTGCCTTTTTACCCTCTTAGCCCCTTTGCCCCACGGACCCCTTCTTACCTATCAGTCCTTTTCTAGACTAACTTCCCACACATGGGAGAAAACATGCAGTGCTCATCCGAGACTCGACTAGTTTACATGGCATGATTGTGCTGTATACTTTAAAGATCTGTATTACATGAGTGTGTGTGAATGTGCCATGGTTCATGTGTGGAGGTCAGAGGACAATTTGCCTTGTATGTTCTGGGTATTGAACTTGGGTCCTCAAGATTGATAATGAACATCTTTTGTTTTTTGTTTGTTTGTTTGTTTTTGTTTTTTTTTCCTGGTTTTTCGAGACAGGGTTTCTCTGTGTAACAGTTCTGGCTATCCTGGAACTTGCTCTTGTAGACCAGGCTGGCCTCAAACTCACTGAGATTCACCTGCCCCTGCCTCCCGAGTGCAGGGATTAAAGGTGTGCATAACAAGCACCTTTAGCCACTGCACTGTTTCTCCAGCTCGATTTGCTATACCCTTAAGAGCTTATCATCTGCTCAAGGAGTCTGCGGATGGATGTAGCTCACTTGCCTCGCACGCTCAGGTGCCTATGTTTGAGACCAGCACTGCCCCACTTACCCGATTCCCTAAAAGAAATAAATGACTGTCAGCTCAGTAAGTTGGGTTTATCTTCAGTCATAATAAAAAAAATGTAACTTGAGATTAGTAATACTTGGGGCAGGTGGGATGACTCAGAGGTCCAAAGCAATGGCTGTTCTTTCAGAAAACCCAGGTTTGATTCTCACAATCTACCTGGCAGCTCATAGCTGCCTGTAACTCCGGTCCCAGGGGATCTGACACCCTCACCATGAGTACCGCACATATGTGACTTCAGGCCCAGGGGATCTGACACCCTCACCATGAGTACCACATATACGTGACTCCAGTCCAAGGGGATCTGACACCCTCACCATGAGTACACATATATGTGACTCCAGTCCCAGGGGATCTGACACCCTCACCATGAGTACCACACATACATGATTCCAGATGTAGGGGATGTGACACCCTCCCCATGAGTACCACACATACGTGATTCCAGTCCCAGGGGATCTGACACCCTCACCATGAGTACTGCACATATGTGATACAAAGATACATGCAAGCAAAACACTCATACACATTAAAGAAAAAAAAGCTAGGCATGGTGGCATTTGCTTTTCATCCCAGCCCTCAGGAGGCAGAAGCAGGCAGATCTGCGAGTTTAAGGCCAGCCTGGTCTATATAATGAGTGTCAGGACAGACAGGGCTATGTAATGAAACCCTGTCTCAAAAAAATAAATAAAAATGAGACAGGTAATACTGTATTTTACCTGCACTGGCATGATAGGAGATATGCTCACCCTCTATGACCCAGTAACTCTTTTTAAAAAATATGTTTATGTATGTGTGTCTATGTGAAGGTTATGTGCACATGAACAAAAGTGCCATCGAGGCCAGAAGAGAGAATCAGATCCCTGGGAGTTGGAGGTTCTATTCTCTTGTGAGCTGCCTGACATGAGTGCTGGGAACCAGACTCGGGATCTTCTGCAAGCGCAGCCCATGGCCTTGAACTGCTGAGCTGTCTCTCCAGCCCGCAGCCCTCCTTTCAGGGCTGTGCTAAAACATACGTCACATGTCCGGAAAGATGGATCTGTAGGAGGAACTATTACAAAACTGTTTGAACTGAAAACAAGTGGACATTCAGAATGCCCATAGGAAACCAGCAAACAAATGGCATCATCCAGTGACTGGCAGCTGCTCTGTAACAGGAAGGGTGGCCGGAGCAGGGCTTCAGGAAGCCCCTTCTGGGGAGCACTATCAAGTGGAAGCAGCCTGAGCTGAGCTGAGCTCATGGTTTGCTGCCCTGTATCTGAGACGAGGCAGTGAGTAAAAAAAAAAAAAAAAGCCTGCTTACATTTGACTCAATACAAAGACCAGTCTTTGAATAAACAAGGATGGTGGTGGTTGGTAGGAAAGAGAAATTGGGGCCAGAATGGGCCAGGAGGGAGCTTGCTTGTTCGCTATTTACCATTTTATACTGTGAATATTTTTTTTAAACCATGTGTGTGGATTGCCTTCTAAACAGTACTGAAAACGGTTTTTTTGGTTGTTGTTGTTTTGTTTTTAAAGGCATCATTTCTCCAACCCAGTAATGGATTTTTCCTCTGAATCTTCTGACTCAGGACCTGAGACTGAAGAACCTAATTCTGGATCTTTATCTTGCCTCCCAGAGGACTGGTTTTCCTGGTGAAGCTCTGTCCACGACCTTAACGGTCAAGGAGCAGGATCTCAGGAGTCAGGGACATTGGAGGCAAAGATTAACAGGGGCTAGTTCCTTTTGTGACAAACCCAGCATGGGTAGGGGCAATGGCCTGGGATCAGCTAAGCAAGGTCAGTGACATTCTGGCCACACTTAAAGCCTGCAGATAAATAGATAGATAGATAGATAGATAGATAGATAGATAGATAGATAGATAGATAGATAGATAAATGAACACTCCTTGTTGGCTGCTTGGGTCCGTGATCTGAGTTTCTACACACCTCCCAGCCTTTATGAGGCTTTGCCATGGTCCCAAACGTCTATCCTTGTACATCCCCTAACTCATTTTCAGTTCTTGGCTTGAAGTTCACTTCCTCCAGGGGAATCATCCCCCAATCCCAACCTACAGCTCACTCATGCATTCTCAGTTCCTGTTCTTGGGACACAGGGAGTGACTTATAGATTGTATGCCCTTATACAATGCTTGGCACACATCAGGGATGTGGGTCAAGGTTGCTCATGGGATGGAGCCTTTAGAAAGGCATTCTGGCTAAGTTTATGTCAACTTGATACAAGCTAGGGCCACCAGAGAGGAGAAAATGCCTCCGTAAGATCAGGGTATAGACAGGCATGTAGGGCTTTTTCTTAGTCATCAATAAGGGAGGGCTCAGCCCATTATGGATGGTGTCACCCCGGGCAGGTGGTCCTGGGTTCCAAAGAAAGCTCATTGAGGGGCTGCAGAAATAGCTCAGCAGGTCAGAGGACTGGCTACTCTCCCAGAGGACCTGAGTTCAATTCCCAGCACCTACATGGCAGCTCACAACTGTCTGTGACTCCAGTTTCAGGAGATCCGGCACCCTCAAACAGACATTCATGAAGATAAAACACCAGTGCACATAAAATAAAAAAAAAAATTAAAAACAAGCACACTGAGCAAACCATGGAGAGCAAGTCAGTAAGTAGCACCCCTCAATGGCCCATGCATCAGCTCCTGTCTCCAGATTCCTACTGCTTAAGTTCCTGTCCCGACTGCCTTCAATGACAGGCTATGGTGTGAAAAGTAAGCCAAATAAAGCCCTTCCTCCCCAACTTGCCTTGGTCATGGTGCTTCATCACAGCAACAGTAACCCTGACTAGGACAGAAAGGTCACCTGCAGGAGTTGCAGTGGGTGACGTGGGAGGTGAGAATAGCTCCTTCCCACCCGGCCTGGTTTTGGCCCACAGTGACTCTTTCTGATGTTGCTCCTATGGCATCTGTCCGGGGAGGTATGCAGATGTGGTTACCCAGTCCCAGAAGCAGACCTCTTCACAAACCAGAAGGAACAGCAGAGACAAACCTAACAAGGTCACAATGTGGTCGCATGTTGCCAGCTTCAACCGAAAAGAGCCTGCTCCGCCCAGTTCCCAGGGCCTTCAGGGAAGTTACCCTTTTCCCTGTAGATGACTAAGTTGACTCTGTGGCTTTACCAAGCTCTACACTGGAGTGTGCGCCAACCTCAAGTTTCAATATTTACCTTGGGACACAGGCACTGCACAGTCATGCAGTAAACATTTATTGATAACCCATGGGAGGTACCCTGCAGACGCAGAGAAAAGCATCATGGATGGGCAGGCGCACTGTGCACCCTTTAAACGCTGTGGAGGAAACACGTGCACACTCAGGCCTATTCAAAGGTTTATTTCTTCCCTGTGCTCAGAAACAAAGAAACGGCCTCGCCCTCTCCCCCGGCAAAGTCTCATCTTCAAGGACTGGGAGGCAGAAGTGGTGACTTGGGGGGCGGGTTGATACGAGGCGAAATGTGGGAGTTCTTTCTACTACTTTTCTCTACGATTACTCCTTATTTTCAGTGTTTCCTTCCCAAAACTTTAGGTGTGCACACAGCCTGCCACCCTAGGGGACAGGGCCAGGGCAGCAGCGCCAAAGGCAGAAGATTAATGCCCGCTTTCAACAAGTCATGGGTCCAGTGCGAATCCTGGGTGGATGGGGGCGGAGGAGAGGCTGCCAGTGGGGCCTTGGTCCTGCCACTGCCTCTCCCAGCCCCTTTTCCTAGCAGAATTGCTCATCACAGTCGTCATCCTTCATCCCCTTCAGCCGAAGCCGGGCAAAGTCCTCGAACACAATGTCATCGTCTGTGGCGTAGCTTGGTGACAATAAGGAGTAGTTGAGGTAAGGGCTTCTGACTGTCCCTTGGGCTTCCCACTCTGCTCCCCCCACCCCCACCCCATCCTAGAGTCAGGCGCTTGAGTGGTGCTAGAATCAGAGAGGTTCACAGGAGACAAGGGGCATCAGCGGCAGCCTCAACAGGCTGAGTCATCTGATCTGATACTTCTACCAGTCTCTCCCACCAGAAGGAAACACCCACAAGGTATGAAGGTGGATTTAAGGATACGGGAATCTCTGTCCTAGAGGATCAAAGTAAGAAGGCAGGGAGTGTTCCTTACTTGGTATCAAACTCGATGAGGTTAGTATCCACGGGGACATCTGTTTCCCGGGGCACTGAAGGGCAGAGAGGGAATGGGTGGATGGGTACCAGAAAGCCCCACTGGCCCTGCCTCAGTCCCTCTCTGTGGAGCTCAGGGTGGAGAGTGCTCACCTGACTGGGGTCTGGGAAGGGTGATATGGTCATGGGGCTTGGGGTGCATGAGAACAAAAGGCAGCTCCACGGAGACATCCCTAGGGAGGGAGAGGGGCGGCATGAAGAGGACCACCACCACAGAGCCACAGAGCCACAGAGCACCGCACGACCAGGCTCTCCCTCTACTCACCCGCCTCGAGACACCACCAGCTTCACCTTCACTCTGTAGGACACCAGGATCCCCAGTACCTCCTTGTTGGCTCCCTCCTTCACTCTGCAATCGGGAGGAGGGGAGCGGGGTCAGGGATCCAGGGCTCCCACAGCATCAGCTGCGAAGCCATGGCAAGGCAGGCCCGTGGCATTCCTCCAGGCAGAACTCTGTGCCAGTCACGGGGGGACTTTGATGTGTGCGGCTTCCTCTCACCTACTTCTCTTCGTGTGGTCCCTTCTCACTGTGTGGGCCTGTGTGGCGGTGTAGCGTGCAAAGGCACCCTGGGCCAAACTCTGGCCTTCTGGGGTGACGGGTGCCCAAGGTCATAGTGACACGTCACAATTCCTCACACAGCCTGGGGACCATCCCACCCGAGTCTTTAAGCTTGCAGTTCTCTCTGCATGGAGCTCTGTTTGCTCGCACATCCACAATGCCCTTCCCCTGGGTCCTTCAGCGTTCACCCTCACTGGCCAATCTATTACATCCGCACAGCCTGCCCCTTTCTCTACCTCATCCCTCCTGCTCAGCTTGCTTCCCCACTTAACACTTGTTCCTGACATGCTATCTAGTTTACCATTTATCTGATTGTCTTCCCTTCCTTAGGATGAGAGGTCTCTGTCACGTCACTTCTGTTCACTGATACGTCCCTGGCACCTAGGACAGAGCCTGGCACACAGCCTGCACTGAACGGAAGCCCGTCCCCCTGTCCCCCTGTCTCCCAGTCTGCCAGCCCCGCCCTCACATGGTGCTGGAAGCCAAGTTGGTGTCTTCATGCTTGAGCTGCCCGTCCAGGGCGAGGCCTCGCTTCTCCCGGTTGTCACTGAGCAGCGGGGTGATGGTGTACACCTTGCAGAATGTGGAACTGGGAGACACCTGGTCACTGGGGTTTGGAGACAAGGGAACAAGATCCTTGGAGAGACCGGCTGGGGAGGATCCCCTCACCACCTTCAGGCAGTAGTGTCCATCTGGGCACCGATCATGAGGGGTGGGCTCTGACTCAACCTGTTCAAGACAGTTAACAACCTGGAGCCCCAGCTATAGAGGACACCCTTAGGAGCGAGATGGGCTCTGAGGATTCTACCTTCTCACACTCTCCCCTGAGCTTGGGTCCCACACCTCTCCATACTCACTCTTGCTCAAGCTGAGCCACAGGGCACTTGTACTGCGCGGTGCTGAAGAGGCAAATGTCGGCATACTGTCTCACTGTGGGGCGGGGGAACCAAGTATAGACTATCACTACCCCGCAACTCCAGACCACACGGTGTGAACCCCACTGAGGGGCAGCACACCCCCACCTCCTGCCCCTGGCCAACAGCCCTTCTATAATAAACACTAGGGCACACCATCCTGGAACAGAATAAATTCTTTCCGGTCTGGTAGTTTCCCTACACTGGGGTATGGCCTGGGCTGACAGAGCGGCAGAAGCCCCTTGTAAGCAGAGACGTCCTTCCCAAGCCCGTGTCCACCCCCACTTCCTACCAGAGACTCTGATCTTCTTGACAGTCTTGGCGGAGTTGTTGGTGACATGGACGTTGACATTGAGTGGCTCTCCGTGGTAGTACAGCTTTTGAAGGGAGGGGATTGGGATTACATAGCTTGCACGTGTTTTTCACTGGCTCTAACCTGGGTACTCCCTGACAGAGGCTGCTCTGCCCCACCCCCACCCTGGCTCTTAGCACCTCCACCCCAAAGTGAGGCAACGGTCTTTAAAAAAAAAAAATCCCAAACCGCCATCCTGCCTGTGGCTTCCCCTCTCCCCCCTCCCCCAGACTCTGGCCTGCTTTGTGGCAACTCTGTCACCCTCTCACACCTCACCTCTTTGTCCAGGGAAGCCTCTAGGTGCAGGGACCTCCTGTCAGACATGAGGAAGTGGCGTGTGGTTTCAGCTGAGGGCTGGGGGCCGGGCGTCTCTGGAGCGAACTGCACCTTTCTGATGATGAGCCGCACAGAATTCCTAAGTGTGTGTGTGTGGTGGTGGGGGCGGTTGGAGGAGGGGAAAGGTCAGTTTCAAGACACTACAATCCAACTCAGAGTCCTACCTCCCACAGGGGTCTGGGGTCCCATGAGACTGGGAGGGGGTGGTTACACCAGACAGAAAAGTTGTTTCTCTCACCTTTTGTGGCTTTTTTCTTCCAGTGATTTGGCACAAAAGGCACGGATCTCAAAGTCGACTCCGCAGGCCTTGGGAAGAGGAGGAAAGGCCCCCTCTTACCCCAGGCTTTTGTCACCACCCTCCCAACACACCCTCTCCTACCTCCTTGCTTCATTCCCCTTAGGGGTGGACTTTTGCCCCATCACGGAAACAGGGACTCTTTTGCCCCACCGTCTCCTTCTAGCCTGGCACCTGGCAGAGGCTGGGTCACGGCAGTGCATGGAGGTACACGGAGGAACCCGCATACCCAGGCACATGTTCCAGAAGCAGTGACCACACCATGCACACCCATGTCCATGGGGACACCTCCCTGTCTTCAGGACCCCCTGAACTTCACCCCCTAGCTTAGTGGTGTTTTGTGTTTCTGCTGAGTCCAGTAGTGTTCACAGACTATGAGAGTTATCCCTCCTGTACCTTCCCTGTGTCCTCTGGTCCTGGTTGCAGGGTGACGGAGCAGGGTAAATTCTGGGGTATCTGTGGCAGAGAAAAGGGGGTTTCAGTCCCTGGTAACAGGTACCTCACCCTATGTCAGTCCCGCAGCCCCATGCCCCACACCCTTCAGAAAACGAGGAGCATCCTCACTGTGAAGAAAAAGGGATGGGCATGCTGGCCCAGCTTCTTCAGCAGTCGGTCCTGTAGCCGGGTGGGGGGCCGGGGTGGGTTGGGCATGGGGGGGAAGGCTTGGTACGTAGCGATGAACAGATCTTTGCGGAAAGACAGGCCCAGTACATCCAGGTCTTCTCGGCCATAGCGGAAGGCGCAGGTGAGGGTCACAAACACTGGAAATTGGGGGGAAGGGGAGGAGGTCAGAAGTAACCCCTGCATGTCACCCACACCCGTCCTCAGCACAATAGACTCCCCTGAATCCTACCCCCTGCTTCTGCTTCAGCCTTCCACCTCTCTGGGACACCCTACCAATGCCAACCCATCAAATTTCTTCTTCTTCCTGCCTCCCCTCCAGCTCCTAGACTCAGGTCTAGTACCTTTGCGGTCCTTCAAGTAGTCAGGATCCACAAGCACCACACCATCTGGGAAAGGGAAACACAGATTCATTTTCTGAAGGGGGCCTTTCCCCAGGGCCAGGAACCTCCCCCACTCTTGGAGGACGAGCTATCCCCTTCTAGGCAAACTTACCCACAGGATCCACCTTGTCCAGGTGATCTACAAAGTCGCGCTTGCCCAAGTACACGGTGAGCTGAGGATGTCAAGGGTCACAGGGAAAATTGGGGAGGATGGTGACAAGCCACTAGAGCCCTCAAAGATGGTGGCACTGTCCTGGGGTCCCCCTGGCTGGGTTATCATGGGAGGGGGGGGGGTTCCCCTGGTGTTACTGGAAGGTGAAAGTGGCAGTTTCCAGACTCAGTAAAGCTTTCGTTTAGGCTTTTACCTGCTTCATGGGTCACTTTTTGTACCTCGGCCCACCAACCAAGGGTAGATGTGTATGAGCATGTATATATGTGTTCCCATGTCTTCAGGGAGCACTCAGACCAGGAAGTTAGCAGCTGTCCCTACAAAGGGCTCTGAGATAAACAGGCCACAGCCTGGGGAACTATTAACTTTTCCTAGCTCCAAGTTCTCTAGGTTGGTTCCTAGGAGAGATGCAAGCTTGCTTAGGAACCTACCCCAGTCCCCACCCAGCCCTGTGGCTTCTTCAGACTGTGGCAAGGGGCTTAAGGAGGGAAGGAAGTCTGCTTTTAGCTGTCACAGGAAGTGGGGAGCTAGGGGTTGGGGATTAACTGGGGGTAGGTTGGGCTTCGACAGGGCCCAGGGAGGATCAAAGGATAAGCACTGTGGGTAACTCACCTTGCAGTTAGGGCTCGACTTCTTGAAGACCCTAACAAAACAGAAAGGGAGACCCCACTGCCTCCCTTAGACTCGGTAGGGACCGCCACACCAGGGCTTCTCCCTCCCCAGCCGAAGTGGAATCACCCTGGAGCCCTGCTCTACCCTTCCCACATCTTACAAAGTCCCAGTATTTCCCACAGGGCAGTCCCTGGAAGTCAACTGTCAGGGCAAACGCTGCTCCTTAGGTGTCTGACCCACCTCTACAGTAATGGCCACTGCTTACCCCAGGAACCATCTAGACTCCCCTGAGGGGACCTTCCCTGGAAAGAGATATCAACTGGATGGCTACACAATATCTGGGTCAGACCTAGCACACTATTTATTTATTTGTTTGTTTGTTTGTTTTTGAGATGGGGGTTCTTACTATGTAACCCTGGCTGGCCTAGAACTTGATATGAAGACAAGGCTGGCCCAAACTGTGAGATCCATCTAGCTCTGCCTCCACAAAGCTAGGATAAAAGGTGTGACCCACCATACCCAATCAAACTAGCCACTTTTCAACTGACCTCTAGCCTCAAGGACGCCTGGGGTCACGCCTGAAGTGATGCCTTGACTTGGCCCCTCAGACGGTTTCTACTGAAGGCATTGACCACATCTGACTATTTCGTGAACCTTCAACATCCCCATCTCTGACCTCAGCAGCTTAAAAAAAAATCCACTTGTCGTCCAAGGCTTAACTCATCTCCGGATTGACGATTCTGCCTCAACTTTAATCACCCCCCCCCATTTTGCTTCTCTCACATTTTGTTTAGATTTTACTTGTGATTTCACAAAGGGTGGCTGGGACCCTCGGGATCTTGTACAGTCAGGCATCCGTGAGAGAGAAAGGATGCTGGCTAACTGTTCTGGTGGTGACTGTTCTGGTCCCAGCAGTGCTCCAATTGCATTGTGACTGCTCTTATAGCCCAATGACTGAAGGTTGAAATATTCCTGTCTTACCAAGAAGAAACCAAAGCATAGTGAGGTCAAAAATTCTGCCAAAGGTCACAGAGAATGTTCATGGTGGGGCTCAGACATAAACTTGAGGAAGGCGATTCTGGCTGTAAGTCCGTTAAATTGTTCAACTGGCCTGTCATTGACTGTACAGTCGAAGGGGTTTTCTATACAGGCACTGAAACAATCTAAGCCTAGACTCTACCCATTGCTAGGAGCACAGGGAATTGCCTAGTGACCCCCAACCCATTGCTGGGAAATGTCTAGTGACCCCCCATTGCTAAGAGCATAGGGAACTGTCTAGTGACCCCCCCACTTATTTCTGGGAACACAGGGAACTGTCTAGTGATCCCCCCATTGTTGGGAGCATAGGGAACTGTCTAGTGACCCCCCCATTGCTGGGAGCACAGGGAACTGTCTAGTGACCCCCCACCCATTGCTGGGAGCATAGGGAACTCTCTAGTGACCCCCACCCATTGCTGGGAGCACAGGGAACTGTCTAGTGACCCCTCCACCCATTGCTGGGAGCATAGGGAACTCTCTTGTGGCCCCAGGGCTGGCTCTGGCCATTTCTAAGCACCATGCTACCTCTTCTAATGCACTTTGCCTCAGCAGTAATTCCAGGAAAGGGTCCCCAGATAACACACTGAAATACTGGCCAGGGTTCCATCCTTCCTTCAACTCACTCTTTTAGCTTCTGCTAGGAAAACCACTGTTTCTTCCTTCCCAGAGGCCATACATATGCCTGTCCATACATCACAGGGCAAACATATAGGGTTACGTGACAAACTCACAGGGTGCCCCGGGGTATCCCCAAGCAATAAAGGCACATGGACTTGGTAGAATAACCATTCTGATTTCAGTCCCAGTTTGGGCTGACAGCTAGTACATCACCTAGGCTCTGCCTCTCTTCTTCTGGTTTCCCTCTGTCCTGTGTTTTCTCCTACTAGAAGCCCTGGCAGAAGGCTGTGACAGCCACAATCAGTGTGACTCTCAGTGAGTTGCCCTGGAGTCTGCGATCTACATCTGACCAGGCTGCCAGGTTAGGGAAGGGAAGCAGGCACACACTGAGGCTAGCCAAAGAGCCAGAGTAAGGGAATTACAAAGGGAGGTGCCCAGCTGTGGGGTTAGCTAAAGCAGATGCCCTTTTGTACTTCCTGCTATTCTCTCCATTTCCTACGGCCCAGAATTTGATGAGACTGTAGGGGATTATGCCAAGTCAGCAGTCTCTCTTTGGACCATCTAGTCCCTCTCCTGAACCATGCAACGGAAATTTGGGGGCCTCCCCCAAGTAAATGACTTCCCCTTTCTCTGGAGTGTTTAACCTCAAATCCAGGAGGCCAATATTCCTCCGATAATCTCTCTCAGATATTGGTCCTCTTGATGCTTATAAGCCTAAATTCTCATAGCCCAAGGGTAGTGGGAGTGGTAGGGTCGATCCTGTGTTTTGCAGAAGTGACTATTGAGGATCAGGCCCTTATTCTTGATGAGGCACAGAGCCCAAACTCATTCTTTTGCTCTTGCTCCCTTGGAACTCAAGCATTCACCCCCTGTCCTCTTGGGGTTGTTGGGTCACAACAGGAAGTGGATTTTGCTATAGACCAAAAAAAGAGAACTCTGATATCTGTGGAAGGAAGGAGCCTCGATTGCACAGAAAACATCCGGGGAGAGGATGTGTGTGTCCAGGGCAGATACTACCTCTTCCCCCTCCGGGGAATAGGAATACAGCACAATTTCACGGAGGGTCCCTAATGCACTCTATTTCCTCAAGAAGAAGCTGTTGCTCCTAGCAACCTAGAAGACTGAAGTTTGGTAGCAGAGCTATCCGGCCCTCGGGACAGGTGGGAACAACCAGACTGCGGGGTATTGGACAGGAGGCTTTCCATTGGTTGGGCACCAGTCTAGGGGAATCCCTTCTCAGCATCCAGTCTCCCTGCACACAAGCTCTAGGGGACGGCCACCTGCTCCTCCTTCCTCCGCCCCAGCATCTCAGCCCGCAGAGAACCCAGTAGTCCGACTCCTACATCTCTGCGAGAACCCAGGCGTGGATTTCCCCGATCCCTATCAGCTTTTGCTTTCGGCAGGAACCCAAGCACGCACCCCCACATCAATATCTTCAAGGACCTAGGCTTGCGGCCCCGGACCGCTACCCTTTAGGGACCCAGGCGTCCGGCCCCGGGTTTCTTGCCGGGTGTCCTTGTCTGGGGACCATCCCTGCACTCAACGCGAGCCGCCGCCCATGCCCCGCAGCACGGCCCCACCTCCCATACCTGGTCCCAGGTTTTTCCCCCATGGTGCGCGCGCTCGCCGCCCTGCGCCCGCCGGGTTCGCGGCTCGCTCGCAGCCTTCTTGCCCGCTGCCAGGTCCCCCGCTCCTCCCCGCGCCAGTGCGCACGCGCGTCCTCGCTCTTTCTCCTCCTTCCCCTCCCCTCGGGTCTGGGTCTTGGGGAGCCGGGGCCAGCTGCGTCAGCCGGATCCCGCGCGCCGCGGCGCTGCCCGCCCTCCCCGGACTGGCTCCGCCCCACGCCTCCGTCCTCGGTCTCCCTTGGGGGACGCCTCTCGGCGCGGTCCCTCTCTCGCTCTCCCCGCCCATCTCACCGCCCCTCCTCAACTCCTTAGCTCCAGATTGGGCCTCTTTAAATGGAGGCGGCCGCCTTCCAGGCGATTAGAGCCAACTGATTGGCCTTCGGTATCCATAGCCCTGCAGGGATCCCTCCCCTTTGTTTGCTTTTACAGAATGGGTGGAGGGACGAGGTAGTGGGGGCGGTGGGAGTGAGCTCAAACACTGTCTGGGTCTAACGACCAGGTTCTGCATTGCACACGTGGGTGAACCGTATCAGTTGCACGATGATGCCTACTTCAGTGTGTGCTGCTCATCCCTGAGCGTGCAGCCTTGTTCTGCCCGCCTTCCCGCGTTCTTGAGGTCCTTCAGCTCCCCCTGCTGTATTTATTTATCTTTTCTGATTTTTGCAGGGTCACTTTTAAAATTTTCTCAGACTTTGCCACCTCCTTTATCATCTACCCGTACAGCTATCATTCACGCAATCCATCCATCTCTCTGTTTCTCCATCCTTCCCTCTATTTTGGGTTAGTCACTATGCCAAGCCATCGGGAATTACCATGGCCTAACTTTCCTGGGATCCTTGAGCTATAGGAGACAGGTATTATGCTCCCAGGAATGCTATAATGGAGGTATGACTCAGAACATCCAGCAACTAAAAGCGCTTGGCCAGCTTGGGGGGAGGAGTGGAGTGCAGTCAGTCACTCCGTAGGTTAGGAAATTTGAGGACAGCCGTTGTGAAGGATGGGCAGAAGTGGGGAAAGGACATCCTAAAGACTGAGTAAGGCAAAGAACATCCTGTTCCAGAGTGCCTGTGGGTTAGATGGCAGGAGAGCTGCGGAGGACTAGAAGGGATGGTGGAGGAATTTTGTGGAGCAGGTGAAAGAAAGAGCGTGAGGAACCCGTCGTGTTAATTTAAGTTTTCTTCTGGGACCTCCAACATACTTGGCAAGTGTCACTTACACTAAGCTGTATCCCTACCCCAGCCCAGGAGTAATTTGATTTTTATTTTGTTTTTCACCAGAAGACTGTTGTGGTGAAGTGTCTCTTTTTTGGGTAACATGGAGCGTGATGGGGAGGGGGCAAGACTGTTAGAAATAAACTAGCCCAGGGAAAATGATGACTCACGTGTAACCCCCGCTTGGCGGGTCAGCTATTCAGGGTCCTCTGAAGGGGCGCTAACCTGCAAGAACATGGGCTGGAGAGAGAAATGGAGACCAAGCAAGATTCTATTGTCAAGGTCTCCGTTTATTGGGGTGAAAGTTACAGCTTATATACCCTTGAATGGAGTGGAGGTAGGTAGGCAGGAACTCTGCCGGGGTAACTGAAGGTCATTAGCCAGCACCTGGAGTAAGCCAAAGCATGTGATTCATTAACATTGGAGTAAGAGGCGGTTCGTTAACAGCTCTCAAGATAGTTGGGATGAGGGGTGGGATCTTTGTAAACATCCTTAGGGCAATGACCTCTGCTATCCCTGTAAGGATGATGGTCCCTGACAAATCCATCCTTTAGGAAAATGGTCCCTGACAAATCCATCCTTTAGGAAAATGGTCCCTGACACTCACGGCGTGGAAAAGAAAAAAAGAGGCCATCAAAACCTCAAGGTCACCGGGCGGTGGTGGCGCACGCCTTTAATCCCAGCACTCGGGAGGCAGAGGCAGGCAGATCTCTGTGAGTTCGAGACCAGCCTGGTCTACAAGAGCTAGTTCCAGGACAGGCTCCAAAGCCACAGAGAAACCCTGTCTCGAAAAACCAAAAAGAAAAAAAAAAAAAAACCTCAAGGTCATACATACTGAGCCACAAATCAAGTTTGAGATTAGCTTGGGCTACTTGAGACATTGTCTCAAACACACACACACATACACAAACATGCACACCCCAACAAAATATAACAATAACCAACAACAACATCAACAAAATTACAAAGAGCTATTGATAAGAGTAAAGAGTAAGGTAGTGGTCTATGGCATGAAATCTGTGTGGCTCAGTGGGTAAAGGCACTTAATGCCAACCCTGACGACCTGTGTTCAGTCCCCAGGACCTACACCATGGAAGGAGAGAACCAACCCCCCACAAATTGGTCTCTGATAGCCACACAAATGCTATGGCATGTATGCCGCCCCCCCCTACACAAGTACACAAAGAATAAAAATGTTATTTAAAAAGGCGCATGCCTTTAATCCCAGCACTCAGGAGGCAGAGGCAGAGCTAGGCAGATCTCTGAGTTCGAGGCCAGCCTGGTCTACAAGACAGGTCCGGGACAGGCACCAAAGCTACAAGAGAAACCTTGTCTCAAGAAACCAATAAAATAAAATAAAAAAGCCCAGAAAATGGTGCCACCCGATGTGAAAGAGTTCCCACCTCAATCAACCTAATAAAAATACTCTCCCATAAGTGTGCCTGGAGGCTCCACCTCTCCGGTGACGGTAGAGCTCCTTAAGTTGGTAACTGAGATCAATCACCATGTTTTGTAACATGAAAAAAAAAAAAGAGTGTGGTTAATACAAGTAGTAAGGAGCAGAGCTGGTGTTGGAACCCAACAGGCCAGCTTCAGAGTCTGTGACCTAATTATAAAACCCGACTTTAAATGTACTGAGAGTAACACAGCGAGGTGGCTCAGAGGTAAAGGTGTTTGCTGCCAGGCCTGACCATCTGAGTTCGATTCCCAGCACCGACAGGTTAAAGGGAGAGAACTAACTCTGTAAGTTGTCCTCTGATTTCCACACATATGCATCAACTGCTGTACTCCACCCAACTAAATAAAAATGTAATAAAAAGTTAAAACCACTGAGACTAAGCCTGGAGAGATGGCTCAGTGGTTAAGAGCACTGGCTGTTCTTCCGGAGGACCCAGGTTCGTTCCTAGAATCCATTTGGTAGTTTGTAACCATCTGTAACTCCAGTTCCAGGGGATTCGATGTCCTATTGTGAACTCTGAGGGCACAAAACACACACAGTACAGGAACATACCTACATGCAAAACACCGACACATAAAATGATCTATTTTAGATTTATTTATTTTATTTTTTAGGTGTATGGGTATTTTGCCTAAAACTGGAGTTAACTTTTTATTCAATGTGTGTGGGTGTTTTGTCTGCATGCATGTATACATGTGCACATTCATGACTAATGTCTGTGGAGGTCAGAAGAGGACACTGGATTTCCCGAACAGGAGTTCCAGACAGCTGTGAGCTGCCATGTGGGTGCTGGGAATCGAACCCAGGTTCCCTACAAGAACAGCCAGTGTTTTAACCGCTGAACCATCTCCCCAGACCACTCGAGGCAGTTTTCTTATGGCCCCATTGTAAAATACATAGGTTCTGGCTTACCTTTAATGGTACGATTCTCTTCAATGACTACAAATGCTCTGCCCACAACCTTAAATACGTTACCCTGCTCTTCCTTGACATTATTTATTTATTATTTATTATGTATGCAGTATCCTGTCTGCAATATCCTGTCTGCAGGCCAGAAGAGGGCACCAGGTCTCATTATGGATAGCTGTGAACCATATGGGTGCCGGGAATTGAACTCAGGACCTTTGGAAGAACAGCTAGTGCTCTTAGCCTCTGAGCCATCTCTCCAGCCCCCGACAAACTGAACTTTAAAAATCTAGACTTCTATATATTTTTTTTTTAGAGAGGGTTTCTCTGTGTAGCCCGGGGCTGTCCTGGAACTCTCTCTGTAGATCAGACTGGCCTCAAACTCAGAGATCCTCGTGCCTCTGCCTCCCAAGTGCTGGGATTAAAGGCATACACTATCACTGCCCAGTTATATTTAATTTTTAGGTTAAAATAGAAAATAATGTGGTTTTCAGAGAAGGTGAAGACGGTGGTGGCCCAGGATGCAGCCCTGGGAATCTGGTGGCTGCAAGAGGAATCTGTGACATGTTGCCACTGGGAGCACAGATAGCCTTCCACATGACCAGGAACATGCTGTCAGGGCCATGTCCTAGGGCCCCAGAAGAATGTCCCAAGAAGTATAATTTGCATGTGGAAGACTACAATGAGAAGCCATATCCATGGTGACATGGCTACCGTGACTATGCGAAGCTCCCTGACCACTCAGCATAGGAGGGATCCAGGCTAGGAATGGGCCACTGAGACCTGAAGTTGAACCATGGTGAACCCGCTCTGCAATGGGACCTAGACGTGCACATCAGGAATCGTGTGGACACGTCCCTTGCACCCGTTTCTTGGAATGTCAAGAGTAAACAAGAAAGAAAGGAAGAATGTGTTTCCTTATGACATCTTTACACGTAAGTACCCAGTACCCCCTTTGTCATCCCCTTCCTCATCCCTCCTGTCACCTTTCTCTGCCCAACACCGTGCCTTCTGTTTTAGGGTTTTACAGGTCTATATTATTTAGTCTAGATTCTGCATATGGGAGAAAATCTGAAGTATTTGTCTTTCTTTCCTATCGCCCTCTTTTCCCCACTCTCCCTTCCCTTTAGATTTCTCTCCACATACAGATCTTCT
This sequence comes from Arvicola amphibius, assembly GCF_903992535.2. Lineage (NCBI taxonomy): Eukaryota > Metazoa > Chordata > Mammalia > Rodentia > Cricetidae > Arvicola > Arvicola amphibius. The sequence goes on from NC_052050.1 coordinate 50,590,303, forward strand.
ACCTTCATGTCATTACATACATACATAGACATACATATACTCACATGACATATATACATACATATATTCACACATACATAGACACATGCACATACATATACTCACACACATACACCGAAACGTATACATACACACATACATTCTCTCATACATATACTCTTCACACATACATATACATGCATACACACACATATATACATAATACATGTGCCAGCTATGAGACAAATATATTTGTCTTCCTTCATCTGGCTTATAATTTACTCAATATCATAACGGTTCTCAACTGTGGGTTGTGACCCCTTTGGGGTCCCCTAACGGATGCTCAGCTTGAACTTGAAGGAGTTATGAAGACAGCAACCTTCACCCTTCAGCTCCTCTCAAAAATGAAGAGTAAAGGACATTTTGTAACTGCCAACTAGCCCGACTGAACATAGCTGAATTATTGTCTAATCCCCTAATTCTTCCTATTTCCAGGGACAGGACGGAGATGAACTAGAAGACCCTCGTGACGAAACCACCTGAAACTGGTTGGATCTGAGATGGCTCCCTGAATTGTAATAGACTTCAAACCTTTATTGAGCAATGGACAAAGACAAAGGAAGAGACTGTTAGTGTTGAAAAAAAAAAACAAAAGAAAACATCTAAATGCCTAACTTCAGTTCACAATCAGTAGGAGTTAAAACTGGCGTACTAGCCCCAGAATCTAGCCTGGGCGTCATTTTCTTCTTCACAGCTCTCTACTTCAAAATGACTGGCTTACGGCTGGGGAGCTTCGGGTGCTGACCACATACTCCTCTAGCTGAGGACCAGAGTTTGGGCTCCAGCACCTATGGGCAGCTTGCACCTGCTTGTAAATCCAGCTCCAAGAGACCCAACATCTCTTCTAAACTCCACCAACATCGCCAGTCACATATGCACATAATTCCCCACCCCCACGTACACGTGTGAATTTTATATGGAAGGGAACAATTTGGGGAACAAAACTTAAAAATAAGTATTAAAATAAGTAAATGTTAAAATACTTGAAAATATCAAGAACAAATCTTTTAAAGATGGCTGCTCTTCAAAAAACATAAAGGAAAGAGAATTCGATAGAGTACCCTTGCAACGTGTAACAGAATAACGTCCCATATTGTTACCAAGGAAATATCTAAATAGACTTCATTTACTCTTAGTTGATTTAAAAATCACGAATTTTGTAGGTCACAAAGCTGGGCCAAAACATCATTAGTCTCCCACTAACGTTGCTTTCGCTAACACCTCCAATGTGTGGATTAAGATGATAACAGTTGCCTAGGTTACCTTTCAATAACTCAAGGCTGTTTGTGCTGAAAATACCAAATGTTCACTTGGACCTGCAAGCGAAGGCAGCTAGGATGGGGTGAAACAGCCCTCACAGTGTGTCTGTCTGCGTTGCTGTCTGAACCGTTGGGCGAGAATCTACTCAGCTTTTCCTGTAAACACACTGTTCATTTGAGAAATGTTTTGTCCCAATCTATATGTCAGGGTTAACATGACCTAGACTTACCTCGTCTACCTCTCCCACCTTCAAAGGTCAAAGGTAACTATCAGACACCACGACTGAAAGCACCGGGCTCTAAAAGCAGTGGAAGGAGGTGGCACTGAGCTCCTGGAAGATCTCCACCCGTTTCTAGAAAAGAAATCAATAGCCTCATCTTTATTAGCATGTTTCTCAATGTCAATACCTGTATCCTGTGTCTGTAACCTGGGGTTGAGGATTTGTTTGTTTGTTTATTGTATTTCTAAGACAGGGTTTCTCTATCTAGTTCTGGCTGTCCTGTAGCTCTGACTGTCCTAGGAACTCACTCTGTAGATCAGGCTGGCCTCTAACTCACAGAGATCCACCTGCCTCTGTTTCCCAAGTGCTGGGGTAATGTGGGATTCCCCTCTGTATGTTGTTAATACCATTGATTTGTTAAAAAAAAAAAAAGTGTTCTTTGGCCTGTGATAGGGTAGAGTAGAGCTAGGCAGGGAAGACTAAACTGAATGCTGGGAGAAAGAAGGCAGAGTCAGGGAGATGCCACATAGCCCCGCCAGAGAAAGACGCTGGATGGAACCTTGCCAGTAAGCCACAGTCACATGGCAATACACAGATTAATAGAAATGTGTTAAATTAATATTTAAGAGCTAGCCAATAAGAAGTTAGAGCTAATGGGCCAAGCAGTGATTTAATGAATATAGTTTCTGTGTCTGTGCAGCTGGAAACGAATGAGCAGCCTCCTACAACACTGAGGTTAAAGGTGTGCACTACTGTGCCCTGCTGAGGATTTGATTTATGAGCAAGGTTCCTGTTTCTATATTCTTTATTTGCTTCCCCAATGTTCATTTTTTTTCAAGATTTTTTTTTTAATGTACACTGGGGTATGACTGTGCAAGATGCCAGATCTCCTGGAACTGAAGTAACAGACAGCCGTGAATTGCCATGTGGGTGCTGGGAATGAAACCTGGGTCCTTTGGAAGAACAGCCAGTGCTCTCAACCACAGGGCCATCTCTCCAGCACCCCCCCCCCCACCATGTTCATTTTCAGATACTGTTTTTCCACTGGGAAGAGTTCCCTGATGCAGGGTGTCCTGGCTAGTTTTATGTCAGTTTGACAAAAACTAGAGTAATCTAAAGGGAGGGAACCTCAATTGAGAAAAATGCCTTCACAAGATCCAGCTGTAGGGCATTTTCTTAATTAGTGATCAGTGGGGGAGGGCCCAGCCCACTATGTGTGGTACCATCCCTGGGCTACTGGCCTTGGGTTCTATAAGAAAGTAGGCTGGCTGGGTGGTGGTGGTGCTCGCCTTTAATCCCAGCACTCGAGAGGCAGAGGCAGGCAGATCTCTGTGAGTTAGACCAGCCTGGGCTACAAGAGCTAGTTCCAGGACAGGCTCCAATGCTACAGAGAAACCCTATCTTGAGGGGAAAAAAAGCAGGCCGACAGGCTGGGTGTGGTGGTGCCCGCCTTTAATCCCAGCAGTCGGGCAGGGAGGCAGAGTCAGGTGAATCTCAGTGAGTTCAAAGGCCAGTCTGGTCTACAATGTAAATTCCAGGACAGGGTTTAAAGCTACACAGAGAAACCCTGTCTTTTTTCTTTTAAAGATTTTATTTATTTATTATGTATACAATATTCTGACTGCATGTGTGCCTGCAGGCCAGAAGAGGGCGCCAGATCTCATTACAGATGGTTGTGAGCCACCATGTGGTTGCTGGGAATTGAACTCAGGTCCTCTGGAAGAACAGTCAGTGCTCTTAACCGCTGAGCCATCTCTCCAGCCCGAAACCCTGTCTTAAAAAGCCTAAAGGAAACAGATTCAACAAAATGCCTATCAAAATCCTAGCAAAATTCTTCAAAGACCTCGAAAGAACGATACTCAACTTCATTTGGAAAAGCAAAATCTCAGAATATCCAAAACAATCCTGTGCAATAAAAGAACTTCTGGAGGCATCTCAATCCCTGACTTCAAACTCTACTACAGAGCTACAGTACTGAAAACAGCCTGGTACTGGCATAAGAACAGACAGGAGGACCAATGGAACCGAATAGAAGACCTGGATATCAATCCACAGATCTTTGAACACCTGGTCTTTGATAAAGAAGCAAAAAATATCAAATGGAAAAAAGAAAGCATGTTTAACAAGTGGTTCTGGCATAACTGGATATCAACATGTAGAAGAATGAAAACAGACCCATATCTATCACCATGCACAAAACTCAAGTCCAAATGGATCAAAGACCTCAACATAAAGCCAGCCACAATGAACCTTATAGAAGAGAAAGTGAGAAGTACACTTGAACACATTGGCACAGGGAACCACTTCCTAAATATAACCCCAGCAGCACAGACACTGAGAGAAACAATTAATAAATGGGACCTCCTGAAACTGAAAAGTTTCTGTAAAGCAAAGGACATGATCAACAAGACAAAACGACAGCCTACAGAAAGGGAAAATATCTTCACTAACCCACATCAGACAGAGGTCTGATCTCCAAAATATACAAAGAACTCAAGAAATTGGACACCAAAAGATTACATAATACAATAAAAATGGAGTACAGACCTAAACAGAGAACTCTCAACAGAAGAATCCAAAATGGCTGAAAGACACTTAAGGAAATGTTCAACATCTTTAGTCATCAGAGAAATGCAAATCAAAACAACTCTGAGATTTCATCTTACACCTGTAAGAATGGCCAAGATCAAAAACACTGATGACAACTTATGCTGGAGAGGTTGTGGGGAAAGGGAACACTTCTGCATTGCTAGTGGGAATGCATGCTGGTACAACCCCATTGGATGTCAGTGTGGCAATTTCTCAGAAAATTAGGAAAAAACCTTCCTCAAGATCCAGTAATACCACTTTTGGGTATATATCCAAAGGATGCTCAATCATGCCACAAGGACATGTGCTCAGCTATGCTCATAGCAGCTTTGTTTGTCATAGCCAGAACCTGGAAACAACCTAAGAATGGATAAGGAAAATGTGGCACGTTTACACAATGGAGTACTACACAGCAGAAAAAAAATAATGACAGCTTGAATTTTGCAGGCAAATGGATGGAGCTAGAAAACATTATTTTGAGTGAGGTAACCCAGACACAGAAAGACAATTATCACATGTACTCACTCATAGGTGGTTTTTGAACATAAAGCAAAGAATGCCAGCCTACAAACCACAATTCCAGAGAACTTAGAAAACAATGAGGACACTAAGAGAGACTTACATAGATCTAACCTACACGGGAAGTAGAAAGTAGAAAAAGACAAGATCTCCTGAGTAAATTGGGAGCATGGGAACCTTGGGGGAGGATTGAAGGGTGAAGGAGAGAGGCAGGGAGGGGAGTAGAGAAAAATGTAGAGCTCAATAGATATCAATAAAACAAAACAAACAAAAAAAGCCTAAAGGGAGCAAGCAAGCAAACAAGCAGGCAGGCGGCAGGTAGGTGGGCGGGCAGGCAGGCGGGCAGGCAGGCCTATATGCCGCAAAGATCAAGCCAGTAAAGCTGCGCTCATCTATCAGTTCCTGACTCCGGGGTCCTGCCTGGTTTGAGTTCCTGTCCTGACTTCCCTCAATGACGGACTGTTATGAGGAACTGAAAGCTAAATAAACCCTTTCCTCGCTTAGTTGTCTTTTGGTCGTGGTGTTTAATCACACCAATAGTAACTCTGGGTAGGACAATGCCTGCATCCCTTAACAATAGCCAATATACAAACTTGCTGCCTTAAGAGGAAACTTAAAAGAATTTCTAAAGGTCTCTCTCTGTCTCTTTCTATTTTCAGTAAAATGAGATCTTAGGGTGGTTCCCGGAGTGCACTGGATAGAACTGCAGCTGACAAGGTAAAACCACAGGGTCAGTAAAATTGTATACAAAGAGTTCCCGCAAATTAGTCAAATAGAGACAAACAAACATGTTAAACATGAGAAGATAACACGTAAGAAGCTAGGTGTAGTGTCACACATGCCAATAAGCCCAGCTCTTAGGAGACAGAGGCCTGAGAACTGTGAGTTTGAGCCTAGGCTGGTATGGTGATTTGAATGAGAATGCCCCTGTAGGCTCATGTTTGAGTACTTGGTACCCAGCAGTCAGAACTGTTTGGGAAGGATCAGGAGGTGGGGTCTACTTGGAGGAAGTATATCAACGGGTGGGATTTGAGTGTTTTAAAGGACAGCTGTATTCTCCGGCTCCTGTGTGTGGTTCATACATGTGAGCTCTCAGTTGTCCTTGCTGTCTTGTCCCCACCATGATGAACTCTAGTTCTCTAAAACCAATCCCAATTGCAATTCCTCTTATCAACTGCCTTGGTCGTGGTGTTTTTATCACAGCAATAGAAAAGTAATTAATACAGTGGGGTTGCCCAATGGTGAAACCTTTTCTGGAAAGAAGGAAATATAGATGCTGTCCACTAAACTTATGAGACTTTATTCCAGTTCAATAATTACCAGGGGGAATGTTGAAAGGCGATCATTGTCATCATTCAGATTGCTATTTTTTTTCTTTTGGTTTTGGTTTTTTGAGACAGAGTTTCTCTGTGTAACAGCTCTGGCTGCCTTGGACTTCACTTTGTAGACCTGGCTGGCCTCAAATTCACAGAGATCTGCCTGCCTCTGCCTCCCTGAATGCTGGGGTTAAAAGTGTGTGCCACCGCTGCCATCCAACTACTCAACAAATGTTAATTGAACACTTTAAAAACAAAGATCTATCTGTTTTTATTTTACATGTATGAGCATTTTTCTCGAATGTATTTAAGTGTAGCACCTACTCTCAGTGACTGTGGAGGCAAGAAAGGACATCTCCTGGAGTTGGGGTACAGACAGTTATGAGCTGCCATCTCGGTGCTAGGAAACAAACTGGGCCCTCTGCAAGCAGCCAGAAGTCTTTTTTTTTTTTTAAAAAAGATTTATCTATCTATTATGTACACAGTGTTCTGTCTGCATGTTTGGCTACACACCAGAAGAGGGCACAAGATCTTATTATATGGGCTGGAGAGATGGCTCAGTGGTTAAGAGCATTGCCTGCTCTTCCAGAGGTCCTGAGTTCAATTTCCAGCAACCACATGGTGGCTCACAACCATCTGTAAATGAGGTCTGGTGCCTTCTTCTGGCCTTCAGACATACACACAGACAGAATATTGTATGCATAATAAATAGATAAATATTAAAAAAACAAGATCTCATTATAGATGATTGTGAGTCACCATGTGGTTGCTGGAAATTGAACTTAGGACTTCTGAAAGAGCAATCAGTGCTCTTAAACTCTGAGCCATCTCTCCAGTTCCTCAGCCAGTAAGTAGTCTTAAGTGATGTGCAATCTCTTCAGTTTCTAGAACATTCTTCATGTACCAAACTTAGTCTTAAGAGATGGGAACCAAACAGTGAAGAAGATAAGAATCTTTGCATGGTGTTTGTGTGCTTTCTCTTTAAATTATTTTCTCATACATTACATTCTGCCCCCAGCCTCCTCCCCACTCCTTCCTGTTCCTCCACTCTCCTCTCCCTCAGCCCCATTCCTCCATTTCCCTTCAGAAAAGAACAGGCCTCCCAGGGATATCAACCAAACATGGCATAACAAGATGCAATAAGACTAGATACAGATCCTCATGTCAAGGCTGGGTGAGGCAACCTAGTAGGAGGAAAAGGGTCCTAAAAGAAGCAGAGACACCCCTACTCCCACTGTTAGGAGTCCCACAAAAATCCCAAGCTAAAGAACAACAACATGTATACAGAGGACATAGGGTAGACCCATGCAAGCTCTGTGATTGCTGCTTCAGTCTCTGTGAGCCCCTATGAGCCTTGCTTAGTTGATTCTATGAGTTGTGTTCTCATGGTGTATTTGACCCCTCTGGCTCCTACATTCCTTCCTTCCCCTCTTTCCTTCTACAGGACTTCCTACGGTCTACCTAATGTTTGGGTGTGGGTCTCTGCATCTGCTCCTATTAGCTGCTGGAGGAAGCCTCTCTGATGATGATTGGAGTCTATGAGTATAGCAGAATGTCATTAGGAATGATTTCATTGACTTTGTGTGTATGTGTGTGTGTGTGGGGGGTCAATTGTGTTTGGTTCTATCCTGGGTCACTGGGTCAACAAGTTCCTGGATCCTGGCCATCCAGGTAGTGTTGGGCACAGATTCCCTCTCATGGCTTGAGCCTCAATTTAGATAAGTCATTGGCTGGCCACTCTGTGGGCTCTTTTTGTGGCCTTCAATTGGTGGGCAAAAGTGATCCTCCCACCCCAGTCTCCCAAGCTGCAGAGACCACAGCCATGCACCACCAGATGTAATATGTTTATTATAGTGATAATATAGAAAACACACATGGATGCTGGAGAGACAGCTCAGTGTTAGGAATGCATACTGCTTTTGCAGGAGACCCATGTTCAAGTCTCAGCACATGTTCAATGGCCCACAACCACCTGTAACTCCAGCTTCAGGGGGATCTGCCCTCCAAGGGTACTTCTAATAATATGCAAACACACACACACACTCAGAGAGAGAGAGAGTTAAAAATAAAAAACAAATAAGTTATTAAAAGAAAAAAGAAAATACACAGGATACATTGGAGGGAGAGCCTTTTTAACAAACTGTGCTGGGGAAACTGGATATATGTATCTATATATAAATACTATATACTATATGTAGAAAATCAAAACTAGATCCCTATCTCTCACCCTGAACAAAAATCAATTCAAAATATACCAGAGAAAATAAAGGGAAAACACGTCAAGGGACTGCTAAGTGTGGGCAAGGCTTTCTGAGTTTGACTCCAACAGGCTAGCAAAAACAAGAGCTGATAGACTATGCCAGGCGTGGGGATTCATGCCTTTAAACTTAGTACTTTTGAGGGTGAGGCTCCTTGGCTATACAGTGAGTTCAAGGCCAGCCTGGTCTACAAGGGCTACAGAGAAACCTTGTCTCGAAAAACAAAACAAAACAAAACAAAAAAAGAATCCGAGTGCAGATTCTAGCACCCAAGCTGGGTGTGATCTTTCACATCCTTGTGACCATAGGGTTGTGGGGACAGGAGGATCACTGGGCCTCACTGGATGCCAGACTTCTGTGAGCTGGTGTGTGTATGTGGCAGGAGACACGGTTAATTCCAGGGTCTAGGAGAAACTTTGCTGAAAGGGAATAAGATGCAGGAGGATGCCTGCTATGACCTCTGTGAGCTTGTAGATACATACACCTGAGCACATGTATCGTAGCAATACACGCATAACACACAACAATGCATATAACCGCAAGACGAAAAGCAATACCATAATTTTATCAAATTACAATACTCCTGCACAGCCAGGTATGGTGATGAACACATTTAATCCAGCAGGTGAGAGGCAGAGGCAGGAGGATCTCTGCGAGTTAGAGGTCAACCTGGTTGACAGAGAAAGTTCCAAGCCAACCAGGGCTACAAAGTGAGAAGTCTCAAGAGAGAGAGAGAAAGAGAGAGAGAGAGAGAGAGAGAGAGAGAGAAAGAGACACACAGAGAGACACACACACACAGAGAGAGAGAGAGAGAGAGAGAGAGAGAGAGAGGAAGAAGGAAGGAAGGCTTCTACATAGAAAGGAGAAAACAACGTGAATGTTTGCCAGATATTTATTTGATAAGAGATATTGGGAATTTATACATAAAGAACCCCAAGCTGAGGATTGGGGAGATTGTTCAGTGGTTAAGAGCACTGACTGCTCTTCCAGAGGGCCCAGGTTCAATTCCCAGCACCCACATGAGTCACAACCTCTAACTCCAGTTCCAATGTCTCCAGCTCCCTCTTCTGGTTTGTGGGCACTGCATGCATGTGATGCATAGACACAAATGCAACAAAATATAAATATTTTCACAGTCAAACATTAGGCAGAAAGAAAGCCCAAATTGAAGATCTCTATCAGATCCCTATCCTGAGAGCTCAGGAGAACCCCTTGGAAGAGAGGGAGGAAGAATTTTAGGAGCCAGAGTGGTCAAGGACACCAGGAGAACAGAATCAGCAATGCAAGAGGGGCTTATATGGGCTCACAGAGACTGAAATGGCCTTCACAGAACCTGCATGGGTCTACTCTGCTCTCCACTGGATCCTTTGCATATGTGTTACGTTGTTGTTAGCTTGGTGTTTCTGTGGGACTCCTCACAGTGGGAGTGGGGGTGTCTCTGACTCTTTTTTGCCTGCTCTTGGGACTCTTTTCCTCCTACTGGGTTGCCTTGCCCAGCCTTCACATGAAGGTTTGTGCCTAGTCTTATTGTATCTTGTTGTGCTGTTTTAGGTAGATATCCCTGGGAGACCTGTTCTTTTCTGTAGGGAAATGGAGTGGGTCTGAAGGAGAGGGGAGGTGTGGCAGGAGCTGGGAGAAGTTGGGGGAGGGGATGCTGTGGTCAGCATGTATTGTATGAGAGAAGAGTGTTTAAAAAAAAAAGAAGAACCCAAAGCTTCAGGGTGGTGGCGTAGGCCTTTAATCCCAGCACTCCAGAGGCAGGGACAGGCAGAGCAGGCCAATCTGATCTAGGAGAGATAGTTCCAGGACAGGCTCCAAAGCTACAGAGAAACAAAACAAAACAAAAAAGAACCCAGAGCTGAACAGACATTTCTCAATGGCAGATGAATATACAAATAAATGTTCAGCCTCTTTCAGTCAACACAGATTGAAAGATAGAAGTGGTGTCCTGAGTGCCTGTGATTTCATCAGTGAGGTGGTAGAGACAGAAGGACCACGGTCATCCTTCAACTGTAGGAAGTTCAAGGTTAGCTTGAGCTCTCTCTCTCTCTCTCTCTCTCTCTCTCTCTCTCTCTCTCTCTCTCTCTCTCTCTCACACACACACACACACACACACACACACACCCCACCACCACCACCACCACCACCACCAAAAACAAAAAATCTAATCCCTATTACAGTGAAAATTTATTTCATCCCAGTCAAAAGAGATGTTATCAAGAAAACAGCTCACGCTGGTGAGGAAGAGGGGAAGGAAGGTTATAAGTATCCCCTAATCCACTGCTGGTCAGAAGTGTAAATAAGTCCAGCCAGTATTGAAACCCAGACAAAGGTTTTTCCGAAGCTAATAGCAGAACTATTAAATGATTCAGCTTTGCCACTCCTGAGCACACACTGATGAAAGCAAAGGCAGAAGACTTAATAGGGTGCCTGGAGCCCATGTTCACTATGGCACTGCTTGCAAGAGCTAAGCCATGGCGTCTAGGTGCTCATCAAGTAAGAATGGATAGAGAAAATTAAGCATTTATCAGAATGAAGACTATTCAGCCATCATGAAGAACAAAATCATGTCATGTGAATATGAATGTAATGGAGACCATTCATATTACTTGAAATAAGCCAGACTCAGAACACAAGGACCACAAGGTCTTGAATATGTGGAATCTAGGTGTTTTTTTTTTCCTTTTTAAAAGACAGAAAAGTCAGTTTAGTAACTGGGAAGAGAAAGGGGACCAGTGTATAGGGGAGGGGACGCAATAGACAAGATAAGATGACAGGAGAAGTAGCTGGAACTAAAGTGCATATTTATTTATATGGAAATGTGACTGTGAGGTAAGGGCCGGGTGTGGTGTGTGGTATGTATTTGTAACCCCAGGACATGAAAGGCTAAGAAAGAAAGATGCTGGCTCAAGGCTAGACTAGGTTTCATAGGAGCCCTTGCCTGAGGAGGAATAGTGTGGGGTGGGGGCGTGGCAGAGAGCTGGGCGTGGATGTTGTTTTATGCCTTTAAAACCAGTTTTCGAGCTGGGCAGTGGTGACACATGCCTTTAATTCCAGCACTTGGGAGGCAGAGGCAGGAGGATCTCTGTGAGTTCGAGGCCAGCCTGGTCTACAAGAGCTTGTTCCAGGACAGTCACCAAAGCTACAGAGAAACCTTGTCTCGGAAAAAAACCGACCCCTCCTCCCCCAAACAGTATTCAAGAAGCAGAAGCACAAAGATTGTGTTAATCCCACAAAATGAGAGCAAAGAACATTACCTAAATTCTTTTAGTTGAATTAAGCAAGCTTATTTTATATTAGACCCTAAACCAAGGTTTTCTGGTTACATACGAACTTGGCAGAACATTTCAGAATTATTTGGCAGAACGTCTTATCAGGGTAGAGGTTAGAGCATTCAGGGGTGAAACAAGTCAAATTCCAGAATATGGGTCAAGACATGGTGTTCAAACAGAAATGAACTTATTTTGACCTTGTAATAAGATGGCTTTTAATCTTAAAATGGAGTCAGGTTGGTTCATTGGTTGCTGCAAGTTTGAGGCCAGCCTATTTGGAGAGACCTTGTCTAAAAGCACCTCCAAAATATAATCTGTAAGTGGTCATGAAACCTATTGTGTTATAAATTTAATATATACATTTAAAACAAAAAAGGAGAGGCCAGCTCAGCTGGTAGAAGCACTTGCTGAGGTGGGTGAAAATCCCAAAAGTTATCCTCAGAACTCCATATCTACTCTGCGGCATGTTCCCCTTCCTACACACACGCACACACACACACACACACACACCAATAATAAATGAAATTAAAGGAGTTAAAAATAAGAACCATGCCTACCTAGCATGCATGAGGCCCTGGGTTCAATGCCCAGCACCGAATGAACTAAGCATGATGGCACAGGCTTGGAAACCCATCACTCGAGAGGTATTGGCAGGAAATGCCACCCTTAACTACTTAGGGAGTTTGGCAGCCTAGGATACCTAAGACTTTGTCTTTAAACAGTATGTGTGGGTGATGGGGATTGGCATGGGGCTACTTAAAAAAGAAGCCTTTTCTGAGTGTGGCAACAAGGGAACCAAAGGAAGACTGTTCACAGAATTGGCAGTCTGCGCAAAGGCCCTGAATTAGGAACAGACATTGCTGGTGTAAGACTTTAAGACAATTCTGAAGCCATTTCTGACAATTCTGAATCCTCTCAGCCTCCGTGCCTTAGTGCTTCCCCTTCTCCCCTGGGAACCAAGGACCTAACAACTACACATGCACGTACTCAGTTCCTGAACAATCACCCATATACGTATGTTTTGATTCAGTCCCCTGGGAAACGGGGTCAAAATGACCTCTTACCTCATCTGATCTGGCAACAGCTCTCCAGCCAATTATTGGTAATAGTCCTTTCAAATAAGCTAATCTCAACCCCCTCTTGCTTCTATGGCCTTCTCCTTTAAAAGTAGCCTGTACCAGCTAGTCGGGGTCTCTCGGCTTCCCAAATGCTGAGGGACCCTGTCATGACAGAATTAATAAAATCCTCATGCTTTTGCATCGGCTTTGGTGTGAGAGGTGGTCTCTGGGGGTGACTCCTCCTCGGTGTTTGGACTCTAGAGTCCAACTCTGGTAGATGGAAAAGTGGCTAGGTTAGCTCAAGACTAGGGAAAGAAAACAAAAACAAGCTTCTCCCTACCCAAAAACAATAATATCAGATTTAAAAAATGAGAAATGATACTTGTATATGTTGAAGTCAGATCATATAGATTCTAGTATGTGTAAGGAAACAGAATTTTTTGGCCAGACAGTGGTGGTGCATGCCTTTAATACCAGCACTTGGGAGGCAGAGGCAAGTAGATCTCTGTGAGTTCAAGGCCAGCCTGGTTTACAGAGTGAGTTCCAGGACAGACTCCAAAGGTACAGAGAAACCCTGTCTCGAAAAAAGAAAAAATAGAATTTTCTTCCTAGGCTGTTTAGAAGCCACTGAAGGGTTCTAAGCAGGGAATGACAAGAACTGATGGCGTTGTAGGTGTGAGCCAGCACTGGGACTTGTGAGCTGGAGGCAGGAAGACTGCCACAGTCCTGATGTCAGCCTGCCAAAAAGCAACAATAAGACAAATAACTGGTTTATATTAGAAAAGCCTAATTTGGTTACTTTGGGAAGTACCTATTACAGAGGGAGATAGAAGGCAATAGAGGCCTTTGAAAAGGTTCTAAGAGGTCAGGAGACAATGGTGGTATTAGAAATCGGAAGAGGAAAAAAAATTAACCCTGTATGGTGTGTACGTGTGTACACATACTATGCTTTTAGTTGTTTTAACTGGTGCTCAGGATTGAACAGAGGGACCCCCTCATGTTAAGTAACACTCTACCACTGAGCTATACCTTCAGCCCAAGCTAATGTATTTTGGAAGCAAAATTATTAGGACTTGAGAATTGGCTAGGAAACCGAGAATATACATGGCTATTGAATTTGAATCTAACAATCGTTTAAGGGCAGTTATAGTATATTAAGAGAAACTTGGGGCAGCAGTTAAGTATTCACGGATGCAATGATTAAAATCATGGCACAACCAATGAAATTCACGATTCCATCACTTATAGAGGCCCACCCTATGTGAGTGAAAAAAGCCAAGGGCAAACCCTATCTTAGAAAAACAAACTATATGTTTGTGTGTGCCTTGGGGACAGAATGCACTTCTCTTTTTACTTCAAGGCGTGTGCACTGTTTGAACTTGTTTTTCCGTTGTTGGGAGTGCAACTTAGAACGTCCCTGATTTCAGACTTGGGTCTTTACTAGAATTGCCGAGCCCCAGGGAGAAGGTGACCAGGAACCGCGCTGGGTGGAACTCTTTCAGACTCCCGCGCCTTTCCTGCTGACCACGTGTCTGGCCAGCGGAGCGCCGCCTCCGCCCCGCCCTACGGCGCCAGGCCCCGGGCAAGCGGCTCCCTAGTCGCCTCGGCGCCGGCGCCGCCCACATTGCGCATGCTCTTTCCTGCTGCAAGGGCGCCTGCTCCCATTCATCCAGCGAGCCTGGTCGCAGCCCCCTCCTCAAGACCCCTCCCCGAGCGGCGTGCGTCGCGTCTGTGTTTGCGTCATCACGCTACGCCATTGCTCGAGCCTGGAAAGATGGCGGCAGCCGTTCTTAGTGGGCCCTCCGCGGGCTCCCCGGCTGGGGCTCCTGGCGGGACTGGGGGTCTCTCTACGGTGGGGTCGGGCCCGCGTCTCCGTCTGCTGCTGTTGGAGAGTGTTTCTGGGTTGTTACAGCCGCGAACGGGGTCCCCCGTTGCCCCTGTGCATCCTCCAATCCAATGGGCCCCGTATTTGCCTGGGCTCATGTGCTTGTTGCGGCTGCATGGGACAGTGGGTGGGGCTCAGGTAAGTCCGTAGCTCGCGCGGCCACCGTGGGAAGGCTGGTGAGGCTGGTGACCGGACTGTGGTCACGCCTTCTTGAAGCTGCAGCTGTGAGCTTGAGGCGAGGGGAGCCGAGGGGCGAGAGTACTCACTCACTCTTCGGGACGAGATTCACGGATTTGATTATGTGCCGTTTCTCCAGGGGGAAATTAGACCCTGTTGCTGTTAGGTCATTGATAGACACAAAGGAATGAGAGCACTTCCACGCCAGGTCACTTACGTAGTTGAATGTTTTTCAGCATTTTTCTTTCGGCGAAACTTTTTTGGTGGTGTTTCCCTGGGACAATTGTACACAAATATACACAAATATTTATTAGCTCTTAGCCAAGGACCTAATCCCTTACTAGGGACTTCAGTTGCAGCCATGATGGCGATGAGCAAAATGCTGTAACACAAAATTGAATTTGGAATGAAGCCCCTGTAGAGTATTGAGGTTTCTCCCTAAGGCCCCGGAGTTTAATAAGATGAGCAGAGGTTAGGAAGAGAAGGAAAATGGGAAGGGGTGTTGGTAATGTGAGGGGAACATATATGTAGGGAGGCCCATGGCAGGAAGGTATAGGAAATAAGGACATTGTTCAGGTTAGGGGTTTAGGTGTTGAAGGAAAGAATGGGTAGAGTTGAGGCTGGTGAGGTTGGTAGGCAGGCAGGCGGTGGACAGCGGTGCACGCCTGCTTAGCCTGTGTGCAAAGAATTTACGTTCATTCAGTCCTGCGAGCTAGAACCCCAAGTTTCTCCTCAGTTGTTGGCTTCTTGCACATCTCCATAAGCTGTCTGTGAAGTTTTGCCTTGTTTTCCTCTGGAGACAGGGTCTCTCACTCGTGGCCCTGGCTGGTCTGAAACTCACTAAGCTCTGACTGCTGGTGCTTGGGTTTGCTGGGATTAAAGGCGTGCGCTGTCGCGCTCAGATGTGTGCATGCTCATTTTGATGGGTATGGGCCAGGGTAGCACAATGCCTGAGTCAAAGTAATAGGACCACCGTCAGGTCCTCAAGTTCCCGTCTCTCAACAAGGTCTCCTGGCTGTGGTGTAAGCCAGGCTAGTTAGCCTAAAGAGCTTTTGTTGTCTGTGTTCTTCCTGTTTCTTATAAGGGGACACTGGGATTACAGGTCTTCCTTATGGTTGGCTTTTGCATGGGTTCTAGGGACCCAAGCTCGGGTAGACAGGATTGTGTGGTAAGTGCTTTTATCCACTACCATTTCTTCAGACCTCGGTTGGATGACCAACCTTTGGGAATATTCCTCCAGTTGTCTGCCCCATTAATGTTTCTGTTTGTTTTAGAAATCCCTCACATTTTACCAGTTACATGAGTTTTTATTGTTACAAATGTACACTGACCGGTCCTTCAGTATTGTCGTCAGCTGACAGATTTTCTCTAATGTTAATGTCATCATTGCTGTTACTGCTGTTCCACTAGGACTGTCACCTGGACTGGAGGCTCCCAGTTGTGCTGCTTTACTTACGTCACCTTTCTGTTTCTCTCCCTCTGACACACACACACACACACACACGGCACAGAGCAGAGAGAAGGAAGGAAAAATAAAAAAGCAGTCCATAGTAATGCAGGCAGGGCTTAGCCATTTGTGAGGCGTTCTGAGGAAGTAGCTGTTGGCCAGTCTGGCCCGCCAAGATGCATTTTATTACCCTTCGCGTGCAGAGGTTGAGGAAAAGCTGCACCAGGCTAAGGGAATTAAGTGGGTCTTTGGTTTCCCCTGAAAAACTGATTGTGTACCTGTGGGATTTTTATTTTTTTAGATTTCTTGTGTGTGCGTTTGCCTGCCTGTGTGTTTGTGTGTGTACCACATGTGTATTTGGTGCCCATGGAGGTCAGAAGGGATTGGAGCCCCTGGAGCTGGAGATACAGATAGTTGTGAACCACTACATAGGTGCTGGCATTTGAACCTGTGTCCTCTGGAAGAGCAGCAAGCCCTTAACCATTGAATTCTCTCCAACTTTTGTTTATGCATTTCTCGGTGACCTAGGTCTTGCTCTGTAGACCAGGCTGGCCTTGAACTCAGATCTACCTGCCTTTTTCCCTCACTGGTGCTGGGGTTAAAGGTGTGTGCACAGACTTCACCTGTGAGTTTCGTTTGTTTTTGAGTCAGGGTTTCTCAATGCAGCACTGGCTGTTCTGAAACTCACAGAGATCCACCTGCCTCTGCCTCCCATGTGCTGGGATTACAGGCTTTGTCTGTATTTTGAGGTAAGGCCAGGTGTGGAGTTTTTACTTGTCTCAGTTCTCCAGAGCTCAATGTTTTTGATTTGGAACATTTTGGATCTTCTAATTGTTGGATGGTCAGCCTGTGTTTACCTTATGGATTTCTTCCTGTCTGCATCTATGCCTGCAGGCCGGAAGAGAGCGCCAGATCTCATTACAGATGGTGTGAGCCACCATGTGTTTGCTGGAACTTGAGCTCAGGACCTCTGGATGAGCAGCCAGTGCTCTTAACCCCTGAGCCATCTCTCCAGTACTTCTTATTTACACTTTCTTCCACCTGGGAAATAACCTGCCTAGGCACCTAAAATTATGTTTCTCCTAAAGTAAATTTTAAGTACATTATTAAACATGTACTGAATAAATGAACAATTTCTCCCACCTGAGTAGGGACTTATTTTAATCAATTAATTTATTTATTATATATACAATGTTTTGTCTGTATGTATGCCTGCCCGCCAGAAGAGGGCACCAGATTTCATAGATGGTTGTGAGCCACCGTGTGGTTGCTGGGAATTGAACTCAGGACCTTTGGAAGAGCAGGCAGTGCTCTTAACCTCTGAGCCATCTCTCCAGCCCCAAGTAGGGACTTTTTTTAAATATAAAAGTTACACCCATTTATTTATTTATTTATTTTTGTGTGTGTGTATGTATGTATATATGTATATATTATATATATGGATGTATGCATGCCATGGTGCACATGTGGAGGTCAGAGGACAACTTTGGGAGTTGGTTCTGAGAATCAAATGCAGGTTGTCAGGCTTGGTGGCAAGTGTCTTTTCCTGTTGAGCCATGTAGATGGTCCTAGGATCTTAGTCAACTGTGCCTTCCTTCGTCTGACCAGTTCAATGTGGAATAAGAATGAGTCAAGTGGTGGTAGCGCACACCTTTAATCTCAGCACTTGGGAGGCAGAGGCAGCTGGATCTCTTGAGTTTGAAGCCAGCCTCGTGTACACAGAGAAAGAGAAACCCTGTCTTAAAAGAATGAATGATTTCAGCAGTATCATGTGGAATTAAAATGAATGATTTCCAGCCTTTGGGAGATTGGGTGCCTGAGAGGAGTCTGGTGCTTTGGGTGATGTGGTGGAGAGGCTGATGATGCCTCGGTGAGAGGAAAGGTCAGAAGGAGGACTGGCTGAGTCTGTGTTGGTGATCTTACACCTCTAAAGAAGCCAGGAAGGGAGGAAGAGAGTTGTTTCTCCGAGTGTTGGAAGAAGGGTTGTGGATGGCGTCCATTCCGCTAGCATTTCTGGATGTCTTCATGCCAGGTGCTTTGCAGGGATACAGGATATCTCATGAGGTGAAGGAAGCCTTATTGATGAATCTAGTAGATGAGTTGTGCTGTCCTCTCTTGGCTCTGGTTCTTTGTTTGGCGCAGGAGTGAGGGAGGAGGTCAGATAAGATAGAATTTGAGGAAACTGAAGAACAGACAGCTGTGACATAGGCTGGTGGCCTTTTTGAACTCAGAAAGGGCATCTTCAGTGGCCTTTGCCTGACTCACTCCTGTGTTTTCCTCCACTTGTAGAATCCTTCAGCTCTTGGGACGTTGGTGAATCTCAGCAATGCACATCTTGGTTCCATCAAAACTCGGTAAATCTTTAATAAACCCTCTTTCCTCAGGACGGTGTGGCTTCAGGAAGTGGGTTGTGCATTTGCCTATCCTTTGTTCCCACCCCATGGATTCAAGAGCGGCGGAGAGTTTTCCTTCTCTGAGCACACTTGAATTAGACTCACCATTTCCATCTCCCGTTCCCCACTAGATTAGCTCTGCTTCCTTCTTTGCTTGCTGCTCCACATACTCGGAGTCCTCCTATGTCTCAGGAGATAGAAACCACAATGAATCTAGGGATGGATCTTACACAGCCCAATGAAAATAAAAGGACGGTCAGTAGGTTCTCTGAATTCTAGCTCCCACCTCCTTACTGCTCGCTCTCTTGTTTTTAAGATTTGAAGGCCTGTGTCTGCTGTCCCTGCTGGTAGGGGAGAGCCCCACGGAGTTCTTCCAGCAGCACTGTGTTTCTTGGCTTCGGAGCATTCAGCAGGTGTTGCAGGTAAGGATCTGCTTCCCTCTGTTCTCCCGCTAGAATGGGTCAGGTGTGCTCTTCATGGCTTGCACATTAGCTCTGGGGACAGAATGATTGGAAACCGTTTTCTGCTTTGTGCACAGAGATTAAGCTTTGAATAGCGATCTTTCTAAACTTCCTGATAATTTCGTCTCTTAGCTTACATTGTAACTCTCAGCTTCACTGTTCCTTTCCTAAGAGGTGATACCTCTGAAGTTCTTTCTGTAAGTGCTGTGTGTTTCTGTCTATTGCTCTGTCACCCATCTAACTTTTAACCTCTTCCTAACACCTCCATGCCCTCTGCACTTCGTTATTTCATAAGCAGTCCCTGTGTTAAGCTTAGGGTAAGAGGTGCTTGAACTCCACTTTGGATGCTTTTTAAATCTAATAAAAGGACTGAGATAATAACCTTTTATGAACCAGAATTTGCAGATAACAATTTAGCCATGTGATTTCTGTTAAATACTGTTTTTCATTCTTGTAAAAATGGAAAAAATTCTTAGCATATGGGCCATAAAAAACATATACTCACATGCCACAGATTGCAGATTTCTATTCTAATGGAAGTCACTTGAGCTGAGAAGAGTATAACTGACTGCAGAGTGACCCCGAAATAAAGACTCGTTCTCTGAGAATATAGACAGGCACTCTGACCAGGGGTGAGAAGTTTACAGTATTCTAAGAGTATAAAAACTCCACAGAAAAGGAAGTTGGTCATTTGAAAAATTGTAAACATGGCAGGTTGGTGGGGTTGAGATGCAGTTAGGGAGATAGGTGTAGGAGAACCAAGCAATAGGCTTTTATTTTATAAGGAATTTGGCTTTTATTCTCTGAATAGTGGGAATTCTTTAGAGATTCTAAGTTGATTTCTTGTCGCTATAACACAGTGCTACAGTTTAAGTAATCTATAAGGAACAGGTTTGTCTATGTCGTGGTTCTAGAAGCTGGAACATGCAAGTTGAAGGGGAACCATCTCCTGAGGACCTGCTTGCTCCATTATAACTGGGTGGACGGTGTCAGTGGAATCTGGGGCTGGGAATGAGAGAGAGAGAGTGCCAAGCTCCCTTTGTAACAGGTCTACTGCTGCTGTAGCTTTCTGACTCAGTAAGGTAGCTGCCTCAGTACTATTGTGCTGGGGGCTAAGGATCCAGTAGATGTAGTTTGGAGGCTATGCACACTATAGTGGTGACAGTGGAGTGGTGATGGTGGCATCTTCATATTTGAAAATTCTACTCTGGATGCTGGGCAAAGTAAGGAGAGGCCTGGAAACAGAAGGACCAGGTAGACGGCTTTAAGTGGAGTGGAGGAGAACATTTGCAGTGGCCTGGACGAGGTGGTAGTGGTAGAGCTGATAGAGGTAGGTGGGTTTGATAGAGTTGAGTGAACAGTCTCATGATTGATTGTCTTTAGAGAGAATGTATGACCAGCACGATTTGTGGCCTTCAGAACATTGGAAGGCACTCAGGGCTCAGGGAATAAAAGAAAACCCTGTGAGTGTGACCAGGAGTGTTGAGCAGCCCTTTCAGTAGGACCTCCTCTTGATGTGGCCATGGTCTAGAAGAAGACCTCTCTTGCTATGTTTTACCAGGGGATTGCCAGCGTTTAGCCAGTAGTGAAGCCGAGGGTGGGTTTTGGTCTGTGTCCTTGCCACCACTGAGGTGTACACCATGCTGAATGGTCAGTGGAGGAGGAGTGAGAGAGACTGAGACACCGAGCAAGCCAAAGAGATAACCGGGATTGTGGGTTGGGCCCAGGTAAAGGGAGGGGTAAGTCAGATTGTGGGTTGGGTGGGTTCCAGGGGGAGTCCATGAGGAAAGAGGGAGGAGTCACTTCTGTTTATCTTCATGGGAGTGATCTCTGTTTATACTCTGGAGGTAGAGGAAGACTGACACAGTCATTTACAGCATTAGTCAAAGTGAAAGTGTTCGCAAGGAGCTGTAGACGCAGGCTAGACTGGCCTGGGGCGAGAAGCAACTGCGAGAAGAGGGAATCAGTTTTCCAGACACTAGATGGATATTAAAATGTAAACATGTCCTTCCGTAATCTCTTTCTTCTTGTTGATGGTAAATGTGATGGTAAATGATGGTTACACGTCCTGTCCTCCTGGTGGCAGTGAAGGTTAGGTTTGCAGCATGGTACCTTGCTTTTAGTCCCAGGACTCACCACCCACCATTGAGCTGGCTGTGGCTATCCTGAGGGATCTGCTCCGATATGCATCCCAGCTTCCTACACTGTTCCGGGACATCTCCACCAACCACCTTCCTGGGCTTCTTACTTCCTTGCTGGGCCTCAGACCAGAGGTGAGACTTTTTCAGACTGTTTGGATTAAAGAATGTTATGGGAACTGCTTAGGGATTAGGATTTAGGAAGTGTGAGGATAGGAAAATGGTGACTATTACGGAGAAGGAGCTTAGGGGCTGGGGTGAGCCGGAAGGGTGTGGGCCGTTGCTGCTTGACCTCTTCCTTCTGATTTCTGCTTTTCCCACAGTGTGAGCAGTCAGCTTTGGAGGGAATGAAGGCTTGTGTGACCTATTTTCCTCGGGCCTGTGGCTCTCTAAAAGTAAGTACTTATGAAACTGTGCTAGGTCTCCTCCTTAGATTTCATCTCTGCCATTAGTGAAGACATTGACATAAATTACCTGCCTACAATGAGTAGGGCTTGGAGCTTGTGTCTGCCTGATGCTAGGGCCCGTTCTCTAACCCATAAACTCCTTTCTTCTTCTCTCCCTTCCTCCCACCCCCTTTTATTTTTAAATTTAGTTTTTTTTTTATAATTTTATGTGTATGAGTATTTTGCCTGCGTGTTTCGCTATGATATGTGCCTGTAGAGGCCAGAAGGGTGTTGGCTCTCCTGGAACTGGAGTTAACAGATGATTGTGAGCTGCCACATGGGTGCTAGGAACCAAACCTAGGAACCCTCTGCAAGAACAGCTCCTACCACCTCCAGTCCTTCTTTTTAATGACTACCCTACCACTGAGCTGCACTCCCAAGTCCCACCCCCTCAACCCTTTCCTCCCTTTGTTTTGCCTGTTGGAGCTCTAGAATGCCCTGCCTGTTTTTCTGCTGTCCTGTCTTTGTTCCTGAGACACCCAGCGTTCCTTCAGAAAGAGTGCAGCTACAGAGACTTAATCAACACTCCCCCTTTGTTTCTGGCTTGTTTTTCCTGCTTTTAACTACCCTTGTTCAGACCAAGAGCAGCATGGATTTGTCTTGGATCGGTTGCTTGCCACCAAGCCTGCTGTATCTTTCCTTGCCAGTTTCACTCAAAGAAGACTCGTTCTTAGAATTGACCCTAGCGTATCAGCATTTTCTCTCCCTTTCCCATTAAGCCAAGAGCTTTTAGCCTTTTCACCTAAAGGAAGTACTTTACAGCTTCTTTTTGGCCTGCCTGAACTGACAGCATTTGAGGCCATCATAAAGTAACATTAGGGTTGTTTGAACACAGCACTGGTACTGTAATTGTCTGACAAAGGTCTGAGAAAGAAAATGAAGTTTTGTACAACTCAAGAGCAGTCTATTGGTACAATTGTTCTGGTTTATTATGAGAAGTTGTTAAGCTCTTGTACCCAGTTTGTGACTTAAACTTTATGATAGGTCAGTGTGTATAGAAAAAACAGACTGGGGTGGTGGTGCTCTAGGGTGGCTGAGGCAGGAGGATCATGAGTTTGAAGTTAGTCTAAGTAGTATAGTGAGACTTTAAAAAACACTCAAAATAAATAACCATAAAACCTACTATATGTGTGATTGGGAATTATTTAAGACCTACTTTGTGTGTGTGTGTGTGTGTGTGTGTGTGTGTGTGTGTGTGTGTGTGTGTGATAAAAAACATACAACCTACTCTTTAAAATTTGGAATTTGTGGTTTGAACCATCTGATGGGGGTGTTGATACATATTTGTGGATAAGGGTGTGTGTGTGTCACTAGCTAGTTACCTCCAGTTTGTGAAGTCTCAGGCAGGTGTTTCTCAGGGACCGTATCTGTACTGATCCTTCATTTTCCCATGGGTGCGTGTAACCACAGCCGATAGAAGTCACAAGTGACAGGACAGGGCTTTTGTTTTCCTTTTCTGCTGTGGAGGGAACTCAGTCCAGCCACTGAGTTACATCCTTAGCCTCTCAGAGTTACAGTCTGAGCTCATAAAACAAAAGTGCAAGGAATCACGAACATTCTGTTTCAGTTAAAGGGTTCAGAGCAGTTTAAAATTATAGACTAGGGTTGCCAAGATGGCCTAAAGAGTAAGGCACTTGCCACCAAGCATGATGGCTTGATGGGTTTGATTCCCAGAACCCGTATGGTGGAAAGAAAAAGTCAACATCAGGGGCTGAAGAGATGGCTCAGTGGTTAAGAGCACTGACTGCTTTTCCAGAGGTCCTGAGTTCAATTCCCAGCAGCCACATGGTGACTCACAACCATCTGTAATGAGATCTGGTGCTCTCTTCTGATGTACAGGCATACATGAAGGCAGAGAGCACTGTAATATATATATATATATATATATTACATAAGTCTTTAAAAATATTTACAAGGCATGCATGTGCGAAAACCCAAAAATTAAGAATAAACCTTTACAATAGCATATGCAGATTATTAACAGGTTGAATAAGATCTTTAAGAAAATTTATATATGCATGTGTGCATATCCCATGTTGTACATGGGAAGTTGGAGAACACCGTTTAGGAGTGGATCTTTCCTGCTCTGGGTTCTGGTCATTGGGCTTATATAGTAAACACTGTTACTGGATGAGCCAGCTCAGGCCATGCTTTAGTGTAGTAATTTAAGGCAGAGAGCATTCCTTCAGTGACTAGGAGAAATACAGAAATAAAAATTCCTTTAGTTACCTGTCCTCAGGGACTTTATAGGAGTATAGGGCACACCTAAAGGCCACAGGAATATGCAGGGCCAAGAACTCTCTGGTTTCTCTGGGGCATTGTACCTGGTGAGTTTAAAGGAAGTAGTCGCAGGTGGCTACTGTGGCAGTCTGCTGGTATGAGGTCAGCAGGGTTGCATCAGTAAGCTAAATCTAGGGAGCCGGTCTCCAGAAGAAGTTACAGAATATCAGGATTGCCCACATTGAGGAACTGGGAGGGAAGGGGAAGCTGGAAACTGTCAGGGTGACTGAGCCCTCTTTCTAGTATGAGAACCTAACATTCACAAAGGGTGCTATGGCACCTTAGAATTAGAGTTCACTATAGAACTAGGTTTTGTCAGTTCTGTGGTTTGAATTTGTGATGCATGCAGTTGATATGTTAAGGTGTGTTACTCTTTTGGCTTTGGAGCCTGTCTTGGAACTAGCTCTTGTAGACCAGGTTGGCCTAGAACTCACAGAGATCCGCCTGCCTCTGCCTCCCAAGTGCTGGGATTAAAGGCTTGTGCCACCACCACCCAGCAAGGTGTGTTACTCTTAAAATGTGAAAGGAACAGATGAGTTCATTGCTGACAGCTATGGGTCCTGCTGATAAGCATATTTGTTTTCATTTAAAATTCAGAGTTATAGCCAGGCGTGGAGGCACGTGACTTTAATTCCAGCACTGGGGAGGCAGAGGCAGGTGGTTCTCTGTGAGTTCAAGGCCAGCATGGTTTGCAAAGTGAGTTCCAGGACAGCCAGAGTTAGGCAGAGAGACCCTGTCTCAAAAACAAACAACAACCAAAAAAAAGAAAGAACAATTAAGAGATATTCTATATTATAGTTGCTGAAACTACTCATTTTTCTACCCCAAGTAAATTGTGGCCCTGAACACTTACTCCAGGCTTTCTAGTATCAGGCCAAGGGTTTGCCGACAGCCAGGTGGCAGCTGTGAGATTCGCTGCCTTCGCTTTGTCCCCACCCCGACCCAGCCTGTTCTTAGGACCTAGTCCTCTGGGTAGTACACTAATTCCAGCCCGGGTCTTTATTTCTGTATCTCAGCTTGTAGAACAGAAGTGTATTTATGCTTTTCAGATCTGTTGTTTTGGCTTCAGAGAGAAAGATGACTGTCACTTGCAAAAACTAGCAGAGGGGGCCCAGTTGTTTTTTTCTTGGGGGGGGGGTAGGGGCTCAGGAAGGAGGCTGAGAACCAGAGCTCTTGTGCTGCGTCTCTATTACAGAAATGCACCTGACCCTCCCCTTGGATGCGTCATGCTTCCTGTGTGTATAGGAAAGCTGCTGTGGAGACCCTTGTCACTGCCCCATAACCTCTTTCTTCCTCCTCCAGGGCAAGCTGGCCTCTTTTTTCCTGACTCGGTTAGATGCCTTGAATCCTCAGCTCCAACAGGTAAAGGGAAGGGAAAGGCACAGAACCCTGGGGCTCTGACCTGGGGTATCTTTTATGGCTCATTCTTAGCTATTATTTCTTACAGCATTTGGGTTCTTTCTCACTTTCTTCCTGTTAGGAAACACAATTACTGGTTTTCATCCTCTTGGAGACTTCTACCTCACTGTTCCTTGAGCTCTTGTTGATCTCTGTTTCTCTCAGGCATTAGTGGGGTAGGAGACCAATGGCTGAGCTAGTTCCTTTCTGACCAGCTTTGGCCTGCGAGTGTTTCTCCAGGTTGTGACCAGCTTTCTGCCCTTTTGCAGCTGGCCTGCGAGTGTTACTCCAGGTTGCCCTCTTTAGGTGCTGGCTTTTCCCAGGGCCTGAAGCACACAGAGAACTGGGAGCAGGAGCTGCACAGCCTGTTGACCTCACTGCACAGCTTGCTGGGGACCCTGTATGAGGGAGCAGAGACCGGTAGGGACTTTGTGGTCTGGAGGTGGGCTTCCACGGGTTGTGGCAGGAGGGAACAGGAGGGTGATCCAGAGAGGTGGGATAGTGGGTTTCTGGGCATCAGGGATGAGACCATAGGTGGGTCATCTACCACAAATGAAAAGATGGGGCTGGACAGAGTTCAGAACACTGCGCCTCCAAGATCAGGGTTTGAGTCTCATCACCCACACGGCAGCTCACGCGGATGAGAGGCGGGATGGGAGAAAGACAGAGTGTACAGGTGGTTGTGTTGCTGCCCAGCTCCTGTGCAGAGTGAAGGCCCTGAAGTAGAGATGCTGCTTTCCCAGTCAGAAGATGGTAACTCTCATGTCCTCCTCCAGCTTCGGCAGAGGTTTTCAGGACTGGCCCGCTGCCTGGGGCTCATGCTCAGGTGTGTAGGTATTGGAGGGATGGTCTTGCAGCTGGAGAAGTTGAGATGGGTGTGTGGAGTCAAGCTGCGGCGACTGCCCTGAGGTTCCCTTTGCTCTGGTTCTCTAGCTCTGAGTTTGGGGCTCCCGTGTCCGTTCCTGTGCAGGAGATCCTGGACCTCATCTGTCGGATCCTCAGCATCAGTAACAAAAATATTGTGAGTGGATTTTGTCTTTCATATATAGCCTTGCTCAGAACCCTGGGCACCTCAACACCCACACTTCCATCTCTGTCCTGACACGTGTGTGACTCTCAGTGGACTCACTCACATAAAGCAGAGCCACCTGTGGCTAGTTCAGAGTGAATTTGGGGATGAGCTAAGGCGTTTGAAGGGCTCAGCTCTCCTGCAGGATGAGAGATGGGTTTGGGTTGATTTGGCAGGGAGTAGGTTCGTGTTGTAGTCTGATAAACCTGCTCTCTTTTTTTGTTTCTCTGGTTCTCCTTTGCTTTTTCCATCTTTTGCTGAATTTTCCTCCAGAGCTTGCTTGGAGATGGTCCTCTCAGGCTGCTGCTGTTGCCCTCTATCCACCTTGAAGCCTTGGACATGCTCTCTGCGCTGATCCTTGCGTAAGTGGACTGGTCATGGTGTGGAGAAGGGAGTGGACATACTGGAGGTGAAGGCCACTGTTCCATCCTCTCTGCCCCCAGGTGTGGAGGCAGACTCTTGCGTTTTGGGGCCCTGATCAGCCGCCTGCTTCCCCAGGTCCTCAATACCTGGAGCACTGGGAGGGACACTCTGGTTCCAGGCCAGGAGAGGCCTTACAGGTGATTATCCAGGCAGGGGCTAGAGTGAGAGGGTGGTTGAGTGTGCGCGTGCCCAGGGGCTCCGGCGTCTCAGCCCTCCACTTACTCTCTGCTTTCCTTGCTCCTGCTCCAGCACCATTCGGACCAAGGTTTATGCTATCTTAGAGCTGTGGGTGCAGGTTTGTGGGGCGTCTGCAGGCATGCTCCAGGGAGGGGCCTCAGGAGAGGCCTTGCTCACCCACCTAATCAGTGACATCTCTCCACCAGCAGATGCTCTTAAGGTGAGACCTTGGCTCCTGTTCTCCCCCCCCCCCCCCCCCCGGGTCCTGTGCCTGTTTCTTGACTGTCCTGACTTCTGGTTTGCTTGTATATGTGACTGTATCTCCTTTACCACAAGCTGTGCAATGCCAGGGGAAACTCTGACGGAAGCTTGCAAAGTGGGAAGCCAAGTGCCCCTAAGAAGCTGAAGCTTGATATGGGAGAAGCTTTGGCCCCATCCAGCCACAGGAAGGGAGACAGGAACGCCAACAGCGATGTGTGTGCGGCTGCACTAAGAGGTGGGCCGATAAGCCAGAACCAGTTGGCAGAGTAGATCGTGCAGGAGCAGAGACAGTCATGCTGCCTTGAACACTCTTCTGTCCTGCTTTTAGATTGGGGATCTGGTAGCTTTTCCTGGTCTTCCAAGGTCTCAGTTTAATTCACTCAAGCACTTTACATATGCACTGTGTGTGGCAGGGGCAGTACGAGCACTTGGGGAATCCATGGATCCATGCCCGTGGAGTTCATGTGCCCTGCAGAGCAGGATGGTGTGGGGATTCCTTGTGTCCAGTGCATCTGGGAATGTAGGCAGCAGTTAAATGAATGCCATACAGTTAGTCGATGACTGTCCTTTGGGACTCGTGTATTCTTACTGTCTGTTATCTTGCTGTCAAGATGAGGCCAGTTCTCAAGTATAATGTCTTACTGTATTATCATCCTCATTTTATACCAGTGGAAGAAAACTGAGGGGGTAAATGCCTTACCCTGGGTAGGCAGTGGCAGAACTGGGTGCCCCTGTGGGCCTGTGGGCCTTTGCAGTTTTTTTTTTTGCTTTGCCTCTGACTTGCCATTCTCTTCTCAGGCCTCAGTCGGACCATCCTCATGTGTGGGCCTCTCATCAAGGAGGAAACTCACAGGGTTAGTGTCTGGGGAGGGGCCACTGCTCTGTGCACTTGGGAGTGTTTGCCCCAGAGGTGGACCCACTGAAATCTGGGAGCAAAGACCCTGGCTATGAAGGGTTGGGTGGCTGTGGTGGTATTTCTAGACTCATTGCTTTCTTTCCAGAGACTTCATGATCTAGTCCTGCCCCTGGTCTTGAGTGTGCAGCAGGGTGAGGTTCTGGGCAGCCCCCCTTACAGCAGTTCCTGCTGCCGCCGAGAGCTCTACCGCCTGCTGCTGGCTCTCCTGCTGGCGCCTTCCCCTCGCTGCCCACCTCCTCTTGCCTGTGCCCTGAAAGCTTTCTCTCTTGGCCAATTGGAAGATAGTCTTGAGGTAATTGCTCATTGGGTCAGATCTTTGATTCCTGGGATCTTTTGTTCTGATGTTTGCCTTGCGAGACCCTGTGTTCCTGATGCTCCTGTCCTTCTTTCCTTAGGTCTCCTCTTTCTGCTCAGAAGCACTAGTGACCTGCGCTGCCCTGACACACCCCCGAGTTCCTCCCCTGCAGAGCTCAGGCCTTACCTGTCCCACACCTGCCCCAGTTCCTCCTCCTGAGGCCCCATCTCCATTCAGGGCCCCAGCCTTCCATCCTCCAGGTCCCATGCCCTCCATCGGTGCTATGCCATCTCCAGGCTCAATATCTTCAGCAGGCCCCATTCCCACAGTAGGCTCCATGTCCTCCGCTGGCCCTATGCCATCTACAGGCCCGGTGCCCTCTCGCCCTGGACCTCCTGCCACAGCCAACCACTTAGGCCTCTCTGTCCCAGGTCTAGTGTCTGTCCCACCCAGGCTCCTTCCTGGCCCTGAAAACCATCGTGCAGGCTCCAGTGAGGACCCTGTCCTTGCTCCTAGTGGGACCCCTCCACCAAGCATACCCCCAGAAGAAACTTTTGGAGGGAGAGTTCCCAGGCCAGCCTTTGTCCACTATGATAAGGAGGAGGCATCTGATGTGGAGATCTCCTTGGAAAGTGACTCTGATGACAGTGTGGTGATTGTACCTGAGGGGCTTCCATCCCAGCCTCCTCCACCACCGTCAGGCAGTCCTCCCCCTGTGGCTCCTACTGGCCCACCAACAGCCTCCCCTCCTGTGCCAGCCAAGGAGGATTCTGAAGAACTGCCGGCAACTCCAGGGCCTCTGCCTCCACCTCCACCCCCTCCCCCACCTGTTTCTGGTCCTGTGACACTCCCCCCACCCCAGCTGGTCCCTGAAGGGGCTCCTGGAGGAGGACCCACAGCCATGGAGGAAGACTTAACAGTTATTAATATCAACAGCAGTGATGAGGAGGAAGAGGAGGAGGAGGAAGAGGAGGAAGAGGATGAAGATGAGGAGGAAGAAGACTTTGAGGAAGAGGAGGAAGATGAGGAAGAGTATTTTGAGGAAGAAGAAGAGGAGGAAGAGGAGTTTGAGGAGGAATTTGAGGAGGAGGAAGGTGAATTAGAAGAGGAGGAGGAGGAAGAAGAAGAAGAAGAGTTGGAAGAAGTAGAAGATGTGGAGTTTGGCTCAGCAGGAGGAGAGGTGGAAGAAGGTGGACCTCCACCCCCAACACTGCCTCCTGCTCTGCCACCTACAGACTCCCCCAAAGTACAGCCCGAGGCAGAATCTGAACCTGGGCTCTTATTGGAAGTAGAAGAGCCGGGGGCAGAGGAGGTGCCAGAGCCTGAGACAGCTCCCACCCTGGCCCCTGAGGTGCTCCCCTCCCAGGAGGAGGTGGAGCAGGAAGTGGGGAGCCCTACAACAGGGCCTCCTCAGGATCTTGTTGAAGATGAATCCTCCGCTCCCCCTACCCTGGTGGAAGAAGGGAATGAGGGTGGAGGTGACAAGGTGCCAACCCCACCTGAGACACCTGCAGAAGAAGAGATAGAGGCTGACACAGAAGCCGCAGCTCCCCAGGAAAAGGTGACAATGGGGTCAGCCGGGGGGGGGGGGCATGGGTGGAGCACTGGGGCTGGAGGAAGACTGGCTGCTACCTAAGGGGAGAGGCTTGTTCCAGCCTGGCCTGCTTTTCCGTGTATTGACTTTGAATTTTGTGTCTTTGTCCCTAAAAGGAGCAAGATGACACAGCTGCCATGCTGGCTGATTTCATCGATTGTCCCCCTGATGATGAGAAGCCACCACCTGCCACAGAGCCTGACTCTTAACCCTTTCTGCACCCTAACACTTTGTATCCAATAAAGTTATGTCTGTAGATATTTATGTTGCTCTTGCCACACTGTCTGCGGTCGGGAGCCTGAGTGAGTGCCAGAGTTTGTTGTATCTTCTCCATTTGTGTCCACTGTTGTCTTCATTGACCCGAGGAAGAACCACTGGCCTAAAAAAGTAGCCAACTGCCCTGTCAGTTTAAGTTAGTGTTGGAGTTTTCAATTCTTGTCCTCTGTTTTCTGTAGGAGCTTGCTATGTAGCCCAGGCTAGCCCTGAATTTATAATCTTGGATCAGTCCCAAGGGCTGAGGTTGTAGATGTGCCCCACATCCTCTGCTGTCTGATGTCAAGTGAGCTGACATACCTGTGAGTGATGCAGGGCTGTGGTGAGTTTGCACTGCAAGGCCAGCATTTCAAGGTTAGCAGTTGAACTGATTTTTTGAAACTTTGCATAGGTTAAAAAAAAATCCCCCCCTGAGAAATTGTTAGAATATATAACCTCTACCTAGATCCACCAGTTGTCAGCTTTTTTCCTACCTGTCTAGGGCTGTATCTACAGATAGGCCTATATATATTTATATAAACTTATATGTCTGTATTATGTTGTTGAACTTGGAGAGTAGCCATCATGGTCTTTCTCGCCTAGATCTTTCTTCAGTGTTACCTGGGATTAAGAACATAATACTGATTGGGCAGTGGTGGCACATGCCTTTAATCCCAGCACCAGGCAGGATCTCTGAGTTCCAGTGATATCCAGGGCTACACAGAGAAACTCTGTCTTGAAAAAGCAAAAGCAAACAAAACCAAACAATAAAACCCCATAATACTATGGGCTGGAGAGATGGCTCAGCAGTTAAGAGCAGTGGCTTCTTCCAGAGGACCCAGGTTCAGTTTCTAGCACCTGCATGGCAGCCGACAGCTGCCTGTAACTTTTGTTTCAGGGGATCTGACACCCTCTTCTAGTCTCCATGGGCACTGGGCTTGCAAATGTACACAAACAGTCAGGCAAAATGCCTATACATGTAAGTTTAAAAACATTACCCCCTCTCTCCTGCCCAAACAAACCTTGGGCTGGAAATGTACTCAGTTGTAGAGTACTTGTCTAGCTTGTGTGAAACCCTGAATTTGACTGCCAGCACCACATGGTGCTGCACAACACAGTACATCACAACCAGGCACGCGGGTGCACACTTGTAATCCCAGCACTCAGGTGGAAGTTTGAGGCTAGCCTGGGTTAAATGAGACTGTCTCAAGACCTAAACCCAAGAAGGTTAAATAACAAAAACAATTAGAATTATCAAACCTAAGGAAGGCTCCAGCAATTCATTAATCAGATGGTCCCTGATTGCAGCGTTTGACGTGACAGTGTTACAACAGTAAGGAATTTTCCACCTTTAGTCCAGTATTCCATAAATTGCATGAGCTGTTCAGCACATGATCATAAAATAGCCTGTGCCAGATGCTTTTGCCCAGATGGCACAGTGTTGCCATGGGCCTTGGTAGATTAGGTGCAGTAGGGGAGTATTTTCAGGCTTAGGTTGGGTTGATTGAGGTGCAGTTCCATTGTCAGGAGTGTTTGTATTGTCTAGATAATGACAGAGTTAGTCATAAAATTTTGTGACTTTTTCACTCCTGTGGGTCAAGGGTTTTTATGTGATGGAGATGACCATGTAAGATCACTGATGGCGAGACCCCTAGTGATCTCTCAGGAGAAAGCCTGATACCTGGAAACTGCGCTTAGGGTATCAGCCATGGGAATAGACTAGAACGGCGTTTCCAGTTTAAATTATATTCTGAGTAGATAATATATTACTTCAGGAGATCCAGAAAGGTTTGCTGAGAAGTCTTTTTTTTTTTTTTTCTCGAAACAGGGTTTCTCTAGCTTTGGAGCTTGTCCTGGAATTAGCTCTTGTAAACCAGGCTGGCCTTGAACTCACAGAGATCCACCTGCCTCTGCCTCCCAAATGCTGGGATTAAAGTCTTCTAACCTCTGTCTACTAGGTGTGTGTTCAGTGTTAATATATTCTAGAGAATTATGTGCATTTGCAAGTCATTTTGTATAAACTTGCTTTATATAGCTATGCATACACACACATATATGTATGTATGTATGTATGTATGTATGTATGTATGTACAATTGATAGTAAAGACCAGGCCCCAGACCTGTCCCCTCTTGACACTTTCAATAGTCAAAGCTCCAAGTGTGCTATGACCAGTTCTTACAGTTTTGTAACAGGATCTTTTACTGACATATGTGTATTTTTGGAAAAATCAAAACCAAACTAGTGATCTACAAGAGGTCACAAAGATGGTACAGATGAGTAGAGGTGGCAAGGTTGCAAGGTTTATTTACCCAGTTTTCCTCCATGGTTCCATCTTACTAGATTATAACACAACCTTAAAACCAGTCATCCTTTGGAGCTACAGTAATGAGCCCTGCTTTTAGGGCTGGACATGGATGGGAGTGCTCCCTAGCCCTTGCTCTGCAGTCTGGAGATGTCTGTGTTCATGAAGTGGGAAGGAAAGCAAGGGAAGGCGGTGTAGTTTGGTACGTGAGTGGTTTTGTTTGATTTTAAACATTGATGAGAACATTACTCTGAGTACCAGTGAGCTATATCTCTAACTGTGTGTGTGTGTGAGTGTGTGTGTGTATGTGAGTGTGTGTGTAGGTGCCTACAGAAGCCAGAAGTGTAGGATCTGGTGGAGCTGGAGTTAGCAGGGAGGTGTGAGGCACCTGCTGACCTGCTGTAGTGCTGGGAATTGAACTCCGATTCAGTTTCACGCATGAGTACTCTACATCATTTTCTTCCCGTCTCCCTGCTCCAGCTCCTGCTCTGCTCCTCCACTCCCTCTCAAATCCATGACCTCTTATGTAACTATGATTTCAGCTGAAATCTTAATTCTCAGAAGAGCAACTATGAATCATGTCCAGACGCCTTAAACCGAGGTCAACACTAAATATGGGTGTGCTCTTTTCATCAGTAAGACTAATTTAATACGGGTGTGCTCTTTGTATCAGTTGTGATGTTATACTCCCCATTTCTTTCATTTTAGGGTATCACTTGTAGACCAGGCTAGTCTTGAACTCAGAGATCTGCCTGGGAGATCTGGTCGTCAGGAATAAGAGCACATCTATCACACAGTGTTCCTACTTTTTATTAACTTTTTTTTGAGACAAGATAATTCCAGCCCTTGGGAGGTTTAACAAGAGGATTATAAATTGGAGGCCAGCCTGGGCTACATAAGAGACTCCTAAACAAAATGAAGCACCCAAAGAATTGTAGCAACTGAGATAATATATTACTTAACATGTTTATATTAAAAATCTCTCCAACTGTTGTAGTATCCTTTTTGTTTGTTTTTGGTTTATTCAGACAGGATCTCATTGTGTGGCTTTGGCTGTCCTCGAACTCAGAGGTCTGTCCGCCTCTACCTTTCGAGTACTG
The DNA here is from genome assembly GCF_903992535.2 of Arvicola amphibius. Lineage (NCBI taxonomy): Eukaryota > Metazoa > Chordata > Mammalia > Rodentia > Cricetidae > Arvicola > Arvicola amphibius. The sequence continues at coordinate 50,623,850 of NC_052050.1, forward strand.
GGATTAAAGGTGTGCGCCACCATCCCCAGATGCACTAGTGTTCTTTAATGCTGTTTGTGGTCTTGAACTTTCTATGCTACCTCATCACATGTACTGAGTCTCATCCATGACATAAACTTCCTTACCCGTTTCTGAGCTTCGACCTTTTTCTGACTGCTGAGTCCCTCCCCTGATGTACAGCACGGGCACCTCATTTAACTCCTGTTGAGCTGCTAAAGCATTGGCGTCTAGACTGCTATTTGTATTTTTTCTCTAGTCAAAAACAAAATTAGGGGGTGAGAGAGATGGCTCTGTGGTTAAGAACACTCACTACTCTTCCAGAGAGGACATGGGTTCAGTTCCCAGCAATTACATGGCAGCTCATGAACATCCATAATTCCATTACCAGGGAGGGATCCAACACCTGGCCTCTGTGGGTACTGCAGTCACGTGCACAGACATACATGTAGGCGGAACACCCATACACATAACATGAATAAACGTGAAAAAAAATAGACCTGGAGAGATGGCTCAGTGATGTGTCTGCAATGTGAACGTGACATGAGTTTGAGCTCCAGAACCTATGTAAAAAGCTGGTTATGGGGACTGGGTGAGAGTGCTGCACCCTGCTGGGCGGCAGTGGTGGCGCACGCCTTCAATCCCAGCACTCTGGAGGCAGAGGCAGGCGGATCTCTGGGAGTTCGAGGCCAGCCTGGTCTACAAAGCTAGTTCCAGGCCAGGCTCCAAAGCATAGAGAAACCTTGTCTTGAAAAATAAAAAATAAAGTGTTGCATCCTGCCTGCTCCACACACAGTCCTATACATGTATCCGTAATTAGGAACAAAGCCTGCCCGGTGGCAGCGGCATATGCTTTTAATCCCAGCACTCGGGAGGGAGAGGCAGGTGGATCAGTTCTATACCTTCCAACTAAAAAGATACCTGTCAAACAAGAATGCCACATATGTCAGTAAAGATTAAGCTCAGGTGGTGGCAGAACTGGCAGACTATCGGGCTCCCACCAACTTTGTAGCCACATAATTGTCAAGGGTGGGTCTTTGGCCATTGAAAAATTTGAAGACAAAGCCCATGTCAGCTGCTTATGTCACGTGACTTCCCACAGCTCAGGCCGCACAGGAGCAGCCACTGCAGTGGAGTGCGCTGCGTGCATGTTCTATGGTCTGGAAGCAGATGCACGAAGAGAGAGAGGAAGGGGGTGGGGGGTGGGGGCCGGGATTGACCTGGATTGCAGGCAGAAGGAAAAGCACATTTGGGATTGGTTGTTGCCGTGCATTAATTGGCAATAGAAAACTGAATTCAACTATTATAAAGCAGGTTTTAAGGGACTACTGTCATTGTCTTTCGTGATGATCCGTACAATGGCTTAAAATATCTTTGTTTTATTAGCTAGAGAAGAGTCACTTTTGTTTGTGTTCTTTTGAGATGTTCTCACGGTGGCCTGGAACACTGTAGACCAGGCGGGCCTTAAGCTCACAAGGATATGCCTGCCTGGGGTTGAAGGTAGGTTCTACCATTCTTGGCCCTTCCCTCCGTGCTTCCTGGAGACACACCTCTCCAACCCTCCTGGCTGAGATGTCCCTGTCACCCAGAAACTCCCTTTACCATCATTCTTGGTCACTTCTACCTTTCCTGCTTCCTGGACTGTGGTCCTCTCCCTCGGTTTCTTTGTGTTAGCAGCTAAGGGTTACCTTGCCTGTCCCTTGTTTATCTGTATTCATGAGCACAATGCCTGTCTTTGCCACACCTTCTGCATATTCAGAAGGCTGGACCTTCTGTTTGGATTATCTCTAGAGTAAAATTTTTTTTTCTGAGAATGCCTTGCCTACAATACATTTTCAGATGACCTTGTTTACCGCAATTAAAACATCTGATCTTTTGATTTTTAAAAAAAAATTTAGAAATCACTTCTTCTATTGAAGTAGCATCATATTTGTGAGATTCAATATCAACTGTATTTTTGATCCATTCATCTATGAGTGCTGACCTTGCCTTTAAAAGCCTTATCACCTTTTGAATTCTGAACTGGCATTTTAAAAGTCAAATAGTGCCGGGCGGTGGTGGCGCACGCCTTTAATCCCAGCACTCGGGAGGCAGAGGCAGGTGGATCTCTGTGAGTTCGAGACCAGCCTGGTCTACAAGTGCTAGTTCCAGGACAGGCTCCAAAGCCACAGAGAAACCCTGTCTCGAAAAACCAAAAAAAAAAAAAATAAAAGTCAAATAGTCAATTAATATTTATCTAACTGCTGTATCTGATATTGTTCTATTTATAACTGAGGTCAATCTTTGTAAAAAAAAACAGTGAAGGCTTCTTTTGAGCCTTGTATAATTTTAGAAAATGACTCAGTCTTCTTTGCTGATTCTTCAACCCTGTTCCAAGCATTCAAAGCTGCTGTACAACACAGAGCCAAGATGTGATCACCAAATCTAAACTATCTTTGCAAATCAGCATACTGACCTCCACCGAGAAGCTGATCTTGGGAAATTTCCACACTTCCAGCCCTATTTTGTTGTTCTATGATTCTAGCTTCCTCTTTCTACCATGTTCTCCATTGTAACTGAGACCAGCTTCCAATACTGCTGTAGTTAAATCTTTCCAATCTTTGGAATAATTCTCTTCCGAGTTGTCTATGAATTTAACATCTGCTTCACATAGATGAATGCATACCACATGAAATGATTGCTTCCTTAAATGCTCTCAAATATAATGTTTCTACAGGATTCCCGTTAACTTCTGCATAGCCTTGGGGGTGCCTGTTATCTGGTGGTCACTCTTGTATGGTAACTAAATAAACTAAGGTTGGTTTTCTAATTACCTTGGGCCGCTTCCTGAAGAGGCTGGGGAATAACAGAGACTCAGTGTCCATCAAGTTTTTTTCTTGAGTTTTGTTTTCTTCTCAGAGTCAGGGTCTCATTGTGTAGCCCTAGCTGCCCTGGAACTCACTCTGTAGACCAGGCTGACCTCGAACTCACAGAGATCCTCCTGCCTCTGCCTCCGGAGTGCTGGGAATGAAGCATGTGCCTCCGTGCCCGGCTACCCATCAAGTTTATGAAATGATGTGCACATAGGTTGTTTATGGTTTTGGCCTTTGAACCATCCAGCTTCAGACTGTGGTTCCACCAGTCCCTGATAGCTATAAAGTTGATTTCAGCATTATTTATACAACTTTGCTTTGTTTATGGGGGGGATTCCTGGAACCATAGCTGGCTGAAAACATCAATACCCTGACAAATACCCAGTTAGTTCCGACTGGGCAGTAGCAAGGAGAATGCAGTCACCTTCAGGATCAGGATGCAGGCAATTAACTCACCTTTGTTCACACTGTCCCTAATGGGACTTTGAGCTGTCGCAGAATCATCAATTTGGAACATTCTGTGCTCTTGCATTTTAGGGAAACTTTCCTTATTTCTCACATGACTAAAGGAACCCAAAGATGTTCCAAAGTCCTTTGGAATTATTAGAATGCCAGCGGCCTCTAGGCCCAGCTCCCAACACTATGCCCCCGGATGACTCTGTGTAAACTGAGTTACTTCATTCAAAATCCCATCCCATATGGTACTCCCTAATTTTTATGGAAGATCCGGAGGTTTACTGGAGGAGGCTGGCAGTGTGGCTGCAGTTGCCCTGTCTCATCTACCCGGCATTCTCCCAGCCTGGCGGGAGCAATGTTATAACCCACGGATTACACAGCTGGGCACAGCTGGGCCCTGCTGACGCGAAGCTTGCACAGCGGTGACGCCAGTGTCTTCATGGTCCCGGGACAACCTCGATGTTTCCTCTTAGTCTCCAGTTAGACTCGGTTTTGAATTTCTGGGTTCCAAAAAAAGACGCTAGTGGATGAAGAGATAGCTCTGTTGGCAAAATGCTTGTCTTGCAAGCATGAAGACCCAAGTTATATCCCTAGAACCACTGTGAAAAGGTTGGACGTGGTGGTGTGTGTGATCCCAGTGCCAGCGGTGCAGACACAGGCAGGTGGCTGGAGCTCACCGTCTAGCCAGTTAGCCTACGTGGTGAGCTCCAGGCCAGCGAAGACCCTGCCTAAGACAAAAAAAAAAAAAAAAGCGGACAGTGTTTCTGAGGAATGACATCAGAGGTCAAAGCCTGTAGCCTCTACACACATGTACATATGTGCATCTGCACACACAGGAACATACAGGAAGTAGAGGTCAGAAGCTATATGGAGGGTCAGGGTCTTCTCGGCCTTTAACTAGCTGGCACCATCACTGTTTGGTGTCCAGGAACCATATGGGGATGGAGGAGATAATGTAAAAGAGGTCAGTGGACCTCGGCTGAGAAGATGTTGTTCAAAGCCTGTGCCCTTGGCTGCCTGTAGACAGTCTCGTCCTTGAACACTTGCTCAGACTGTCTGTCTCGTCACAGGTGATGCCCTTCCTGCTACACCAATATTTGTCAATTGCTTTTCTGATTGATTTGCTCTATGATAGCCCCTCAATAATTTTATGTCATCTCCTCCGTGCCCTTTTGGTGCTGAGGACAGAGCCTGGGGATTTGTACACACTCCACAAACGTGCTGCCTCTGAGCCACATCACCAGTCCGAGGTTGCCTATCTTTTTAAAACTCATAGTTTTATTCTGCGGCTAATGGGCTGGGCAGGGTTAGGGAAGACGAACTTTTGTAAGCGGTCAGCTCATCATGCATGCTTTTGGTAAGCTTGCCAAATTAGCTATCTATTGCCATATCACCACTGCTCAACCCATGATGCTGCAAAGCAACAGACCTTAATTTACGTGGTTTTGAGGGCATGCCTCATGGTTCTAGTTCAGGTCTCTAACAAGGTTTCAGTCAAGATGTTATCTGGGACTTGGGTCATCTGAGGGGCTCACTAGGGCTGTACACTCACAGGCTGTTGGCTGGATGCCTCAGTCCCCAGTATTCTCATGATATGGAGCCGATTTCTCCCAGTTAGTGGTGGACTGAATAAGAATGGCCCCATAGGTTCACATATTTGAATGCTCAGTCACAAGGGAGTGACTCTTTAAGGATTAGCAGGATTCGAAGGTGTAACCTTGTTGGAGGAAGCATGTCACTGTGTCACAGGGTGGTAGTGGTGGTGGGCTTTGAGGTTTTCAAAATCCTACACCCAGTCCAGTTCCTTTCTCCTGGCCTGTGAATCAGGAGGTAGCTCTCAGCTACTGATCTAGCTCCATGCCTGCTACCATGCTCCCTGCCATGATGATAATGAACTAAATCTCTGAAACTATACACCAGCCCCCAATTAAATGTGTTCTTTTATAAGAGTTGCGGTGGTCTTGGTGTCTCTTCACAAGAACAGGGTTCTGACTAAGACACAGTTGCTCAGGGGTGGGGTAGAGTGGGTCAAGAAGCCGACTGGCTGTAAGGCCGGTTTAGGAAGTCAGCCCTGCCACTCAGCCAGAGCTGTTGGCTGTCCAGACCATGTCTCAGGAGGAGACCGCTGAGACAGTGACAATATTCTAGTCATACCTATAATGCTAAGACTATCAGGAGGCAGAGAGCACCAGGACAACTTGATCTCACTGCGACTGCCACAGCCTTTGTGAATGACTTTTGGACATCTTCCCAGCTCGTTTATTACCCTTTAGGTTTTGTATCTTATCTGTTGATGATTAATTTTATTTATGATGTTTTGATTTTCCTGAATTTCATACATGTATAAGAGGAAAGTTGGACATTATTTTGGGGACTTCCCTGTACCCGTGCTTGGTTCTGGTCAATGCTTGTGTGACATGGAGCACGACCTTGTGCTTTGTCTACGGTTAACTCTTTGAGATTAAAAAGTAATCTACGCTTTTCTGAAACTTTTAGAAATTCCAAGGTTTATAGGCAATGTGCATCCTTCCCCACCTCTCCCTACTCCATGGAGCTGATCATTACTGAAGCTAAGTACGCAGCCTTGGGAGCCTTTACCTGTGTGCTGTGTGTGCTGTGTATGTTCATCGTCACTAGGCAGAGATTTTTTTGCATTCGAGGCAAACACTTCTTTAACACCACCTGTCTTAGAGCGTCTATTGCTATAGCAGAACACCACTTCCGTAAATGTCTTGGGAATGAAAGGGTTTATTTCATGCTGCTTACAGTCCACCCTCCAGGAAAGTCAGGGCAGGAGCCTGAAGGCAGGAGCTGAAGCAAAGGTCAGGAAGGAGCTCTGCTGACTGGCTTTCTCAGCCTGCTTTCTTCCAGCATTCAGGACCACAGACCAGGGCAGCACCAGCTGTGGCGAGCCGGACTCCCTCACACCAATCATCAATCAAGAAAAGTGTGAGACAGGTGTGTCTTTCAAGTGAGCTGCTTTTTTACCAAATGATTCTAGCTTACGTCTCATTGACATAAAACTCTCCAGTCAAAGCCCTCTTTAAAAACAAAACAAAACAAAGCAAAGCTTCAACTTTTTGTTTTGAGACAGGGTCCACTAAATTTCTCAGGTTGGCCTTGAATAGTCTCTGTAACCCAGGCATGCTTTCAACTCCTGCCTCGGGCTGGAGTGATGGCTCAGAGGTTAAGAGCACTAGCTGCTCTTCCAGAGGTCCTGAGTTCAATTCCCAGCTCATAACTGTCTGTAATGAGATCTGATGCCCTCTTCTGGCCTGAGGGCAAACATGTAAGCAAACACTATGTACATAATAAGTAAGTAAAAATAAGTAAATAAAATAAACACTAGTAGCATATATTAAAAAAAAAGAACTCCTGCCTCAACCTGCTAAGTAGTTAGGGTGACAGCCTGTACCACTGGACCTGATACTGGTAGACATTTTAATGTTTAGGGATATCACTGTCTATAAAGAGAACACTGACAAACACACATTTTATTTAATGTTGATTTTTATGAACATATTCACAGAACATAGAAGTGTAAGGCTTCTTTAATACATAAATATTAATTTCAAACTATAAGACTCCTTCAATATTAAATATGGGTCACAAACTTTGCCAAAAAAACGGCTGTGGATGTGGCACAGTTGAGACCCTGTCTTAAAAGAAATGAAACAGGGGCTGGAGAGAGGGCTCAGTGGTTTAAGAGCATTGCCTGCTCTTCCAAAGGTCCTGAGTTCAATTCCCGGCAGCCACATGGTGGCTCACAACCATCTGTAATGAGGTCTGGTGCCTGCAGACATACACACATACACAATATTGTATCCATAATGAATAAATAAATAAATAAATATCTTTAAAAAGAGAAATGAAACAATTTAAGCCATAAGTACAAATTTAATGTGATGATTTTTTCTTAGCAAATATAAATTGTACAAAATAATGAGTTTCACTGTGAGATTTTCTTACATAGCTATAATATATTTGATTATTGTTGTTTAGAGGCAAGGTCTCACTCTGTATCCCTGGCTAGCCTTGAACTCTTTAAGTAGACAAACTCAGAGACTCGCCTGCCTCTGCCTGGATGCACCCTTTTAAAGTGTTCTAAACAGTCACACAGGCAGGCGCACTGATAACTGTGCTTAGACGTTATTCAGCGGTTCCATACTTGCCTAGCAAGTCCTGGACATAAACCTTACTATAGTTAGGCTTAAATTTGCCAGAGTGAAACTTAGGAGGCTGAGGCAGGAGGATTGCATTTTTGAGATCATCTTGGGCTACACAGTGAGAGCCTGTCTCCAAACAAACCAATCCCAAATTATACATAAGTCTATTTTAAAACCAGCGTAGTGGTTCTCAACCTGTGGATGGCAACCCCTTTGGGTCAATTTGTAACAATGAAGATACATTGTGCATATCAGATATTTCCATTATGATTCATAACAGTAGCAAATTTACAGTCCTGAAGTCTGTTTGGATGCTCACCTTCCTGGACCTGGGGGGAGCGGCAAGGACCTTGGACTTCCCATAGGGTAAGGAAACCTGACTGCTCTTTGGCCTGGAGAGAGAGAGGGAGGGGGAGTGGAGGGAGGGGAGGAAAGTGGGAGAAGGGGAGGAGGTGCAAATTTTTAATAAAAATATAAATAAAAAATAATAATTTTATGCTTGGGGGTCACCACAACATGAGGAACTGTATTGAAGGTTCACTGCATTAGGAAGGCTGAGAGCCACTGCTCCAATCATATGGATTTAGTTCATTGCTCTGTTTGTGGTTTACTTGTTCTTGCTTTCTCTAGGAGTAAGACACTTTCTGTTAAGAGGCAGGGGCTCCTGGTACCACTCACAGTGGACCCAAACTTGGGTCAAGTGAGCATTCTGGTTTTCCTCTGAAATGTATTCATTTCTGTCTGTCTGGCCAGGGCTATGGAGCCCTCGTTCTGTTGTTATGGTGTGTGTTGTTATGGTGTGTGTTGTTATGGTGTGTGTTGTAGTGTCTTGCTCTTCGAGTACCATGAAAGCGAGCTGCGAGCCTAGTTGATTCTTTCTGATGCCTAATGGGAGATCCACCAGGATCTTCTGAGGGAGGAGGGCTGTGTTTACACGCTGATGCACCTCAAAGAACAGTTGACTACCTTTGAATCTTAGGGCCTCTTTTCTTCTTGATAAGGGTGTAGAAGGCCCAGTTCTGGCTGTTTAGAATGTTTTCTTACCGAGTTATCATATATGAGCACATGTGCCCTTCAGTCCTTCTGGGTGCTGGAAGTAGTTCAGTGTTTTCCAGATCTAGTTGGCTCACATACAGGTCTCTGTTTTTATCTATTTACTGATGGAAATAAATGCATCTTGGTCTCTATAAACAGCTACATACTTAGAAGAAATACAAATATGTAATACTACTCCTTTTTAATTAAAACCTATAAAGATGCCCAACGTCATAATTATTCACTCCCTTTTGTATTTAAAAAAAAAAACATTGAAAGGATTTATTTAGTTTATGTGCATGACAGTTTTTGCCTGAATGTGTGTGAGGTCAGAAAGGGGGTCAGATCCCCTGTAATGCAAGTTACAGATGGCTGTGAACCACCCCGTGGATGCTGGGAACTGAACCCAGGTCCTCTGGAAGAGCAACAAGTGCTCTTAACTCCCGAGCCATCTCTCCAGTCCCTTTTCCTTGTGAGCTTAGCCTCTAACAACTGAACGGTCTTCAGCCCCAAAATGCCTTTCTGAAAGGGCTAGCAGTAACTTTCCCTTTTGAATGATATTGTGAATTCAGAGCTACAGAGACTAATCATAGTGGACACACTCCGTGTTTCCCTCCACTCCCCCCCCCCCAAGCCTTCTTGCCTGTGTCAAGCAGCTTGTGGTTATTTGGGTGTCTGTCCTTGTTCTGAATTCTGGGCTGATTCCTGACAAGGTTGAAAGAATCGTGGTGTTTCTATTTCTCCTTTCCACTTAATGGTTTCAGGGAGGGTACTCAGTTTTGTGAACATTGTCAGAATAAAAAAAGTAATGTGAACATTGTCAGAATAAAAATGGAGTTTTCTATCATTTCCCTTGCCAAACCCTCAGTAAATGAAGTTGAGAGGCCTTGTGGGGAGAAGCCACAGGAATGTTTCTTGTCACGGGAACTATGGCTGGGAAACAAACTAAGACCCCTGCAATAGAATAAGCGCTCTTAGCTACTGAGCCATCTTTCCAGCCGAAGCAGAGGGTTTCTTAGTCTCTAACAAAATTACATATACATTTGCCCTATTAATTCCATCTTCAGGATTTTGTACCATTGATGTGTTTGCCTATGAGTAAGTACTAGATTTATCGCTTTAAGCAAAGAATAGTTGCAGAAGATTGCTAATAACTTGAATATCTATTTATAAGGGGCTGGTAGAGTATGCTATGTAAAAACATCAGCAACCTTCAAAGATGAGGGCGATCTTTATGTGTTAATATGAAATAATTTCTTGATTTGTGTTAAAATGTGGAGATAAAAACAAAACGCAGAGGTGTGTATTAGCTTGGGAATGTGCACAGGACTGACAGATAGAGGAGGCCGCTGTCCTTCATAGACTTATTCCCATTGACTTCATTTATTTAGTTAGATTTATAATACTCTGGCCAGAACAGCACCAAAGGTTACTTTGTTACTGTTTAATAGCCACATGGCCTGAAAGTCATCTGTGCAGAGCAAGGAGTGTATAAATTATGCTATCATGTGTGAGACAAAGACAGACATAGTATTATAGCTGGGTGTTCTCACCTAAGAGAAGGTCACCAGGGTCGGCTCTTTATGAATCTGAAGTTTTTATTGAGTCACACAGATCCAGCCAGGGGCATGCACTTTTGTGACTACCAGGACAGAGGCAGCCCTGAGCTGAGTGAGCGGGCTGAGCAGGAGGGGGGATTATAAAGGTAAAACCCACAGGGTTGGTGCCTCCTTTTGACGTAGCTACAATGACTGTTAGCAAGCATGACTGGATATGAACTTTTAATAAGAATAGGGCATAGTTATATCACCATGGGCTTACTCTGATCAGGAAACCACTTCCAGAAGTAGAACAATGCAGGTTAGCAGAAGTTCCTATAAGTACCGCGTGCCTGAGGGTAATGCTGACTTCAGTTTAACTGGAGGTCAGGTCAGGATTTAGCAAATATGCTGTTCTCACTTCAGTGGGAGGTGTATATTAGCTTGGGAACGTGCACAGGACTGACGGATAGAGGTGGCCGCTGTCCTTCACAGACTTATTCCCATTGACTTCATTGTTTAGTTAGATTTATAATACTCTGGCCAGAACAGCACCAAAGGTTATTTTAATAGTCACATGGCCTGAAGGTCCTTTGTGGACCCTTGTCTCCTCAGGAGAAGGACGTGTTTATAGCTGCAGTTTCAGCTCAGTGTGTTTCAGGGGTAACAACAATAACAAGAAGGAATGAATAAGTCACGCTGGGATGTGGTCCAGGCCTAAAAGGTGCTCCTTTCAGTGGGTGATACAGACTCACAGATGATCACAGCATCAACTGGGAAGCAGCAGGAGTGCCTCTGAGGGGCAAGCAGTGGGCAAGCTGCCTATCTCTGGGTGAGGGTGGTGGGGGTGGGGAAGGCATTTTCCTGAGAAGCTGATTCAGGATTTGGAAGGATGAGCAGAGCTGACCCAGAGTACAAGTTTCTCCAGCAAACAGCGAGGGGCATGTGGTGGTGGTTCTGAGCAATATAGGGCTTCAGTCCAGAACATAGCGGTGGGAATGTGGGGTTTTATTTTGCAGACATCAGGAGGCAGAGGCTTTAAAACTTTTAAAGGATTGAGCCCAGAGCCTGCCTCAGGATGGGCAAAGTGTGCAGAGTTGCTGGAACGAATTGGGTGGCTAAAATATGCATCCTTCAAACGCTGTGGAGTAGCTTCGTCCTGCCTTGCAACCTTAATATTATCTATAGACATGGGTGATCCAACTTGTGATGTGATCACACACACTTTCTAGCCACCGGGGCTCCCTTCCTATAGAGTCAGCCAGGGTCTTCTCATTCTGCCTTCTTGTTGGATCAGATGTTGAGTGTTTCTTGCATGTTTTTTTTTTTTTTTTCAAATCCCCATCTATGTCTCCTTCTTATCTTGCTCTCACCCAAATGACTTTTGGGAACTCTGCCTTTTTTGGGGCGGCAGCTAGGCTTCCCAGAGGTGGTGGGTGCCCCAGAACGTGTCAAGGTGGGGTTGATTGGCAATGTGTCAAGGCGGGGTTGATTGGCGATGTGCCACCGTCTGCTCAACCCTAAATAAGACTTCTGAAGGGGTGGGGCCTTGGCTCTCTTATTTAGCGCATCTACCCCTCTTGACTCTCAGAAGGGAGAAAACTACATCTGCAAGATGGGTGTCTTCTACATCCGTGTCTCCACTGGGTGCTCACTGCACACGGGCTCCATAGACAGAGTCCACCTGTGGCTGGTGGGCGAGCATGGGGAGGCATCTCTCGGGATGCTGCTAGCACCCCAATGGAACTTGGTGAGCTTCACAGAGCTGAGGCTAGGCTGGCTGGGGTGGGGCGGGGAAGTGGGGGGGTAGGAGGTGGGTGGGGGAGGGCAAGGCCAGAGAAATCCCAAGGAGCCCTGTGCTGGTTCCTTAGCTCTGGGAAGGCTCTCAAAGCCCTGGGAAGCAAAGCGCATGCAGAGAGGCACTCAGTGAGTGTTCAGTAGTTGTTGGTGGCCACCTGGCAGGATAGTTCTGTGTGTCCCTCATTTCACAGAGCTCCGCTGGACAACTATCAGTAGTGCCGGCTGTCGGACCTCTCTATTTTTAGAAGTTAGAATTTCCCATCTTCTCTGCAGATACTGGATCTTTAATATTAGGGCGGAGTGGGTAGGAAGGAGGGTGTGGGGTGCACAATACTCTGTGCTGTCCCCTGTTTATATGTGGCTGGTCTTGAATTCCTTTTCTTCTTACGACTCTCAGATCCTTCCAGATCTGGATGCTGTCTTATGTTCTCTTCAAAGGAAGATAGAGAAATAAGGCACTTACTGGGCTTCTCCGTCTTGCCCTTCATCTATACAAGTATTGAGCAAGCTGGGTCAGTTCTGTTCCCCAAGCATTTCACCTGAGTCTTGCCCAGTCTTTGGCCACCAGCGAATGTCCCTTAGACCTGCTAGACTCCAGGTCACCTTGAACTCTGCCCAGTTCATCCCTACTTTAAGACAGCCTGCCTGTTAAAGCCTTCCAAGGTCTCCAGTTCTTCCTCTGTACTAACGGCCAAGCTTCTTGATTATTCTATGTCCCTCAGGTCTGTGTTCTTCCCCAGCCTTAGCTTCAAGGCCCAGGTGTCCTGGAGGCTTGGGGGCGGGGCACAAAGACACAGACGCAGGGGACAGGCAGGCTGGCTGAAGGAAGGTGTGGTCCTTTCAGCCTGTACTCTCTCCATGGACTCTGTCTGGTGTCTACTCGTCCCTGACCTTGTTCTCTCTATCCGACCCTCTCTTCAGTCCAGGTTTCCACTTAGAGACCATCCTCTAGAAATTCTGGCTCAGCCTACACGGAATTCCTATGGATCCTTAGCCTTGGTGGGGTCCTCCCATCTCACCTGTGTTCTCACTGGGCTTCAGGCAGGGTTTCACTGCCCCGCCCCCAGCCTACCTCCAAGGGGATAAAGGGAAGGAAGGAGAGAGAGGGTACGTTTTCATCTTCTCTCCCCAGCCCTCTCATCTTGGTTGAGGCGACAACCTAGAGTGTTGTTGTGGGGCCCTGCTAGTGCGTGCTCCCTTCTCTCTCTCTCTCTCTCTCTCTCTCTCTCTCTCTCTCTCTCTCTCTCTCTCTCTCTCTCTCTCTCTCTCTCTCTCTCTCTCTCTCTCTCTCTCTCTCTCTCTCTCTTGGTTTTTCAAGACAGGGTTTCCCTGTAGTTTCTAGAGCCTGTCCTGGAACTAGCTCTTGTAGACCAGGCTGGCCTCGAACTCAGAGATCCGCCTGCCTCTGCCTCCCAAGTGCTGGGATTAAAGGCGTGCGCCACCACCGCCCGGCTCCCTTTCTCTTTCTGGCTTCCTTCGCTTCGCTTTCCCTGTGGCCCAATGGAAGCAGAACTCAGCCTGGACACCCCGTCCTCTGCCCCTTGTGTTTGCCTGCAGGAGGTGGAATTGCGGGTGGACGTGTCAGAACACCACCTGGGGCCGCTGCTGTTTGTGAAAGTGCAGAAACGCCATTACCTTCTCGATGACGCCTGGTTCTGCAACTGGATCTCTGTGAAGGGCCCGGGAGAGCAGGGAGCAGAGTACAGGTTCCCCTGTTACCGATGGGTGCAGGGCACCGGCATCCTGAGCCTCCCTGAGGGCACTGGTGAGCAGTGGGGTGGGGCCTCAGTTACCTGAGGAAGACCAGGCAGGGTGGGAGCTGGAGTCTGGAGGTGGGGGGTGGGGTTGTGTGTTTGTTTTAAAGGAGTTGTCAAAGAAGTGTGTTGCTGGAGCTGGCCCAGGTGCCGTGAAGGCTGGGGGGTGGGGGGGAGGGCGGGAAGGGGCGTGCCGATGCAGGCACAGGGGACAGCCCGAGCTGGCGGGGACCAGAGAGAGACTCCCAGTAGACATCCCAGAGCGCCTCCCTCCTCCACTTCTAGGCTGCACTGTGGTTGAAGACACTCAAGGCCTGTTCCGGAAGCATAGAGAAGAGGAACTGGAAGAGAGAAAGAGTCTATACCGGTGAGCCCGACCCCGGCGACCCACGGTGATGAGCTGGGCAGCTCCTGCAGAGCCCAGTCTGATGTCGTTTCCACCGGGCAGGTGGGACAACTGGAAGAATGGTGGTATCCTGAATGTGGCCGCTGCCAGCTTGTCTGACCTCCCTGTAGATGAGCGATTTCGAGAGGACAAAAGAGTTGAATTTGAAGCTTCGCAGGTTTGGGGGTAAGAGCCAGGGTGCCCGGTGTGAGGGGAGGTAAGCTGGTCTAGCCTGTGGCACAGTCACCGTACGATTTGGTATAACTGTTGAGCCCTTTCTCCCATTCTTCCCTGAAGGAAAGCAGATGTCCTTCTCAACTTTCCTATAAATTCTCTGACCTCCTGGAAAGACCTAGATGACTTCACATGGGTTTTCAAGCTTGGCCGCACCAAGCTGGCTGGTTAGTTCACTTACTCCAACATCACTCTTTCCCCCCAAGCCCTTCCCAGTGCAGGGAGATGAGAAAACCGGGTTGGGGGCGGGGGCAGAGGCTTTTGTCTCTCTGGTAAATCTGGGCCAAGCTGGGATGATTTGGCGGGTGTGGGAATGACCAGGAACATGGATCTTAGATACACTCACCTCCCATCCCTAGAGCGAGTTCGAAGCTCCTGGAAAGAGGATGCTTTCTTTGGGTACCAGTTTCTCAATGGTGCTAACCCCATGGTGCTGAGGCGATCTACTCAACTTCCTTCCCGTCTGGTGTTCCCTCCGGGGATGAAGAAGCTGCAGGCTGAACTGCACAAGGAGCTGAAGGTGTGAATACGGGAGCCCCAGAGAGAACAAGCAGGAAAGCGGAGGCAGCGCTGTGCCAGCCCTTGCTGCTCTCAGATTCGCTGTGGAGTCTCAGAACTCCCTGCTGGTTGTCAAGAATCCCAGACCAATCTGGAGAAATGGAGAGCCATGGCTTTCCTACCGCAGAAGAGTGGATGGCAGAGGATGGCAGTCTTAGTCGGGGTAGAGACAAACTGAAAGTTGGGAAATGGTCCTAGATGCCATGGGTCCAGAGGGATGCAGGGTAAGGGAATCCAGGTCAGGGCTGGTGTTGTTAACTAGGAAAAAATATGGGACAGAAACAACATTCATGGGGCAAGACAGACTTGCACCTGAATCCTGGTTTTGCTGTGTTAAGCAAGAAATCCCTCTTCTCTGATCTGTTTCTACAGGGTAACAGGCCAGTGGGGAAATCCCCCTGCCTCTGGCCTGTCCCTGAGCCAGGACTTAGCAATCTCCATCCCTATGATTCAGGGGCAAAGGCCAAGCGATACTTCTGGCCTCATTGTACTTCCCCACTAGCTCTGCACATGCTCTGAAGACCCCATAGACCCCACCCCTCTGCTCAGCCCACTGGCGTCTCTCTCTCCACCCAGAGGCAGCCATCATTCTGACAATTAGTGTCAGGTGACTGCTGGAAACAAGTCGATTTTCTTCTTTCTCCTCTCTTTGTTGGGCACCCAGGGTGGGAAGAAGACTCTCCATGCTGACAGCAGCCCTCATTTCTCTCCCTATGCAGGAAGGCACTCTGTTTGAAGCCGATTTCTCCCTTCTGGATGGGATCAAGGCCAATGTCATCCAAAGAAGCCAGCAGTACCTGGTTGCCCCTCTAGTCATGCTGAAGCTGCAGCCTGACGGGCAACTCTTGCCCATGGCCATCCAGGTGAGCGGACCTGGGGGTATACCCCAGGGTGGCCTCCTCTGATGAGCCTGCTATCCAGCTTCCTCTCCCTTCTCTGTAGTGCCATTCCCTAAGCACCGAGGAGGCACCAGAGGAGGAGATGGGCAGGCTCTGACTTTAAGGGGTGTGTGGCTGGAGAGACAGGCTCCTTAGCTTGTGTAAGCTCTGATGCCAAGGATAGGACCAGTCCAGGAAGGATTCTGGGAAGAGTGTTGGGGGGCTGGGTGACCTCTATCCCCAGAGCCCTGGGTGGAGAAGGCAGGAGATTTCTGGGGATTGCACTGAGATGAGAAAGGCCAGCTAAGCTGAGCTCAGGGGGCGGAATGTGGGCCCCTTGGAAAGATGCTCCTCTACATTTTCAGTGTTAGAATGGAGAGAAGAAGGGGGTTACTAACGTTGGGTTTAGTGTCTCAAGTTAAGACTTGGCTGGGGGGGGGGGGGCGGTTCCAGGTGAGTAGAAGCCATAGGAATGGAGAGGAGGTGGAACAGGAGGAGAATCAACTGAGCTAGAGTCAAGGACACAGGGAAAGTGGGAGTCAGACAGGTTTCTCCAGAAACACTGAGGCCAGAGAGACACCCACGTAGGCTTTGGTCCTGCCAGTCTTGAGGTCATGAGGACACATACAAATCCTCTAACTAGCAGCTGAAACCTGGAGACTTGGACCTTTGTGGATAGGAGGTGTTGAAAGATGAGGGAGAGGCCAAGATTTCTGCACAAGTGTGGGATGGAGGAGACAGGGATCACTGAGCCCCTAACACGCAGCTCCTCACGCAACACTCTGGTTTTGCTCCAGCTTGAACTGCCCAAAATTGGATTGGACCCACCGCCAATTTTTACACCTGCAGATCCCCCAGTGGACTGGCTCCTGGCCAAATGCTGGGTCCGTAGCTCTGACATACAGGTGCATGAGGTACAGTCTCATCTCCTGAGAGGACACCTGATGGCTGAAGTCTTTTCTGTGGCCACCAGGAGGACCCTGCCTTCAGTGCACCCTGTTTTTAAGGTAATGTCTTATTCATTTTTGTTCTGCCTGTGTTTCTCTCTGCCCAAGACACATTCTTGCCCCTGAAACGTCCCTCTGTGGCATTTCAGGGTCCAGGGAAGTAAGATGAGCAGTAGAGATGAACGAGCAAGGGAGTGGGAGGTGGTCTCCTCTACATTTCAGTGATGATATTAATTCCCAAGGGGTGTGATGAAGGTAATTCCCGAGAAAAGGGTCTTGTATACAAGACATAAATATACACACAGTACAATAATAGATGCAAATGACTTAGAGATTCCATCCAATCAGAGGAGACCGTGCATAACCACTACAGATTCCTTACAGCTGTCTTTGAAAGGTTCTGAAACTGTAGCCTAAGGCACCAAGAGTAGCCTGGTTGACTACAGCCAATCAGAGCAAAGAGCTCATCCATTAAAAAAAAAAAATGGGTATTGGATGTCTCTACTCAGAACTAGTCTAGATGCCAGTGGAAATATCTGATCTTCTGGGAGTTTTATGTCCAGTAAGAGAGAAAAAAAGACGATAATGATTGTATCCAACTTCCTGGCCATGATAGACAATGCAGAGTCAGAGCAGCAGCCTGAGGGTAAGGTTCTTCTGGGGATCAGGAAAGACTGCTGAAGAGAAGCCCAGAGAGGGAAAGCCATGTCTGAAGGCAGTAAGTTGATGCCGTGGCACCAGCCAGGCAGTACAGATCAGCACACTCCCAGTGCCGAGGACCAGGAAGACTCGGGGCCATGCTTCCCATGAAGACTGCAGCCTAGCAGCCAGGCTTCCCTCCTTGTCAAGTTTGTTTCCTGCAGGGACCCGGCCCAGATTTCTTCGGATTTACCCCTCCCACCTCTTCTCCTTCTAGCTTCTAGTTCCTCACCTGCTCTACACCTTGGAAATTAATGTCCGGGCCAGGAATGATCTGATCGGAGAGAGTGGTTTTTTTTGACAAGGTATGGGAACAGAAATGGGTTTCAGGTTCACTCCGTCCTCTGACTAAGGGCAGCTTGATTCGACTGCACCTGCCTGTCCTTGGTCCTGTAGGCTATGAGCACAGGCGGAGGAGGTCATGTGGATCTTATCAAGCAAGCCAGAGCCTTTCTGACCTACAGCTCACTGTGTCCCCCTGACGACTTGGCTGAGCGGGGGCTCCTGGATGTTCAGTCTTGCTTCTATGCTCAAGATGCCCTGCGTCTCTGGGAAGTCATAAATCGGTGAGGCTGGCGGACTGCAGGACGGGTATGGGTGCAGGTAGAGACGACCCAGGGGTAGGAGGTCTGTGCCTTAGTCGGGAGTGGCCACTCTGACTTGGCCGTCTGATCAGGGAGCAGAGGGCTTCAGTGCGCTTGCCTGACCTTTGCTGGCAGGTATGTGACGGGAATATTTGATCTCCACTACAAGACTGACGTAGCCGTGAGAGATGACCATGAACTGCAGAACTGGTGTCGAGAAATCATGGAGATTGGGCTGCAAGGTGCCCAGAAGAGAGGTAACAGGGGTCCCTGGCATGAGAACAAAGACCTCTCCAGAACCCTCTCTACCTCTGTGGAATCTTCCAGAAGCATTTCAATCCTTAATGAAAACCCTCAAAGGCTTTTCTAGGTGCAGTAGCAACAGTGCTCATAAGAGTTTAACACTAACCTCACCCTGAAAGAAAGCTGACCTCCCTCAGAAGCCACCAGCTGTCCATAGCTCCTCATTTAGGGTGCGAGGACTCATGAGCCCCTTCCCACTTTACTTTCTAATGCTGACTTGATGCTGTGTGGGCAACCGGCCGCCGTGAGCTCACGAGTACATCCATCAGGCCCGACACACCCGGAAGACACTGTCTTCCTCTGCCTCAATCTCCTACAGCCCATGTGCCCTCTCTTTCACCGTGATCCCCCGCGCCTTGGGTGGGCTATGATATGGTTGCCAGGGTTCCTCTCTTCCCTCACCGCACCCACTCCCGTGCCAGCTTCCACAAGCTCCTCGCAGCCTTCCTTACTCCTTCTCCCCAGGCGTCACTTCTAGCGGCTGTGGTGACGTCACACACTAACCGTCCACACCTCTTGTAGGGTTTCCCATCTCTCTACAGTCTCGGGCTCAGGCCTCCACTTTATCACCATGTGCATCTTCACCTGCACCGCTCAGCACTCTTCTGTCCATCTAGGCCAGGTACTTCCCAGAGGGACGCAGTCGGGAATTTGGCTCCTGTAGCGGGGGAGGGAGATGTGAGCATGTGGGCCAAGGGCCTTGGTGTTTAGCCAGCCTTGACCCTAGATCACTGTCTCTCCAGTTGGACTGGTTCTATTGGGTCCCTAATGCGCCCTGTACCATGCGGCTGCCACCACCTACCACCAAGGATGCGACAATGGAGAAGCTGATGGCCACACTGCCCGACCCTCATCAATCTACTCTCCAAATAAATGTCGTCTGGCTGCTGGGCAGATGCCAGGCTGTTATGGTGAGAGTCAGCTATTCAGGCAGGATCCAGAGGATGGATTCAGAGGGGAAGCCATGTACCCTCAACTGGTCGGGGTCACAGGCTCTAAGCTGCTTTCCCCCCTGCATCCCAGGTGCCTCTGGGCCAGCATTCAGAGAAACACTTCTCAAGCCCTGAGGCCAAAGCTGTGCTGATGAAATTCAGAGAGGAGCTGGCTGCTCTGGAAGAGGAAATTGAGATTCGTAATAAGAGCCTGGACATACCCTATGAGTACATGAAGCCCAGCCTGGTGGAAAACAGTGTGGCCGTATGAGCATCTCCAGCTTTTTCTTGTTTCAGTCACCCCTAGCGAAGCACAGCCCCATGCTTGAGTGGTTGCAATCCTGCCCTCCCAAGCCTCATCCTCTGCCCCTGCAGGACCCCCCTCTTAGTGCCAGCTTTCCATTGTCTGCTGCAGTGAACACAGTTTGCTTTGGATGTGTTACTTGGGAGTGCCTCTCTTCATCCATCCTCTCTTCTTTTCCTTCCCTATAAGGTAACTGATGGTCGTGCTCAGAAAAGCACACCAGGGACGCAAGAGGGCGATGCTATCCATTGCTGTACACCTTTTATGAGTTGAATAGACTTCAAACCTAAGTAGAGTCTAGTAGCAACAGAAAAGATGGCTTGGACTAATGATAGAAAAGAGTGTGGATTGAATTATTGTAAATAAAATGTTGGCAAAGATAATGGAGCATACAGACTGTTCTTCCTTTCTCCCTGGGGGGATTTGGAAAAGAGTGAACCGTAGCAATTGCCAAGCTGTTTGAATTCTCAAAATGTTTTACAAATCACTTTGAAAATGTAAATGGAGGAAAACTGGTAATTTTTTTAAAATTGCCTCTGGCTGGAGATATTTGGCTTCAAGGATTAAGAGACATGTCTATAAGCTATTTCCCGTTTGCCAGTTGGGAAGCGCCAAATCAATTTGACAAGTCTAGAAAACCTCATGGTTCTCTTAGTACAGCATGACTTAGCAATGTCTAACCAGGGCATCAGGATGACATTTTGGAAGAATAAATTGGGGGGTTTTCCTTCTTCCTCTGACAACCTGTGTGAATTTAAAAGCAAACAGTACAGATAAGGCCAAAGTACTCCTGTAAGGAAAACGAGTCTGCTTGACCCAGTTCTTAATTCCACAGAAGACATGTGCACTTGATCTGATCTGTGTGGGTGCCTGTGTGGTACTCGGGATAGAATCTAGGGCCCCAGCCCACTCGGTGAAAGCTCTACCACTGGACTCCACCTCCATTTAGCCCTTGATTCATCTCTCTCTCTCTCTCTCTCTCTCTCTCTCTCTCTCTCTCTCTCTCTCTCTCTCTCTCTCTCTCAATTTTAAAACAGTCTTTTCTCATTTTACATACCAACCCCAGTTGCTACTCCTTCTCCTCCTCCTGCTTCTCACAACACCCCCACCTTTCCCAGACCCCACCCCCATTCACTACTCAGAGAGGGTAAGGCTTCCCATGGAGAGTCAACAAAGTCTGCCACATTACTTTATGGCAGGACCAAGACCGCCCCCCAAATATCTATGCTGAGCAAAGTATCCCTCTGAAGAGAATGGGCTTCAAAAAGCCAGTTCAAGCAAAAGGATAAGTCCTGGTCCCATGGACAGTAACCCCACAGTCTGCCCCAGCCACACATCTGTCACCCATATTCAGAGGGCCTCGTTTGGTCCTATGCAGGTTCCCCTGCTGTCAGTCTGATAGCTTATGCTGGAGAGGATGTGGAGTAAGGGGAACACTCATCCACTGCTGGTGGGAGTGCAAACTTGTACAGCCACTTTGAAATCACTATGGCGGTTTCTCAGAAAAGTGGGAATCAATCTACCTCAAGACCCAGTAATACCACTCTTGGGCATAAACCCAAAGGATGCTCAATCATGTCACATGGATGTTTGCTCGACTACATTCATAGCAGCATTATTTATAATAGCCAGAGACTGTAAGGAACCTAGATGCCCCTCAACTGAAGAATGGATTTTAAAAATGTGGTGCATTTACACAATGGAGTGCTACTCAGTGGAACTGGAAAAAACTATCCTGAGTGAGGTAATCAATTATTGACGGAAGAACAGGGAAGACTTGAGGAGTGGGAGTGGAGTGTAATGTTAGACTGTGAAAACCTTCAAAGTTAGGGGAACATACTATAGTTTCCATAGTAGAAACTAGAGTCTGGCAGTGTAGGGGTGGGTGGTGCTAGGAAAGACCATGGGCAGTGGGGTGAGGACCATAAGGCCAGGAAAGCAAAGGCTCTTCTGAAACTGCTGCTGGAGGCTCTTCAGTAACCCAGAGCAGGGTCCTGAAGGTGACACCACAGAAATGCCGGCTTCTCACTGGGAGCCTGCCCACCCCCAGAGGCCACACCCGCAGTGGTCCCTGCTCCTCAGAAACCACACCCTTTTCCTTGGAGACCTCTATCTCCCAGGAGCCCTTGCCCTTCTGGGAGGCTGTGCCCCACTCCTTAGGGGCCACACCCTTCCCCTTGGGCCCCCACATCTTTAGTTCCTTGCTCAATGCTTTTACATTTTTATAGGTTTTCTCCTCAGTCCCTTATAGAGAACAGCCCAAGTCGCCTTGCTTTCTGCAAATGAACTTTGTAGACACTCAGATTTGTTACAAACGGACTTGTAGGATGAAAGCCAAGAGGCCTGGCCTTCATGGGGGTTGACGCTAGAGTCAGGTCCCTTAATGTCCAGTGGTTGCTGAGTGGGAAGTGAGGTCATGGGTTATGAGCTGCATTACATGCGTGTATGTAAACATGATTTCTTGCCACAGACATAGTCTGACAAACACATGTTTCTGTCTCTCTGTTCTTCCCTTCTCCTTTCAACAGGGTCTCATTGTGTAGCTCTAGGCTGATCTTGACCTTGAGCTTCTCTGGCCTCAGCCTCCCAAATCCAGTTCCTGACCCCAGATCCCTGCCTTCGCTTTCCTCAATGGTGGGCTATGACCCAGAATATGGAAGCCAGTCAGGCAGTGGTGGGCATATCTTTGATCCCAGTACTCATGTCGTGCCCCTGGATGTGTGAATCCATTCCACCTTGACTGAAGGTCAGAGATTTTAGGCCTATTCTTGCTCCTTCAAGGTTCTGACAGGAGGTTTGACCCAAGGAGTAGCTGCCTACAGGATGCTTGGCCTAAGGTATGGTCGCTGCATCTCCTGCCTAAATGTCAGAATACTTAACTCAGGGGGCTGGAGAGATGGCTCAGAGGTTAAGAGCATTGCCTACTCTTCCAAAGGTCCTGAGTTCAATTCCCAGCAACCACATGGTGGCTCACAACCATCTGTAATGAGGTCTGGTGCCCTCTTCTGGCCTGCAGGCATACACACAGACAGAGTATTGTATACAAAATAAATAAATAAATATTTTTAAAAAAAAGAATACTTAACTCAGGATATAGTTACTTGATGTTTCAGGGGTTGAAGAGGTGATTGTGCTGTTTGTTCTTCGTATCATCGTAGAGCAGTCTTTTACCTTCCTCCCCCACTTTGAGTTGGGGTATATAAGCCTGTGAAAAATAAACATGAGTGAATTCAGTATTCACTGGGTTGCCCTCCTGACTGTTCTGTGTCTCTGTCTATTTCTTTTGTATCTCTGTTTTTGTCTGCCAAATATTCCTAATCCATAGGCCCTTAACCTGGAACACACGAACCCGTGGAGGCTGAACCCTGATAGGTGTCACGCAAATGCGGGACCTTGATGTACTCAAGAGGTAGAAGCAGGCAGATCTCTGTGAGTTCAAGGCCAGCCTGGTCTACAGAATGACTTCCAAAGCAGTCAGGTATACACAAAGAACTGTCTTGACAAACCAAAAAACAAAACAAACAACAACAACACAAAATCTCCCACACACACAGAAAAAAGGAAGACAAAGCCTTCTTGACCCAAGTTGCTTTGTTTTTTGTTTGTTTGTTTGTTTGTTATTAACACAGCAGTATAAAGCAACTAAGACAGACACCAAGAAGGAGGGAAGGATGAACTCAGAGCTTTAGACTGGCTTTGATGGGCAAAAGGAGGTTTAATCTTAAGCTTTCAACATTGAAACTGAATATACAATCCAAAAAGTGGGTAAAATATAAAGTGTGACCTTCAATTGAAAATGCAGCAGTAATAAATTTTTTTAAGACAACAGAAGGTAACTTTTCTTGCTCATGACCCAGGGGAACCCCCATTAAACAATTTCAATATACTAACTCAGATCCTTGGAACATCAGAGCTGTAATCATTGAATGGCACTCTCCGGGCTCCTCTAGGCTGAGATTTTCTGGGTTGTTGGGCCAGCTGGAGACGCTCTCTTTCTGTGTCTGGCCCTCTCCCAGATGCTGGCTGCAGAACAGATGGCTACAGTGGGTAGAGGAAACTTTGGGGTCTTTGTCTGAAAACTTTCCCACAGCTCTTTTCGGATATAGTTTATCGAGGGAAAGCACGGCGAGTGAGTAAAAGTGGAACTCGCATTGTTTTTGGATTTATGCCCAGTAATCCATCATGGTTTCCAGAAAATGCGCATCCAATCCTGGGGACTCCTGCATCCTTTGCAACCCTCTTGCGCTCTGTCCTCAGGCAACCAAGACTGTTGTGGGATTAACTGCTTTGCCTGTGGCAATCCCTTTTTCTGGTGTTCGCGCCTTGGTGTGATGAGTTGAGAGTCAACATGTGGCTGTTGTAGTTTTTCGTTCTTGTAGCAGAGAAGTGTTCCTTGGTAAATGGATCCCACAGCTTGCACACACAGTGACACTGTTCTTCCCCAAGCCCCAGGACTTCCCCTTTCCAGAATTTTCTTACACATTAGGTGTGATATTGAATGGGAGTGTTTAGAGTGAGATCTTTGTCTGCTCCAGGTCTTGAAGGGAAAGAATAACTTTAGGTTTTTATTATTATTATTATTATTAGTTATCATTTTGGTAAATTTTTAAAAATTAGGAAAGTTTCCTTTTACTACTAACATGTGGGAGGTTATTTTATGAATGGATTTGGGTCAATTTTTTTGTATTTGGTATGTCCACTTTTCTTCTTCCCTCTCTTCCCACCTCTTCCTTCCTTTGCCTCTCCTTCCCCTTCACACACGCTCCCTTCCTTTCTCTGCCGTTCACCACTGACTTATCTGGGTCATCTTTGTGGTTCAGGGTGGCATGGAACTCAGGATAATATCAGAACTGAATGAAAGTTCCCAGGACAAAGCCACATATGTGTTAAGGATTCTACATAGCTGATTGATCAGGCTACTGACATATTTGAGTTAGTCTTGTATCCCTCCACATTACTGAAGCTGTTTATCAGCTATAGGAGTTCCCTGGTAGAATTTTGGGGGTCACTATGTACACTGTCTGTTAGTATGCAGGCATCTGCACTGGCCTGCCCTTGGGGTTCTGACAAGCTATGTCCTCAGCTGTAGCCACTAAGAGCACCTCCTGTGCACATTCACTGTGTTCCCTTTTAAAAGGAGCCTGCCCACCTCCTGTGTCTCTCTGTCTCACTCTGTCTCTCTCCCCTCCTCTCCTCTCCTCCCGTCCCCTCCCCTCCTCTCCCCCCTCCCCTCCCCTCCCCTCCTTTCCCATCCCCTCCCCTCCCTTCCCCTCTCCCCTCTCCTCTCCTTTCCTCTCCCCTCCCCTCTCCTCTCCTCTTCCCTCCTCTCCTCTCCTCTCCTCTCCTCTCCTCTCCTCTCCTCTCCTCTCCTCTCCTCTCCTCTCCTCTCCTCTCCTCTCCTCTTTTCTCTTTTGCCACTCCTATCCCCAGAGGCCAGTCTCCCCTCTCCTCTCCCCCTCCCCGCTTTTCCATTCCCTTGCCATCAATAAAAACCTCTCCACGTGAACTCTGCTGCATGGCATCTTTCTCTCTCATGCCATTTTGTTTTAAATTACAGCACTATCATATTATCTGCAAATAGTGAAAGTTTGACTTCTTCCTTTCCAATTTGAATCCCTTGATCTCCTTTTGTTGTCTTATTGCTCTAGCTAGAACTTCAAGTACTCTATTGAATAGATATGGAGAGAGTAGACAGCCTTGTCTTGTTCCTGATTTTAGTGAAATCACTTCGAGTTTCCTCCCATTTAATTTGACATTGGCTGTTGGCTTGCTGTATATTGCTTTTATTATGTTTAGGCATGTTCCTTGTATCCTTGATCACTCCAAGATCTTTATCATGAGGGGGTGTTGGATTTTTGCCAAAGGTTTTTTCCAGCATCCAATGAGATGATCATGTGTTTTTTTTTTCCTTCAGTTTGTTTATATGGTGATTACACTGACAGAATTTTGTATGTTGAACCATTCTTGCATCTCTAGGATGAAGCCTACTTGATCATGGTGGATGTTTTATTTGATGTGTTCTTGGATTCTGTTTGTCAATATTTTATTGAGTACTTTTGCATCAGTGTTCATGAATGAGATTGGTCTCTGCAATTTTCTTTCTTGGTTGAGTCTTTGCATGGTTTTGGTATCAGGGTAACTGTAGACTCATAATAAGAGTTTTGCAATGTTCTTTCTATTTCTATTATGTGCAACAATTTGAGGAATATTGGTATTAACTCTTCTTTGAAATTCTGGTAGAATTCTATGCTGAAACCATCTAGCCCTGGGCTTTTATTGTTGGGATACTTTTAATGACTGATTCTATTTCGCTTAGGGGATATAGGTCTATTTAAACTGTTTAATTTTAGTATGTGGTCCATATCTAGAAAATTGTGCATTTCCTTTAGATTTTCCAATTTTGTACAGGTTTTTGTAGTATGACCTGATGATTCTCTGGATTTCCTCAGTGTTTGTTGTTATGTCCTCTTTTTCATTTCTGATTTTGTTAATTTGGATGTTCTCTCTCTGCCTTTTGGTTAGTTTGGATAAAGGTTTGTCTATCTTGTTGATTTCTCAAAGAAACTCTTTGTTTCATTGATTCTTTGTATTATTCTTTTTATTTCTAATTTATTGATTTCAGCCCTTAATTTGATTATTTTCTGCCATCTATTCCTCCTGGATGAGATTGCTTCCTTTTGTTATAGAGCTTTCAGGTATGCTGTTAAGTATATGGTATGAAATTTCTCCAAAATCTTTATGTAGGATGTACTCAAAGGCCATTCATTCATTTCTTGACTGCCCATACCTGAAAATAATCACATAGAAACTGTATTATTGCAACACTGCTTAGCCTATTAGCTCATGCTTCTTATTGGCTAGCCCTTATATCTTAAATTAACCCATTTCTAATAATTTGTGTATTGCCACATGGTTGTGGCCACTGTTAAGGTTCCATCTTGCATCTGGCATCTGTCTCCTGCAGCAGATACATGGCTTCTCCCTGACTCCACCTACTCTCTCTCTCTCTCTCTCTCTCTCTCTCTCTCTCTCTCTCTCTCTCTCTTTCTCTCTCTCTCTCTCTCTGTTCAGATTTTCCATCTGGCTTTACTCTGTTAAGACATTGACCAAAAGCAGCTTCTTTATTAACCATACAGCATACAGCATACAGAGGGGAATCCCACAGCATCTCCCCTTTTCTGTCTAAATAAAAAGGAAGCATTTAACTTTAACACAGCAAGATTACATACAACAAAACAGTTATCAAGCAAGAATTATAGTTACTTTCTTCTGTGTCCTGAAGAATGTCTGGCAGAATCTTTCATGAAGCAGGAACCATGAAGGATGATCTTACCTTTATGCAACTTCAGCAGTCATTTTTCTGTGGGTCCTGCATGCCCAGTTCATACAGCATAACATCAAGCAGTCCAGACAAGAGCAGTTTCTTGCCCAAATGGTTAGCAAACTCCATAAGGAGCCTCTTCGATGCCCATTTTCCTCTTGAAGTAATTGGTGCTGCCAGGAACAGATGTGCCTCATTGTCATGAAAAGTCTTAAACTCTTAAAAACATTTTAAATGTCATATTCTGAAGGTCTCTGAAAGATTTAAAGAATAACTATCCATATGAAATACATCTCTGTACATCTAGAAAACCTAACTACATGACTATAAGCTTGATTATTATAGATGACTATCTACTAACCTGTATTTCTTAATTATACATTACATTTTTAAATGAGCTGCAGAAAAATAATACCTTAATCAAGAACAAATATATATATACATATATATATAACAATTTTATAATATATATATATATTCAGTGACAGAAGAAAGTGACTGAAAAACTGTCAATATAGGCAAACTGTCTTTGAAATTTCCTGCTTCATGGAAAAGTCTGTTGGACACTATGAGCCTGTAGACTGAAGATGGATGCCCCAATGTTACAGAAGAACTTTGGGTGACTGTCCAGGCAGTGAGATGTCTCTGTCAACTCTAGAGTTTTGGGAGTTGCTTACAGTGTAATATTTATAAATAAATAAATAAATAAATAAATAAATAAATATATAATATATATATATATAACACAAAATTGACTTTAAATTTGTATCAATAAACCAAGATTCATGCCAATGCAAAGTATTCATCTCTATAGCATATCCTCCTTTAAATGTAAGTAAACATTTATAAACAAAATTTGGGAATTCTGGGGCAGTTTTCTTCAAACTACTTACTGATTTTTGTTGGGTGAAGTAATTTTTAGGGGTCTATGAAGACCTTTCAGGGGGTCTTGTTCCATCAAACCACATTAGCATGGGAGGAACCCACAGGTTCTCATCTCCTGTGGAAACAAAAGCAGAACCTCTTTTCCAAAGCAACATATTCTTAGACCCAAATTTTGAAGTCAAAATACTTTAAAAATATATATGTTGGTTTAGCTTAGTAGCCCATACAATGAATTTTTTTATACTTAGCTCATTCACAGTCAAAAAAATTCAAAGAAAACACAATAATATGCATAATCCAGAATCTCTGTGTATTTTCCATCTTTACATGGTTTATTTTTCTTTATTACTTTTCCTACAAGTTTAATATTTATTTTGTTATCTTTACTCCTTTAACCTATGACTGTATGCTGTCTCTTTAAAGACTTTGTTTTATTTTTTTAATGATTTACTTCTTTTTATAATTCTCTATACTCTTTTTCTTCTCTCTCCCAAGCCTACATACATTTTTAAAAACACACTGTGTCTTGTTTAGAGGTCCTTTATGTCTGGATCTGTCCTATTGTGTATTTGAAATGCTTTTTCTGACAAAACACATTTTAAAATGGTAAGCAGCTTGGTGACCATGGCCCTGGGATACTGGCTCTGCCTCTCTTGGCCTTTTAACATGGCAGAGGTTATTCACTGCCAGCTATGGGACTGCCCAGAGGGAGCTGTACTCACCACTTCAACTCTGGTAGGCAGTTGGCCCATGCTGCCTCCAAGTAACTTTCAGCACAGCTGCCAACAAACCTCATTCAAGTGCTTGGTCTCCTGAAAGAGCCAGAGTTTGTGCTGCCTGAACCCAGAAGCTGCCATCTCTTATGCTGAGTCAGTAAGCCTTCTCTTAAAGGAGATGTGGTACTCTTTCTTGCCGCAAGCAAACAGAGCCCATCCAAAAATTAAAAATGCTGGCTACCAAGAAGCCGTGCTTAACTCTGTTTGTTTGTTTGTTCGTTCGTTCCTTCCTTCCTTCCTTCCTTCCTTCCTTCCTTCCTTCCTTCCTTCCTTTTTGTGCTTAGAATTCCTTTCCAAGCTCTTTCAAGTTTTATGTGGATATAGTCAGCCCACATTGGTGCACCAATTTGTAGTCTGTTCATTCGTTCCAGCCACCCAGACCCAGAATAATCACAAAACTGTATTAACTGCAATACTGTTTGGCCAATATCTTAAGTTCTAGCTAACTCATATCTTAAATCAACTACTCAGAGACTATTTGCAATTATATCAGACAGTAATCTTGAAACTTAACCATCATTTTAGTTTTACAGGATTCCATAAAAGAACATTGCCCCCATAACAGCTGGAAGTAACTCTAGAAGACAACATCCCCTCTCCTAACAAAGTCTGTCCTCAGGGTTAGAGACATCAATTAGGGGTTGATTATAATTGGTATAGGGTTGGGTGTTGGGGTAGAAATTATGTAGGCTCAGGGATTTCTTTGGAAAAAAGTGGAAAATTGGATGGGATAATAAACTCACACTAATAATAATAGTGAGTAATAGAGTGAATGCTTGTGAGTTATTACTTATAGGCATTTACATTGGTATAGATTCTTGTATATTGATACAAGTTCAAATTATATTGAATATGCTCCTATTTTTGTATACAATATTTGCATACCTAGGCAAAGTTATTTTGTCATATTGTATGCACACATGCTTCTACCTCTGCTTAAGACATTTTGTATATTGATATAATATTAGGATATATTTATCATATCACAATATATATGTTTACCTCTTATCAAGATACTTATACATTGTTTACATTTTGAGGTCATTGTCCTCATTTGCTGCACAGTTGTTTAAAGATTATTTAATATTCTAATATAAAGTTTTAGTTTTTAAGCTATATAGGTATTAAGAATTATAGGTTAATAGTCATCTATGTTTGTCATAGTTATAGTTAGACTAATCAGGTTTTTTAGATACATAGAGATTGTATTCGCAGAGATAGGTAATCTTTAACCACTTCAAAGAATTGTAAGATATGGCATTTAAATAAATCAGGGTTCTGTTGACATGAGACATAATTGCTCCTGGCAGCTCTGATCTATTCCCGAGAGAATATTGAACACCAAAGACACTCCACTTGGAGTTTGTTTTCTTCTTGGCAAAACTGGCCTTTGGGTAAGGAACTGCCCATGCCTCAACCACTGACAAAATGCATGGTGTCTGGACAAACAGGATACAAGAAAAAGACTGTCAATCTTGCCAAGACAGGGTAAGACAATTTTGAAAATTTTCCTGCCTCTGAAAATGGTCTGTCAGTTACTCTAGGCCTTAGCCAAAACTGGTTGCTCTAACGTTGCAAATGAGACTTTGGGTGATTACCCAGGTAGCCAGTTGTCTCTGTCATTTATTGCATATTTTGGAAGTTGCTTGACTGCACTTCCTGCTTACTCAAATTTCCCTTTTCAGGTCTTTGATGGGGTTGAAGACTTGATAGTTGTAGTTACTTTCCTCTCATGACTTGGCTATTTCTAATACAAGACTTAGATTCCTTAGGATAGGATAATTATTGAAACATTTAGCATATGTTTCTTGCTTGATATTGTTTATGCTGGTTGTAATTCTAATTTTTATACTTGATTTTTTTCTTATTGTATATTTTTTTGTATTAGGCTTAGAACTCTCTTATTTAGACAAAAAGGGGAGGTGCTTGGGAACTCCTTCAGCCAATAGCCTTTAAGATACCAGCCCACTGGAGCAGAGTCTCTTATACTATAAATGCAGCTGTAAAGCTTGTGTGCTCTCTCTCTCCTGGCTGCTGGATTCAGTTCCTGGTTCCCATTTGTGCAGAGGACAGTGATCTGTGACTCTCTCCCTAAATAAATAATCCTTGATTCTACTCAATTCTGAGCTAGTGTGGGATTACTTCATAGCATCCATCTTCAGTAGGAGAGTTGAAAAAGAGGTGAATTTATCAGGGACTCTACTCTGGGGTGGAGCTTTAGGGTGTGATTTTTTTTTTATGCAGTATAAGAGGTTTTTGCGAACCTGAAGTGTCTAGACCAATGTATAATCCAAATTCCTAATGCGTTAAGGGACTCAGGAGGGAAGGAAAGGAGAAAACATAGTAAGTCATGTTCATTGTACGCTAATGTGCCGAGATTGGGGCCATCCTGGAGTTCCTGCGGATAAACGGATAGAAAGCCGGATGCTGTGCTCATGAATTTTTGCAAGGCTTACATCCTGACCAATGAGAGAACAAAAGGAGTGGCAGACATCTAGGTCCAGGTGGTCTGTACTGCACCCCCTGCTGTGGAGGAAAAGAGGAAGTTAGTCCTTTGAGTGGCCAAGACCACCTCTGAGTGAGGGATGTAAGTGGAGACTAGAGGCTTCATGTTGAATTATGGATTCATTGGCCTGCTATTAATGTGCAAAATACTTGAGCTTCGGTGGGTGCTGGAGCCAAGGGTACCTTCATTCATGGCAACCTCTGAAAGCAGTTGGGACAATGAGCAACAGAGTTTAAAAGAGACCTAGATCATTCCAGGGCTGGGAAGTTATCCCCCCAAAGTAAACTGTGTATGTTTCTCCATGCAAAAATGAGTGGAAATTGCTCACCATCCCTGGGACTCCTGTAGCAGCCAGGTGTGGCTGAGAGACACTGGTGGTGGCTGCAGCTGAAGTTTAGGTTAAGAGTTTACAGGATCTTGGGTGGGATGCACCAGGAAGGTGGGCATAGCCAGGCAGGCACAGCTGTTTCCCTTGGCCCTGGGCTAATCAGACATCTTGTGTTGATACCACTAAGCCCATGGGGTTGGGGAAATGTATGGAGACCTTATGGAGGTGCTGTAGAATCCTGGGAAGCCAGACAATAGACAGAAGTGATGAAATCTTTTCATACTGTATCAGACCTGGCCAACACAAGTTTTTAGTGTGCTATATTATCTGCTGAATCACAAGACCAATTTGTATCACGTGGAATGGTCAGCAGTGGACGTTATCTTCACAGTGCCACCCTTTGTCAAGGGACGGTAGCCCAAGACCTTGCTTTGCTATCTTGCTCACCCTCTGGAAAAGTCTCATTAGACAGACGACATAATGCTAAGCTTTGAGTGTTGTACAGACTTCGGAAAGCATCTAAAAGACAGACAGTTGAACCTAAAGGAATGAGGGTGGAGATCAGCCCACGCATTGTGCACAGGTTAGGCACAGCTGTGACGTGCTTGGGAGGATTATGGTCTTAAAATGCATACGAGATCTGGCAAAGCTATCGAGAAAATTCTACAACAGGCTCTGCCTGTCAGTGTAAAATCTGTAGGTATCCTTGGGGTTCTGAAGATATTGGCATATTTTCATACCTGCCTTGCCCAAGGTGCCTATTCTCTGTATAACTTCATAAAGAGGGATGCCATTTGGGATTGGGGGAAAGAAAGGTGAAGAGAATTTCTATCAAATTATAACTATAGGACAGGCTAAATGGTTATGTATCCCTTTTCCCCAGGGACCTTCCCCTTCTGTTACTGTCAGTTCAGAAGTTTATAGCTGAGGTGGGGGGAAGGATATGGCAAAACAACCCAAAGCAAATAGTTCTAATTGAGTTTGGGTCTCAATTTAGAAAGAGATAGAAGGTCCATATGTTGAAACCATTCCTGGTTCTGCCTCAGTAGCTATAAAAGTAGCTTGTGAAAATACAGATTGTATTGAAGGCCGTTGGGCAAAGCCTCTTCTGACAGATGCCTATAAACATCTGTGCTTATGCCCAGAGATCGATGTTGCTGTCGGTTGAAAGTGTCACAGCGGGAATTCTCCTTTTGCAATGGGTGGCTTGCCACAGAGACTTAAACTCCGTGGTAAAGGTCCTGGGAAAAACTGAATGCTACTGAGGCCCAGTGGAATCTACATTACCCCTTCCAAGGTCAGGGAATAGCACGGGGGGAGGGGGGCCCGAGGAAGTAGTGAAGTGCTGTGTAGCAATTTCATGTGAGCTAAAACATCCCATATTTAGAGGGAAGCTCCCCAAGGAGCAAGAAGCTCTAAATAGGAAGGATGGGGCAATTCATGAGACTCTGACCTGCCTGCTGCTCAGGAAAATAATACATGAGATGGTAACAAATAAATATTACAGGGAAAGGAAATCAGCGTGAGGGAGATTGAGGTGCGGGCACCTCTTCGTGGTGATGGCTGATGGAAAAGCCATGTATGCTTCTCTCTGGAGATGACTGTCACAGGCAGGGGGCAGGGCTGGGGTAGGGGCACTGAGGAGAGTTTGTGCTGAGCACATTCAAGGACAACAGAGAAGGCACAATAGCTGGAGAAAGGTGAGATGCAGGCCAAGGAGCGGACAGTGAGGTGAGTGTTATGGAGGACAGGATCTGAAACAGCACGCTATCTTCTCAGTGATGGCTGATGGGAGCTGGAAAGGTAGGGCAAGTTGTTCCCAGGACCCTGCCATGCAGAGGATGTCATAGACATTATAGACTATTACAGATAACTAACTATTCATCTGTATTTTTAATGATTCATCACATTTTTAAATGCAGAGCTGCATAAACATAATATCTTAAACAAGAGTAGAAATACCCATACAGTATTATAGAATTGACTTTAAATTTGTATCAATAAACTAAAATTCATACCATTGTAAAATATGTTTAGATTAACAGTTTTTTCAGATTAAAGTAGATTCAATTATCTACCCCTTTTTATCATAACAATCTACCCTTTTCTCCATCATTTATATGTCATATTCCCCTTTCTTCTTTAGAAAGAGTTTGACTAAGACCATTAACCATTTATAACCGACCCCCTTAAATAAAAACAAACACTTGTAAGCAATATTTTGGGAATTTTGGTGGAGTTCTCTAAACTATTTCCTGCTGATTGGTGGGTGCTGGTGATCTTGAGAGACCCTGAGAAAATTTAGAATTGTGGCTGAATCTTGGCTGTGGTAGTCTGTGAGGCTGCATCTTCTCAGCTAGTTAGTTGCCTTGAAGCTGATCTGGATGTGGGGATCACCTGAGCCATCACTCCCATCAGAGACTTCTCAGGGAGTCTCTCTGAATTTGTCAAGTGTTAATGCAGTAGATAGTATTGATGTAATTATTGACTGCATATATTGTACATAGGTATTGTACTTATTGTATATAGTTTTTCTATGTTCGGTATAAGCCTTTCTTTTACTTTAGACAAAAAAGGGGAAATGTTGGGATATTTTGTTTGTGTTCTGACAAATAAAGCTTGCCTGGAGATCAGAAAGTGGAGCTAGCCACAAGTTAGCCACAGAAATCTGGAGGTGTGTACAGAAAGATAGGAAGTGATAAGGCTTGGTGGAGACGGGAGCTCAGCTCTTACAAGTCTGAGGAGTTGGAGAGGTAAGAGGTGACTAGGGCTAGTCTTTATTTCTCTGATCTTTTAGCTTTTACCCTGATATCTGACTCCAGGTTTTTATTATTAAGACTAATTAGGATCACACATCATCTGGCACCTGAGGACATATGGAAATGGAGGTTTCTCTCCTGCCTGCAGTAACGACTCAGAGGTTTATTATTAATTATAAAAGTTTGGCTGATGGCTCAGGCTTATTACTAGCTAGTTCCTACATATAAAGTAACTCATATTTCTTTTCTTTTTTCTTTTTTTTTTTTTTGGTTTTTCGAGACAGGGTTTCTCTGTAGTTTCTAGAGCCTGTCCTGGAACTAGCTCTTGTAGACCAGGCTGGCCTCGAACTCAGAGATCTGCCTGCCTCTGCCTCCCGAGTGCTGGGATTAAAGGCGTGCGCCACCACCGCCCGGCTCATATTTCTTATTACTAGCTAGCTCCGACATATAAATGAACTCATTTGCCAAGTTGTTCATGGCTTGTTACCTCATTTTCTACATGTCTTGGTCGGCGGCTGGTAGGTGTCTCCCAGACTCTGCCCTTCTTCTCTTGTATCTCTGCTTGGATTTCCTGCCTGACTCTATCCTGCCTTGCCATAGGCCAAAACAGCTTTATTTATTAACCAATGAGAGCAACACATATTCACATTGCACAGAAAGACATCCCACAGCAGAGCCCACACACTTCCTTCTCTATGAAACACGCCTGCTCTGTGTTGGAGTGGTACAAACCTGTGTGGTCCTACCCTCTAGCCAGCATACTGTTTCACGTTTACCACTGGACGGTCCTCTTTCCTGACCACATGGGTAAATGTGAGTTCCTCAGGTGTACCCACAGCCAGTAGCTGGAAACTCTGCAGGATGGAGGGTTAGGGAAAAAGTGAAGAGAGAGTGGGAACACTGTGGTGGTGGAATTAATTAGACAGAGGCTGTGAGTCCGTGCAGAAGGCCTTTGCCATGGGGGAAGAGAACCCGTCATAAGCAATGAAACGGGAAACATCAGCTTCCCATCTTGGCACGCTATTGCAGAGTCTGGTCTCAGGACTCCCTCTAACTCCATGCCTGTAGTCCAGTTCTTTGAACATTCACCCCATTGAGGAAAATACAGACACTGAGTCCCTGAGCCTGAATCAATTCTCACCTGATGGCAACCCTCCCTCTTGGCTCCTTCAGCTATGAACCAGCACATTTTAGTTTTAAGCCAGTCTCAGGTGTCTGTGACTTGTCACTAAAAGCCCCCCAGTTGACATACTCATCTCCCATTCTGTGAGAAGGAATTCCAAGTCCTTAAGCCAGTATGCTGAGGACAAATACCCTCTGACCTCTAGCAAGGCACAACCTTTAGAAACACGAACCTTAAAAAATTGCCAAAAACTTAGGAATGGCCCAGGCAGGACTGCAATGGAGAGATCTAGATTCAAAGTCAGCTGCTAAGAACATGCTAGACACATTTTGCTCAAAGATCCAATGGGAGTGATAGAGAACCACAGGAAGTACGTTGATGGCATCATCTCTGCACTCAGAAACAAGTAAGGGAAAACCAACAGTGTGCTGTCTGAGATAGCCTTTGGTGTGGGCCCCCAGCTCGGCTTCCAGTTTGCCACTTCACTATTCTCTGATGAGGTGCCATGGCCTCCTACCCGGCCTGCTCCTCAGCTGGTCTGGTTCTAGCAGGCTAGAGATGGAGAATCAGAAAAGGGCAGATTCTGCAAAGCTCCCCCCTCTTTTTTTGATACATGTCTGTGCTTGCCCTGATATGTCCAAAGATGCCAAGTCAATCAAATTTAAACTAGTGTAACTGTTGCCTGCTTAGCCAATCGTGTTTGTTGGAGATGACATAACTGTGCCTGGAATTCCCCTAGCTATGCTTTAAAGGAGTCTTTGAGCTTCTTTTGGGTCACCACCATTTTGTTGTGTGGCTGATCTCTGCATGCTGAGGTTTGCTCTTGAGTAGTAAGCACTCTTGTGGATTGCATGTGTGGGTGCTCTCTGTGGAGTGATCTGCAGATCCTAACACAATGGACCTTTCTAGAAGGTAACGGGTGGCACTGAGGCCGCTTTGGAAGCTCAGGTAAGAGCTGCAAACCAAGATTTCCCAAGAGGCAACCTTGACTCCAGTCTTTCTTTTCTGAGAAAAGGTATTACTATGTAAGCCAGGCTGGCTTCGATTCTCTATCTACCTTAGGATGGCCTTGGACACCTGATATTCCTGCTTCCTCCCTCTGTGCGTTGGGCTTACAGGTGTATTCACCACACCCAGTCTACTCTTCCCTGGCTTAGGTCTTGACGTGATGAGCTTTTTGGCTTCTGTCAAGTTCTGTGCAGAACATAAGGACGCTTGCATCTTCACATTGACTCTCTTAGAAGACATAGGAATCTTTGGGACC
The DNA here is from genome assembly GCF_903992535.2 of Arvicola amphibius. Classification (NCBI taxonomy): domain Eukaryota; kingdom Metazoa; phylum Chordata; class Mammalia; order Rodentia; family Cricetidae; genus Arvicola; species Arvicola amphibius. The sequence continues at coordinate 50,660,234 of NC_052050.1, forward strand.
ATTCTGTGTTTCACAGAAGAATCTTAGAACTGCTTGCACTCTGGGTGTGTCTCCACCTTGGTATTCTAGGAGCAGAGATGGGAAGGAGACAACCCTAGCATTCAGTATTCCCATTTGTTCTTAATACTTCACATTCCAGCCCTCTTTTCAGTTTCTCTGGAAGGCAGGATTGGAGGGGTCTTGACAAAGTATAGCGTGTTTACGCAGCGTGGGCGGTGCACGTTCTGCAACTGTTTTATGTGTAAGTCTCCAGGCAGATTGTGCGTTTCTCACCTGTGTCTTCCAGGGGAGAGGCACCTGCAAGAATTAGAGATCTGGGGGTTCTCTGGGCTGTTTGGCCTGGTGCTTATTCCTCTATGATGCTTCTACCATACAGCTGGAACCCACACTTTACCTGCTTCTAGTTGTTGAAATGCCATTTTTGAGGTTCTCGCCCCTGTTCTTTATACTGACATTTTAGTGGATGTAGCACATCATAAAATACTGATCAGTTTGCAACGTTTACAAAGCCTGACTATTAATAAGCTGCCTAGTATGTTTAGCTCCCATTAGTGTTCTTTTTCCAGATCTATTTATTTTATGTGTATTGTTTGTTGCCTACATGCATGTCTGTGCACTGCGTGTGTACAGTGCCCAAAGAGGCCAGAAGAGGGAGCTGGATCCCCTCTGGGTGCTGGGAAACCTGGTTTTCTGCTGGGCCATCTTTTCTGCCCCATCCATTTGTGTTTCATAGAAATCAAACTCTGCCAAGGAGGGGAGGGAAGGGGGAGAAGGAGGGGAGGGAGGGGGGAGGAGGAGGGAAGGAGATGGAAATTTTTAAATATAAAAAAAAATAAACCATGAGGAAAAAAAAAAAAGAAATCAAACTCTGACTGGCTGAGAAACAACGTGCCCTGTTTTTCTCTCTGAATCTGTGGGGATCTCTCCTTACTGGCAGGCTAGCAATTCTTCAGGAGCAGACACCAGCTTGGACATCTTCCACTCCAGTCCAACCGAGACATCCTGTACCCAGAGCAGTCACAGGTCTCAGATTCGGGAGCTCAGCCTCCAAGCCTGACCCTGGCTGTTTCAAAGGCTGTTGCTAGTCCTTGCATATTTAGACTGTACTTTTGGGCAGCTAGGTAAAATGGGGGTTCCTACAAAACATTTTGGGGTTCATTGATTTGATTGGGTGGTCCACAGAACCCAGAGAGACACTTATGCTTACTGCTTATTTTATTTTAGAGCCAGGGTTTCACTATGTAGCTCTGGATGGCCTGGAACTCATTGTATAGGGCAGGCTGGTCTTGAACTCAGAGACCAACACTTGTCTCCCCAAGTGCTGGAACTAGAGGTGTGCACTCCCACACTTGGCCTTGGTGTTTTATTATAAGAATATTACAAAAATACAGATAAAGAGCTATACAGGATGACGTGCAAGGGACAGTTTATGGTGCTTCTGTGAGTACTACCACCTTCTAGAAACTTCCATATGCTCAGCCCTAGAAGCTCTGTGAACTCTTTCCTTCTGTCTTCTAAGGAGGTTTGAACTCAGAGGTATGGTTCATAATAGGCTGGGTGGAGAAGACGGGTGCTGTGTGTTCAGAATCTTCTTGCAAAATTTGTTTCCCCAGGTGTGAGAAAGGCCTGCATCTTGCTGCCGGACAGAGGTAGGTCACAGTGTTTCTTCATGGCCATTGTTAGAATAAACAGGCTGCTTACCCACTGCTCCCCTCAGAGCCTCACGCACAGCCAATCTTCTGTCTTGAGGTGTACCTAGTCTTTATAATTATATCAATGTAATTAAACAATGTGTGATATTTTAGTAGTGTGTGTGCACGGGTGTGTGTGTCGTTGAGTGCAGGCATGTGCATGTGGGGGTCAAGGCCAGCTCTCAGGAGTCGGCTCTCCCTTCCACTGTGGGTTCCAGGAATCCAACTCAGGTAGTCATGGGTGTACAGTAAATGCTTTTTCCTGCGGAGCCATCCCGCTGGCTTTGTGTGATATTTCTATTCCATTTTGACTTTGTAATGTTTGTGGGGTTCGCTTGTGTTGTAGCAGATGCTGGGACTTCACTCATTTTCGTGACTGAATAGAATTTCCTTGCATGGAGTGTTCACACTTTATTATCTATTGACCACCTTTTGCCTATTTTAAGTAGCAATGCCATGACATTCATAAGCATGTATCTTTTGTGTATTCTTAATTCTTCTGGGCACATATCTAGGAACAGAACTTGATCATACAACAATTCTATGTTTAATTTTTGGGAGAGCCACCAGACTGTTTTCCATAATTGCTGCTGTTCTTTACATTTCTGTTAGTGAGGTTTTAGGACTCCAGCTTGCCCATGACTTGCTGACACTGATTTTTCATTAAAAATTATGATTGTTTAGCTTGGTGTTCTTGTGGGGGAACCTAACAGTGAGAGTGCGGGTGTTTCTGACTCTTTCGTATTCTTTTTTTTTTATATTTATTATGTATACAATATTCTGTCTGTGTGTATGTCTGCAGGCCAGAAGAGGGCACCAGACCTCATTACAGATGATTGTGAGCCACCATGTGGTTGCTGGGAATTGAACTCAGGACCTTTGGAAGAGCAGGCAATGCTCTTAACCGCTGAGCCATCTCTCCAGCCCCCTTTCGTATTCTGTTGGGACCCTTTTCCCCCCTACTGGGTTGCCTCATCCAGCCTTGATTAGAGGATTTGTGCCCAGTCTTGCTGCAGCTTGTTATGCCATGTTTGATTGATGTCCCTGAGAGGCCTGGTCTGAAGGGAAATGGAGGAGGAGTGGTGGATTTGGGGAGAAAGGGAGGTGAAAGGGAAATTGGGAGGACTGGAAGGAGGGGAAAACGTAGTTGGGGTGTGTTGTATGAAAAATGAATAAATAAGAAAAAAGGAAAAGGAAAGAAACAATACTGCTATCCTAGTGAGTGTGAAGTATCTTATTGAGGTTTAGTTGGTGTTTTCCTAAGGGCTAATTATGAGACATTTTCGTAGACTTATTGACCATATGTATGGTATTCTTTGTAGATGGGTGTCTTAGTTAGGGTTTTTATCACTGTGAAGAGACACCATGACCATGGCAATTCTTTTTTAAAAAATAATTTATTTTTGTCTTATGTGCATTGGTGTTTTGCCTGCATGTATGTTTGTGTGAGGGTGTCAGATCTTGGAGTTATAGACAGCTGCCATGTGGGTGCTAGGAATTGAACCTTGGACCATGCGGGAGAACAGCCAGTGCTCTTAACTGCTAAGCCATCTCTGTAGCCCAGATCATGGCAACTTTTATAAAGAAAGCATTTAATTGGAATGGATCACTTACAGTTTCAGAGGTTCAGTCCATTATCATCATGACAGGAGCATGGCAGCGTGCAGGCAGATGAGAAGCTGGAGTAGCTGAGACTCCTACTTCTTTTTTTTTTTAATTTTTTTTTTATATTTTGGTTTTTCAAGACAGGGTTTCTCTGCAGCTTTAGAGCCTGTCCTGGAGCTAGCTCTTGTAGACCAGGCTGGTCTCGAACTCACAGAGATCGACTCCTACTTCTTGAAGGCAACAGGAAGATGGATGAAACATTGGACGGTGTCCTGAGCATAGGAAACCCCAAAGCCCATCCCCACAGTGACATACTTCCTCTAGAGATCTGTCTGCCTCTGCCTCCCTGAGTGCTGGGATTAAAGGTGTGCACCACCATCGCTCGGCTGACATTTTTGTTGTTGTTGTGTTGGGGAGGTCCTATTCTATTCCGTGGGTGCCCTGGAGCTGGAGTTGCAGGCAGCGTGGCTGTCTGCTGTGGGCGCTGGGATCTGAACTCAAGTGCTCTGGGTGCAGAGTCACCCTAACTACGAAGGGCAGCAAGCACTCCTAACCACTGAGCCATCTGTCCAGCCCAAGAGACATTACTGAAAAAGGCTTTTGTTAAAAAAATTCATTTATTTTGGGGGCAGTGAGATAGTTCCCCAGGCACTTGCTGCCAAGCCTGATGACCAGAGTGGACCCACATGGACAGAGTTAAGAACTGGTTCAACCTGAGTAGACCCACATGGATGGAGGTGAGAACTGGCTCTCACAAGTTGTTGTCTGGCCTTTAACCATATGCTGCGGTACCAGCATACATGCGCTCTCTCTCTCTCTCTCTCTCTCTCTCTCTCTCTCTCTCTCTCTCTTTCTCTCTCTCTCTCTCTCTCCCTCCTTCCCTCCCTCCCCCCACATTCAAAATTCACTTTTATTTGCATGTGTATTATATGTAAGTATGTGCTTGCATATGTATGGGTGTGGGGTGTGTGCGCTGGCATGCGTATGTGTGTGGGATATGTGTGCTCGCATGTGTATGAATGTGGCATGTGTGTGCTCACATGTGTATGTGTGTAAAATGTGTGTGCTTGCATGTGCATGGGTGTGAAATGTGTGTGCTAGCATGTGTATATGTGTGGAATGTGTGTGCTCACATGTGTATGATGTATGGGTGTGGAATGTGTGTGCTTGCATGTGTATGTGTGTGGAATGTGTGTGCTCGCATGTGTATGGATGTGGAATGTGTGTGCTTGCATGTGTATGGATGTGGAATGTGTGTGCTTGCATGTGCATGGGTGTGGAATGTGTGTGCTAGCATGTGTATGTGTGTGGAATGTGCGTGCTAGCATGTGTATGTGTGTGGAATGTGCATGCTCACATGTGTATGAGTGTGGCATGTATGTGCTCACATGTGTATGGTGTATGGGTGTGGAATGTGTGTGCTCGCACGTATATGGGTGTGGAATGTGTGTGCTTGCATGTGTATGGGTGTTGGTGTGCATGTGAAGGCAGAGGCTGACATGGGGAGTCTTCCTTGATTATTTCCTATCTTACTCACTGAGGCCGAGTCTCTCATTTGAACTCAGAGCTTGCCAGTGCAGCTAGTCTGACCAGCTAGCTTGCTTCGGGGATCTCTGCCTTCTGAACCCTGGAATTATGGGTGGGTGGCCATGCCAATCCAACTCGTATGTGGGTTCTGGGCATCTGAACTCTGGTCTGAAAGTTTTATCTAATGTGCCCTGAAAAGATTTTTTTCTGTAGAACATTTTTTTAAATAAGATCTCATTCAGAGATGAGCATGAACTCTACAGCATGGACGGGCTCACCTTGAGCCTTGTCAGTTTGGTTGCTCACCTTCCTGGACTTAGGGGGAGCTGGGAGGACCTTGGACTTAACATAGTGAAGGGAACCTTGATGGCTCTTTGGCTTGGAGAGGGGCGGAGTGGGGGTATGGGTGGAAGGGAGGAGAGGGAAGGGGGAGGAGGAGGGGAGGAGATGGAAATTTTTAATAAAAAAATGAGAAAAAAAAGATCTCATATAGCTCAGGCTAATCTTAACTCAAGATGCAATTGAGGATGACCTTGGACCCACCTCCCGGATTCTGGAATTACAGGTGTGTGCACCATGCTCACCTGGGTGGGGGCATATTGACCTCAAAGTCTGCAAGCATCTCATAGGCCAGGTTCTTAGTTTCTTGTTGCTGTATTAAGTGCTTAATAAAAGCAAATTAAGGCTGGGCGGTGGTGGTGCATGCATTTAATGCCGGCACTTGGGAAGCAGAGGCAGGTGGATCTTTATGAGTTCAAAGCCAGTGTGGTCTATAGAGTGAGTTCTGGGTCAGTCAGCACTTCAAAGAGAAACTCTGTCTACAAACAAACAAACAAACAAACAAAAGCAACTAAGTGAAGCCTTTGGCTCACAGTTCAAGGTGCAGTCCCTGGTGGGGAGGAGCAACTGGAGCTCGGAGCAGCTGGCTGCACTGTGTCCGCAGTTAGGAAGATCTCTCCTTTCGTCTGCCAGGGTCCCAGCCCAGGGAGTGGCACCTCCCACAGTGGGTGGGTCTTCCCACCTCATTTCACCCAATCACAGGCATACTCGGAGGCCCTCTCCCAGTAATTCTAGAGCTCATCAAGTTGACAACTGAAATTAATCCTCACAGTCAGGCTTCACAGACTTTTCTCTAATAGGCATAAGTAAACTGTCAAAAAGAAACAGCCTTGCCTGGGCAGTCTGTGGGGCCCCTGGCGTTGGGACCAGGGGCTGTCCATTTCCTATGCTCAGCCTAGACGGGAGGGGGTGTGGGGGAGGAAGGGGGCTTGGTCCTGCCTCAACCTGGTGATGTGACAGAATTCATTGACTTTTCATGGGAGGCCTTATCCTCTCTGAGGAGTGGATGGGGGGTGGGTGGGATGAGGGGAGGATGGGGGAACTGGGATTAGTATGTAAATATATATATATATATATATATATATATATCAAAAACAAAACAACAATAATAAAAGAATCAGTCTTTCAGCAGAAAATAACTTCCCTTGGAGTCACCTGGGGGGAGCTGTTCTACATCCCGATGTTGGTCCAGCCTAAGGCACGTGACGACATTCCTGTTTCCAGTGAGGGCAGAGAGGCTTGATCCAGTCAATAATGAGTCACAACAGCTAAGGCGGGAGTCATCCTGACTTCTCAGGCATGAGAAGAACGGGAACTTCTCACGGAGGAAAATGGAAGGCACCTGGGAACAATGCATTAGCGAAATAAGCTTGATTCCCTAAAACAAACACCATTCATTCCCTCTCACACTGGGTGCTAAAAAAACATTGACCTGGGCCTAGAGTAATAAGTACAGGAGGAGGCAGGTGGAGGAAGAGTAGGAGGTGGGACAGCAGGGCTAAAACAGAATGAAGGTAGGAAGAGCAAATGCTGGTTTCCTCTAGCACAACGGAATGACTAACAGTCTAATACTTAGCGTAAGCAGAAGGTAACAATAGGCTTTTGAGATCTGGATGTTAAACATCTTGATTTGATCATTACACATATTGAATTATTGTAGTAAACCACTTTACCATATACAACTAAAACAATGAGTGGTTAAACATAAAATTCTTTGCTCCAGTCACCTAGTGAGCAGAAACAGTTCTTATGGGATTTATAAGACAAAGAGCAGGAGTGTGGAGGGTCGGTGTCTGGCTTTGTCTAAGCCATGTGGGGAGAGTGGTCCCTTGCAGCCAGCCCTTTACTGAATGCAGAGTGGGTGGGAGATCTTTAACTAACATTCTCCAGGATCACAGGGGTGAGGGGAAGTCTAACACTGTCGTACGGTCCCATGGGGGAAATTTATCCCAACAGAAGTTTAGACACTGTAGAGGGGCTCTTACCTGAGAGGGCTTTCTGTTAGAGCAGGTGCAGGCAAACGATGCCAGGAGTATAGCCACATCTCAAGATTTAGGACAGGGAATAAGTCTACATGCCAGCAGGGAGAGTTGCCAGAGGCTCTGTCCCTCATTCTACATCTGCAGACTTCCCAGGGCCACAGGAGTTCTTACAGGAGAAATGAACAAGCACTCTTGGCTGGAAGGAATGAAGTTGCTTTACCCGTGACAGCCGTGAGGAGAGACATCAGCACACTAGTGACGGCCGTGAGGAGGGACATCAGCAGTGACGGCCGTGAGGAGTGACGTCAGCAGTGACGGCCGTGAGGAGTGATGTCATCCCACCAGTGACGGCCGTGAGGAGTGACGTCAGCAGTGACGGCCGTGAGGAGTGATGTCATCCCACCAGTGACGGCCGTGAGGAGTGACGTCAGCAGTGACGGCCGTGAGGAGTGATGTCATCCCACCAGTGATGGCCGTGAGGAGTGATGTCATCCCACCAGTGATGGCCGTGAGGAGTGACGTCATCCCACCAGTGATGGCCGTGAGGAGTGACGTCATCCCACCAGTGATGGCCGTGAGGAGTGACGTCATCCCACCAGTGATGGCCGTGAGGAGTGACGTCATCCCACCAGTGATGGCCGTGAGGAGTGACATGGCCCCACCAGTGATGACTGAGTGGTAGATTCGGCTTTCCTTTCTGATTAGGAAGGGTTTTGTGAAGACTGAATTTGGTGAAAGACCAAAAAGATGTCAAGTGTCTCTCTCAATGTCACTAAAACCATCTTTGGAATTTTGAGTGGATGAAGCAATTATGTTGTCTCCATCTGGCTTCTGCATCTCTGCATCTTCAAGGGCTGTTAGGTGAAATCTTCACATTTCTTCAGTTAGGATGTCACCTGGGGAGGTGAATGGATTTAATTTCTGCTCTGACTGTCTTGGGATTAGCACAGAAATACAAATTGCTGAGGTTGTGTGTCAACTAAAGGCTTTATTCTAGCCTTGGGTTCTTATTTTTGGTGGTATAAACTTCTATTTTTCGTCTGGCCAGAGCTTGTTTTGCAAATCAGGAAGAGGGACTGGAGAGATGACAGTTCAGAATTTAAGATCATTTGCTTGGAACTCATGAGAACCAGAGGTGAGGTGTCAGCCCACTTGTAACAGGCTTTGTGGCCAACAAACAGCTGTGCTTCCCCTCCTGAGAACCCCTGGCCTTCTGTGGCCTCTGTGTGCTCACAGTGCGTGCATGTGCGCGCGTGCACGCACGCACGCACACGTGCGTACACACACACACACACTTTAAAACCCAGGCCTCAAGACAGTCAGTCACCTGTTTCTCAAAGAATGAATCACAAATTCTAGGTGAGTGGATTTTGCTTAGGTTGGGCTCATACTCCAGGCTAATAAGGTCTGAAATATGGAATATAAGGGTGAGTTGATACTTCTGCACCCCACAGAGTTTCCAAGAAGACTGTCAACATAGAAGGTGAGATCTTAGAAGGTAAAAGGGAAACTTCAGCCAGATCAGACAGGGAAAGGGCTTGGGCACTTGTGACATAAATGGGTTTTATTTCCTCATGTATGATAGAATTGTGAAAACTAAACCTTTGATAATAGTACAGCATAATAGATGGAGTGGACAAAAACAGGTCACAGAAAAGAAGGTTTGGGAAGTGTTGGGAGCCACCATCAGGGGAAGGGTTTGGACTTTGTGTGGCATGTAAATATGCAAAGAACAACACAGTGCAAACTCAGTTGTTTGTATCTTGAATCAAATTTACTGTCACTCTGACCCAGCAGGAGCATAGAAGCAAGCTGTGGGGACCAGTGTGAGGATAACATATTAGGAAGCTGCTGGTTTCCCATCTTTCTTTTCTTGCTTGCTTTGTTTTTGTGATGGGATCTCCTGTAGCTCATGCTAGCCTTGAACTTGCTGGGTTGTTGGGAACTCCTGAATGTCTTGCTCCTCACACCCAAGCACTGGGATTCTGGCCACCATCGACCCAGCTAGTTTCTCAGTTTCCCTTTTGCTAAGATGGGCTCTCTAAGGTATGTCCTTCTGATGTAGGATGTCCTTCTGTATGATATTGCTTGTATTGTTTGATGAATAAAGATGTTTCAGCCAATGGACAGGCAAAATATGGCTAGGCAGGAAGTCTAAACAAAGATACACACACACACACACACACACACACACACACACACACACACGCAGAAGGGGGAGCAGAGTCAGGGAGATGCCATGTAGCTGCTGGGGGAAGTAGGATGTGAAGTAACAAGCACGAGCCTCATGGTAAAATATAAACTAATAGAAATTGGTTAATTTATAGTTAGAGCTAGCCAGTAAGAAGCCTAAGTCATTGGCCAAACAATTATATTTAATATTTAGCCTCTGAGTGATTATTTCATAAGTGGCTGCAGGGACCCAGTGGTCAAAGAGAAACTGGTTCGGGGGACCAGAGGGATAGAGACTATTTCTAGCTACATCTGGTGCCCAACGTGGGGCTAACCTAACTGCTACAGCCAGCCCACATGGCCTGCTACCCACTTCGGGTACCTGTACATCACACCTGCTGGGATCGGGAGGAGTCTGATCCGCTCTGCTGGGCATGCACAGACAGGAAAACATGGTGGATTCCTGCCATGGCACACAGAGACATTTCCAGGCCACACAGAACACTGCATGGCAGATTTAGCTTTTACTCAGACAAAAAAGGTTTATGTGCTGCATGCTGCTTCCCAGAATTGAGGCGGTGAGCATAGCTCCCACCCTACAGTCCCAGAGCTGGCGGTGAACATACCTCCACCATGCTGGGAGGCTGAGAGAGGTAGAGCCAGCATCCAGGACTGCTACAACCATGCTGCTAACCATTTTAAAAATATTTCTGGTCAAAAAATGATCTCAAATACACAATAGGACAGATTCAGACATAAAGGCCTCTAAATGGGTCACAGTGTGTTTGATAAATGTGCATAGACTTAGAAAAGAAAAAGAAAAGAAAAAAAAGTCATAGACTAAAATAATGATTTAAACATCCTTAAAAAGGAATAGAGTAATACAATATATGTATATTAAGTCATGTAGAAGTGGAAAATACATAAAGAGTCTAGATTATGCATATTATTGTGTTTTCTTTGAATTTTTAGCTGCAGAGAGATTTGATTCTGGGGGATGCTAAACTATATATTTTAAAGGTATCTTGACTTTAAATTTTGAGTTTAAGGATATGTTGCTTTGGAAACGAGGTTCTGCTTTTATTTCCACAGAAGATGAGATCCTGTGGACTCCTTCCAGGCTAATGTGATTTGATGGAACAAGACCCTCTGGAAGGTCTCCATAAACCCTAAAGATACTTTGTCCACAGACAACTGGAAGCAGTTTGAAGAAAACTGTGCTCAGATTTCCAAAATATTATTTATAAATGTCTATTTTCATTTAAAAGGGCTTGGTTATAAATGGTTAATGGTCACATTCAATCTCTTTCTTTAAAAGGGGGAATATGATATAGAAATGAATATTTACACTGGTATGGATTTTGGTTTATTGATACAAATTTAAGGTCAATTTTGTTATATGTGTATTTCTACTCTTGTTTAAGGTATTATGTTTATACAACTCATCTAAAATATATTGTATAATTAAAAAGTACAGATTAATAGATATCATCTATAGTAATCAAACTTTTAGTAATGTTAGGCTTTCTAGATGTACAGAGATATATTTCAGTTAGATAATCTTCAACACTTCAAAGACCTACAGAATACAGCATTAAAAATGTCGTAATAACTTAAACTTTTCTCAACAGTAAGACATGTCTTCTTCTGGCAGCACTTCAAGAGGATGATGGGCATCAAAGAGGCTGTTTATGGAGTTTGTTAGTCATTTGGGCAAGAAACTGTTTTTGCCTGTGCTGATTGACTGTATGTTGTATAAAATGGGCATGCAGGACCCACAGGAAAGTAGTGCTGAATTTTCCAGAAGATGGGATGGTCTTTTAGGGTTCCTGCTTCACAGAGGAAAACAACTGTTGAACTTTGCCAGTACAAGGTGGAACAAATCTTCAAATTTTCTGCTCCATGGAAAAGTCTGCCAGATACTATGGGCCTATAGGCTCAAGATGGATGCCCCAGTGTTACAGAAGAACTTTGGTGAGTGTCCAGGAAGCAAGATGTCTCTGTCATTTCTAGAACTTTGGAAGTTGCTTGCAATGTACTTCCTGTTTACTTAGGCAATAATATCTTTCTGGGATCTTTGATGGAGTTGAACACAGTTACAGTTTTCTTTAGTTGTAGTAAAAGATAAATTAGATATAAAACTTTAGACTCACAAGATAGGATAGGTGATAAAGTATTTTCCTTAATTTGCCAAATGTAAATGGACTAAATATTGTAACTATAATTCCTGCTTGATAACTCTTTTGTATATGTAATTTCACTATGTTAAAGTTAAAACCATCCTTTTTACTTAAACAGAAAAGGAGAGATGATGTGGGGTGTCCTATTATATACTGTGAATATGTGTTGCTTTTATAGGTGATTAATAAAGCTGTTTCAGCCAATGGACAGGTAAGATATAGCTAGGTGGGAAGTCCAAACAAAGATACACACACACACACACACACACACACACACACACACACACACACACACAGAGAGAGAGAGAGAGAGAGAGAGAGAGAGAGAGAGAGAGAGAGAGAGAGTCAGGGACACACCATGTAGCCACCCAAGGAAGCAAGATGTGAGGTAACAAGCCATGAGTCTCATGGTAAAATATAAACTAATAGAAATGGGTTAACTTATAGTTAGAGTTAATAAGAAGCCTAAGTCATTGGCCAATTTAATATTTAGCTTCTGAGTGATTACTTCATAAGTGGTTGCAAGGACCCAGTGTGTGCAGAGAGAAACCAGACCAGGGGACCAGTGGGACAGAGAATATTTCTGGCGACATTCTCCTTTCTCATAACTGTGAGGTCTGAGCACAGGACCAGAAGGAAGGGAGTTTTTACAGGGTCCAGGGCTGTTACAGAGAATTAACCCCACTAAAGGGATCAGACACGCGTTTAGCCACAGTTTGTGAGGAAGAAAGCTGTGGCAGGGAAGTTAGGACTCAGGGGGCATCTCGTTGTTTTGGATAATGGGCATTTAGATGATAACAACGATGACCTCAGTACATCTGGGGATAAAGCTCTGTACTCGGGGGGTCGTCTTGAAGCCAGCAACACGTGTACACGTGTTCTTTGTCTCTTGAACCTCACCACTGTCGCAGTCAGATCTTCTAGGTCCTGGGCATGTGCCACTGAATTGCCAAGTGTTCAGATGAGGTCGTCTGCACACTGGCTGAGCATTCAATTATAAACTGAAACCAGATCCTTTCCGGTTACCTCACAGAGACTCTGAGAAGATTAGCGACCTTCCATGGGTAGGGCATGAATGGAACTGGACTCCAGCACAGACTCTAAGGCCTGTGCCCTTATCCACTGCTGCAGTCTTCCTCTCTTATCTCATGTCCAAGTTTATTCCCATATGGCGATCACAAAATCTCAGGTCCAACTCTTGCGTTAGTGTGTTCTAATCTTGTTTTGATTTGGAGGAGTTTCCTATTGCCTAATGTTTCAAAATGGTGATGATGAGCTGGGCATTCCAAAGACCACCTGGAAAAGCTCTGTGCTGGCTTGGTAATTCCCATTTTCTAACTTGAAATAATAGATGCTGGCAATTGGTGGCTTTTCCTCCTAGAAAGGAATTTCACTGTGGGTACAATACTACAGCAGCCTCTCGGTAGTTGTGCCTATGCGCCGATGGTATGAAGAGAAACAGATATAGGTGCATAGCTAGAACAGATGCGTTTCGACATCATCACTGACAGCTGGCTACAGGCGCATCTGTGGGTCGAGCCATCTTCTCCGTGAGGTCGTCTATGAGAAGAGGTGGTGCAGAGTAGTTCAGTATACTAGCTAGCATGAGTTGAGGTTAGTAACCTAAAGGCCAGAACTGAGCAGGATGGAGCTTAGGTTTATTAGCCTGGAGAAAGCTTAGATGCTCCAGGAGCCTCTGCCAACACCTGTTTTATTGCCTTGACCTCAGGCCTTAAGGAGGAGTAAAGGACAGCCAGGAAGCACAGCCCTGAAGCACCGCTCTCCCTTCTCAGGGGGTGGGTCCCACAGGGATGGAAAAGTCCTCTGTAGGAGAGTACTTCACCACCTCTGGCCCTCTGTAGGGCACATGCTGAGACAGGATTTGGGACAGAGTGACTGAGTTCCGGGAGAGAGCTCCCTGGTACTGACTGCTGCTCTGCTTCTTTCTTTGCCAGGATTTTCTGTCTTCCCAGTTCACCAACTTCACTGGTCTGGGAGCCAATCGTCAATAAAACTAACAACCATCTTGTGTTTGGCCGAGGTGGTTTCAAATAACTTAGTAGAAGAACAGAGTTTACTCAGCTGAGTATAGAGATCCGCTGCTTTCCTTCATCTGCCTTCAGACGGACAGCCGGAAGCTGGGATTTCCTCTTCCGATGCACGTTAGAGTCACAATGCTGATGTCGCATGTCCCCAGATCTTGTCTCTAGCGGTCATATACTTGAATGTCCCCACACAGCTTACTGCTTAAGCAACATCTTTGTCAGTGCTTACTTCTCCCTCGGGCGGGGATGGCCGGGGCGGGGATGGCCGGGGCGGGGATGGCCGGGGCGGGGAGAAAGACACTCTTCTCTGCACCTCACCTCATCCCAATTTTCCCACCTCTTGCACCGACTGAAAGTGATAGTTCCGAGAGGATCCCGGGCTGGTGAGATGACTCAGAGGGGAAGGATGCTTGCCACCAAACTGACAACCTGAGATCTCATGGTGGAAAGGCAGAACTGAGTCCCACAGGTTGTTCTCTGACACACACGTGTGCCCACTTGTGCACACGCACACACTGTGGCAGGAGCGCTTCTCCCCCAATAAACTTTTAAAAAGTTATAAATGATCCTGGTATTAACAACCTCACTCTGATGAGGTTAAAGAGAGTAAAGCAGGAGGGGTTCGTAGCATTCTAAGGAGTTTGGTGCTTTCAAATGGGAGAGGAGAGGGGGTCCCTTTGTTCCTAAAGCCGAGGTAGGTGATCTAAGAGATGTCTTCATCAACATTGGGGACGCCTACAACAGAAACAGTATGCCCAAATTATTTTTGGGTCTCTCTGTCCTAGTCTAGTGTTCTGCTGTGGGATAAACACTGATCAAGAGCAACTTGGGGAGGGAGAGCTGATTCACCAATTTCATCTCACGGTCTGGTCCGTCACCAAGGGAAGCCGTACAGGAGCTCAAGGCAGGAACCTTGAGGTGGGAACTGACGCAGGGACCACAGAGGAATACTAATTACTTACTGGGTTGGTCTCCATGGCTTGTTCTGCCTGCTTTCTCATACAGCCCAGGCCCCTCTGCCTAGGGGTGGCATTGCTCACAGGGAGCTGGGCCCTCTCTGTTGTGTCAGGAATCAAGAGATTGATGCACAGGCTTTCCTGCAGGCCAGTCTTTGTGGGCAACTCTTCAAAGCTCAAAATGCGAGACAACCTCTTCCTTGTGTTGAGTTGGCAAACACTAGCCAGCTCACTCTCTAAAGCCATTTTCCACCCTTATGTGCCCCTCTCTTCCCTGGGAGGAAGGTGGAGGGTGTATTAATAGGCTCTAATGCTCTCTGGTTTTAGCTGGGTTTGCTCAATGGGTCGTGGGTCCGGAGTAGTCCAGCCGATCATAGAGGGAGCAAGGGAGGTGAGCTATAGTGCATACTCTTTGGCTTCCTTCCTAGAAGGCCATTAAAAGCTGAGAGGGGCCAGAGAGATGGTTCAGTGGTTAAGAGCACTGACTGCTCTTTCAGAGGACCTGGGTTCAGTTCCAGGCACCCACACGGTGTCTCACTACCATCTGCTACTTCAGCTTCAGGGGATCCAGTGCCCTCTCCTGGTTTTCATGAGCATTGCATGCTCATGGTGTACTTACATACATGTAGGGAAAACACCCATACATATAAAATAAGAAAAACAGAGTTAAAATAAACTAAAAACAAAGTAGATAAAGGTTCCTCTGCTCACTTTTAATAAAATTCATTAATCTCATGAAAGTTGAAACTGGAATGGTGCTTAACCAGGTGACTCAGGACACAGAGTGAGAGGAGGCATGGGGAAGACTGGCCAGTGGGTGCTACAGGTAATTCTAGAAGCAAGAGGTTCTGGGATAATATAGATGCTTTATAGATGCTTTGGGGTGACTATAGGTAATAATTATGCAATTTACACTCCAGAAAGCAAAGAGAAAATATTTTTTAAAAGTTTTATTGCAAAGAAATGGCAAATATTTGAGGAAATAAGCATGTTTAGCCTGATTTAAATAAAGTATACATGCATTGAAATTACAGGTGTCCCATTAAGATGTATAACTTTTATGCTTTTGTGTATTAACTAGAACATAGAAAAGGAGCTAGATGGGGGGCATGAAAAGCAGAGGGGTTCTCTCTTTTACTTTCAAACCTCTAGGTCCAAACAAGGGCAGGCTGAGGTAAGCCAGGTAGACAGGGTGATGGGTGTGAGGGGAAGTGAGAGAATGCCTCAGCTGAGGAAAGCAGGAGCCCAGCTGCTGAGGCCGGCTTGCTGGCATTGCTCAATTGCTATCAATCGACCACATCTCACTGGGGCAAGCGGTTCATAAAGATAACACTGCCCTGTTGAGATAAACAACCACAGGAGAGGAAGCCATTGCAATCTGCTCTTCTCAACCAAAGCACTTTGTCCATCCCTTTGAGAGCCCTTATCAGCTCCCCCTCCCCGCAGACCCTCTGTTCCCAAAACAGAGATACTGCCAGCCATGATTAGCTCTAATAAATGCAATCTCATGGCTTGAGGTCAAACTCTGGTCTCCTTCCTCACTGTAGTTCCTTTATTCTGCTCCCCTAAATCTAACAAAAAGAGCTCAGAGAGGACTTCAAGATTCATTTTATCTGATTTGTCATTATTGTGTGTGCATGATATGTGTGTATGGTGTATGATGTGTGCATGTGTATGTGTGATGTGTGTGTATGATGTGTGTGTGTGATGTGTGTGCATGATGTGTGTATGTGTGTGTGATGTGTGTGTGTGATGTGTGTATGGTGTGTGTGTGTGATGTGTGTGTATGTGTGTGCATGATGTGTGTATATGTGTGATGTATGTGTGTGATGTGTGTGTATGATGTGTGTGTGATATGTGTATATGTGTGTATGTGTGTGTGCATGATGTGTGTGTGATGTGTGTGTGTGCGTGATGTGTGTGCATGCATGCTGTTTGTATGTGAATGTGTATGGGTGTGGGGGGTGTGCGGGTTTGTGGGTGTGCACAGCATGGAGTGCATGTGGAGGTCAGAGGATAACTTTTGGGAATCTGTTTCCTTCCTCCACCATGTGGTGGGTGAGTCAAATTCAGGCCATCAAGCCATGTGGCCAGCCCTCTTTCCTGCTGAGCTAGCTCTCTGGCCCCAGAATGGACTCTAGGGTGGGAATTACAAAATAATTAACCTTAATACTGAAATGGAATTATATTATCAAACAAGAATAATTGAGAAATTGTTGGTTTGAGCCAAGGAGTCATTGAGTAAACCTCTAATCAAAAGGAGTGGGGGTTAATAGGAAAGGGACCCCACCTCTTGAGACTCAATACTGAGTCCCTCATTTCACCCCCTTCTCTTGTGCATGTTTTTTTAACTTTCTTTTTATTTATTCTTTGTGCCTTTCACATCACGTATCGTGATCCCATTCATTTCCCTGCCCCTTTGTATCCACCTTCTGCCCTTGTAGCCTTCTCCCCTCAAGTAAATAAAATAAAATTTAAGAGATAAAAGGAAAATAAAAGGAAAACAATCTCTTCATGGAAGCTGCAGTGTGACCCAGTGAGTCACACAGTAAATCCTTTTGCTCATGTACCTTTACTTGTAAGTGTTCATTGCAGAGAGTCATTGGTCTGCTTCTAGGCCTCTGGTTTCTGCTGCACTATTGATGCTGGGCCCTCGCGGGGACTCCTCTTGGATATCCTGTTGTTGCTCTGTGTGTGGAGATCCTGCAGCTTGGGTCTGCAGGGCCGGCCCCTTCACGTGCTCCAGTAGATCATAGATGGGGTGGACATTGGGGTGGGCCAACTCATAACCCTGGTTCTGGGCATGGGTAGTTGCAGGGTTTGTCAGCCCGCCAGCTGTCCCCTGTCCTCATCACCAGTGTGAGCTCTCCAACATTGTCCTGGCTAGTTCACCCGCTACAGTAATGAAAGCTCTGCTTTCACGCCCTCAGGTCTGCTCTCCCACACCTACACCAGCAGGGCCAGCTCCACTGTGCTGCCCAGGTGAGGTTCAGGGCCACTCTCCCGAGTGCTGCAGCTGGTGAGGGGCAGGGACAGCTCTCCCACTCTCGTGACCTCAGGGTCCCCTCTCCCAACTGCCACAGGCACCGTATATGCCACACCACCACATGGCAGATGAGGGGCAAGGCCAGATCTCCCATGCTCATGTTCTCTGGGCCAGTTCTCCCCCACTCCTGTCAATAGGGTCAGCTCTGCTGTGCTGCCCAGGCGACGAGCAGGGCCCACTTTCCTGAGTGCTGTAGCTGGTAAGGAGGAGGGGCCAGCTCCCTCGTCTCTCACAGGCATCGAGGGGTTAGGGGGGGCATCTCTCCCTCGTCCATGCCATCGCATGACAGATGAGTAGTAGGCACAGCTCTCCCATGCTCACAACTTCAGGGCTGGCTCACCACACCTATGCCAACAGAGTCTGCTCAACTGTGCTGCCCGGGAGGGGTGTAGGGCCTGCTCTCCTGAGCACTGTAGCTGGTGAGGGCAGGGCCTGCTCTCCTGAGCATTGTAGCTGGTGAGGGCAGGGCCTGCTCTCCTGAGCATTGTAGCTGGTGAGGGCAGGGCCTGCTCTCCTGAGTGTTGTAGCTGGTGAGGGCAGGGCCTGCTCTCCTGAGTGTTGTAGCTGGTGAGGGCAGGGGTAGCTCTCATGCCCTTATGACCTCAGGGCCAGCTCTTCCACCTGCCTCAGGCACAGAGGGGCATCTCTTCCCTTCTCAAGCCGCCTTATGGCAGATGACAGGTGGGGCCGGCTCCACCATGCCAGTCAGCAGGGTCAGCTCTGCTCTTCTGCTCAGGCAAAGTGCAGGGCCTATTTTCCTGAGTGTTGTGGCTCGTAAAGGGGAGGGTCGACTCCCTCATCAGTTGGAGGCAGCAGGGGGGAGGGCATCTTTCCCTTGCCCCCACCACCACACCACAGACAAGGGAGGCTGGACCAGTCATGCCTCTCTTATGCTCTCAGGGCTTGCTCACCAGAGACCCTGTTTACAGGCTCAACTCTACTGTGGTGCCCAGGCGAGGACTAGGGCCCGTTCTCTTGAGTGCTGCAGCTGGTGAGGGGTTGGGTCAGGGCCCCCACCTGCTGCAGGTGGCAAGGAGTGAGGGGAGGCATCTTTCCCTCACCATATGGCGGTCCTGACCTGCCTTCCGATTCTCGTGCTCTCAGGATCAGCTCGTCCATGCCTCAGTGAATAGGGTCAGCTTGTTTTGCTGCCCAGATAAGGTGTAGGACCCTCTCTCCTGAGTGCTTCAGAGGGTGGGGGACAGTGCTCCTTAGTGTTGTAGCCAGTGAGGGGGCGGGGCCGACTCTGTAAGGCCCTATCCTCTAAGGACTTTGGTGGTATCCAGAGCCACAGACATCAATACAGACTGAGGCTGTTATCAGGGTCATGAACCCAGACCTGGGCCCCAGCAGCAGCCCAGGCCCAGACAGCACCATGGCTCTGGGTGGCAATGAAGCCACCCTCATCTGCCTGCTCCTCACCGCTTTCTCCTCTTCAGATCTGCCTCTGTCCGCAGGACGTGAACCGTTCTGTCTTTTCTCTCTCTTTCATACCACACCATACAGTTGCTCATCATAAAGTGCTCATCTGCCTGGCACAAGGTGCCAAGAGGCCCGCGCTTTCCCCTTGGAGTCTGTGCAGAGCAGACTGCCCCGTGCCCGCATGTGGTTCTGCCCAGTCCACCACTGAGTCATTTCTTTCCATGTTTCTGTAACTTGGACTCAGTCCCGACAGCTCAGTCTTGTTCTGGAAGCATGTATACTTCAAGGTGAGGTAAGCAGCAAAGGGGAGGTTTGTTGGAAGGATGTGGGCATCTTCTGGAACCCATGTTGGTCTCGGCCCTGGGGTAAGAGGAGCGAGTGGCACAGGGAAGAGAGGATCAGTCATACTCTACGCAATACTGCCAGGGATGAAGTCTAAATTGTCACCGGTGGATGGGCGACTCAGATGTGAGAACAGAGGCTCAGAGGAAGAGTGGGGGAGGAATTCGATCCAGCCACCTCCTGGAGACCCTCCCTCTCTGAGCATAGCTGCACTTAGTGAGGCTGGGAACGCAGGCGCTCTTGAGGGACATTTAAGATCCAAACCCTTGATTAACATTTCAGGCTACTCACTCTGTTACCACCTCCAAAAAGATGTCCTTAGCATGGTACATACACCTAAGCGGGGAGGTTGGGAGACACTCTGTGCCCACCAGTTAAACTGTATGCCCATGAAGAACAGTTGCTTGGGGCTGGAGAAATGGCTCCAAAAAAGCACCTCTGTCTACTTTTAGATTCAGGTCTCAGCCACCTGTTTTGATCGACTCTTTGAACATGAGGCAAGAGCAGTTCTTAAGCAAAACCCACAGTGGATTCAGGGACTTTGGCCCACAGTAACACAAGGGGACCTGGACAGAGGCAGAGTGCCATAGCAAGGGAGACTGTACCTGTGAGTCCAGTCCTACTTATTCTGAGGAAGAAGGTGGCCAAACCCTGGGAGGTAGGGTGGGAAGACTTAATCCTGAAGGGAGTACACCCACGGGCCACATTACGGATGCTGAGCCTAAAGCCTTGATCTCAAAAGTCCCGTTTCAGGGTGGTTCAAGGGAAACTTCAAACTCCCTCTCTAGGCTATCCTGTTCGAACAATGAACACACCTACTGTACCTGACCTCAACAAAACCTCTGCGTCTTTGCCAAGGATAGCTCGTTTCCACTGAAAAGCACGCCCTCATTGCCACCGCCTGCTGCTCTTTGTGTTCCACTAAAATTGGGTGGGTGTGGGGCTTAGCTAGCTGCTGTACTTAGCTCGGGACTGGGCATGAAGACTTAGCCAAGTGAACAAGATGGGGCCGTATCTTTGCAAACTGCTGGGAAACCTAGAAAAGGTGGGTATCAGATACCTGCAGCTCAGTGGGGTGAGCAGAGACTTGTGGGCGGGGGAACCCAACCACACCAAACTCTGGTCTAGGCGTGGCTCCGTGGAGGCTGGCTCTCAGATCCTCTTAAAAAGTGGCTTTTCTCCCAGGTTCCAGGATTAGCCGAGATGGGCAAGTACACGATCCGGGTGGTCACTGGAGACTCGCTTCTGGCGGGCTCCAGCAACCTGGTGCAGCTGTGGCTGGTGGGCGAGCATGGGGAGGCGGACCTCGGGAAGCGGCTGCGACCAATGCGGAGAGGGGTGAGTGAGGGCGACGGCTGGGCTCGCAGAGACCCGGCGACCAGGGACTCCTCAGGAGTCCTGGGGACTGCGGGGGAGGGAAGGAAGTCTGACCCCCAGAGAAGGCGGCCAGGGATAGTGTCAGGCTTAGGTGAACCTACTCCCCGAGGAAAGCCGACAGTGAAAGCAACGGGAGAGACTCCTGGGGAGAAAGAGGGGCGAGGATGAGTTACCACCTCTAAGGGCGCAGCAGGTGCACAGGGAGCCTAGAGCCCAACAGAGCGACCTGTTCCTTCCTCGCCGCCACTTAGTTCAGGTCTCTATTTTCTTAGAAGCAAGAGGAGCCAAGCTTCTCTGAGGGCTTACTGACACCGCTGCCCTCACTGAGGACCCCAGACTTGCTGAGGAATTGTGTCCTATCCCACAGGAAACGCAGTTGGAGATCGACGTCCCCGTGCATCTAGGACGCCTCCTGCTGGTGAAGATGCACAAACACAGAGGGCTGTTGGAATCTGACTGGTTCTGCAAGTGGGTCACTGTGCAGGGCCCTGGGACCCAAGGAGAGGTCTTTTTCCCCTGCTACAGTTGGGTGCAGAGCAACGAGACGATCTGTGTGTCCGAGGGCACTGGTGAGGACTCTGGGGGTCCCGCTGAAGGAAGAAGGAGGTCTTTGACGTGCTATGGAATAAATAAAAGGAAAAGATTAGAGAGATGAGGGTGAGGGGAGGAGAAAGGATGAGACTGAGAAGGGGAGATGGGACAACCCTGGCACAGAGCGGTGCCCTGAGAGGAGTCAAGCTCTTGTGTCGGCCTCTCAGCCCTGAAGGTAAACGACGACACTCAGAGCCTGTTTAGGAAGTATCGAGAACAGGAGATGGAGGACCGAAGGAAGCTGTATCGGTGAGTTCAGGAAAGCCTTTGATCGTCCTCCAAATCCGCACCCCTCCCCCACAACCACTGCCTCATTCAGGACTCTGTATTGGTCCGCTAGGTGGGGCTCCTGGAAGGAAGGGTTAATCCTGCCTGTAGCAGGGAGTACACAGTGGGACCTCCCCAGGAACCAGAGATTCATGGAAGATAAGGATTTTGATTTTTCCTTCACTCTGGCTAAAGTGTGAGTACGTGGTTGTGTTTGCGCGGTTTCGCCTAAGCTGCAAGGTGGCCGCTTGAGTGATCTTACATGCTGTTCTTTGCGCAGGTTGAAGGAATTTGCCATTAAGGGGACTTTAGATTTTGTAAGTCGTGTACAAAATCTGGAAGATTACCAAAAGATATTCCCATATGGAACTACTGCTCTGGCCGGTCAGTTACCACAACTTCCCAAAGTCTCTACCCAGAATTCCAAACCAGGGATTTAAAAGAAGAGTGGAGGGGGCAGAAGATGGGCGGACTAGAGGGAGGGCAAATTTAGAGGTCACAGTGTTCTCCACCTACGCCCTCAGAGCGGGTTCGTGAATCCTGGAAGGACGATGCCCTCTTTGGGTACCAGTTCCTCAATGGTGCAAACCCCATGCTCCTGAGGCGCTCGAAGAGCCTTCCAGACCGACTGGTGGTGCCTCCAGAGATGCAAGACTTACAGACCCAGCTGGAGAAGGAGCTCCAGGTGTGAACTCCCTCTCCTTACCCCCGTTCCCACCACTTTGCCTTCTACTCCCTCCCCTCCTCCCCTCCTCTCTTCCAGTGCATCTCCATCATCCATCCCCCCTGCCTGCATCAGGGTCCCTTTCTAAAACCAATTTCTTTAGACTAGCCTGCAAAGTGATGGCTTTCATCAGCACTTGGGGTTTCTCAACTTTGGTACTATGTCATTACTATGACCTACGTAACCCTTTGTTTTAGAGTACTTCCCTGTACAGTGAGGTTCTAGTAGTAGCCCCAACCACTTACCTATTAGATGTCAAAAACACATCCTTTGTGACAACTAAAAATGACTCCAGACATTGCCAAATGTTTTGGGGCGATGAGGTGCAAAATTAGCCTGTGGTTGAAAGCCATGATCAATATAGTCTTAGCTCTTTTCCTACCCTCTTTTTCATCTCTACCTTCATCCTTTCCCTTCTCATGAGACAGAGCTCACCCTTGTCCTAAGAAAAAGCTTCTGGAGAGAAAATCCAGACTGAACAAGCTGGATGTGGCGGCTTTTGCTTGTAAACCCAGCATGTAGGAGGCAGAGGCAGGAGTAGCCACATGAGTTTAAGGCCAACCTGTTGTACATAGTGAGCTCCAGGCTAACCAGGGCTCTGTCATAAGATCATGTCTCAAAGGGACTGTCCCAAAGAAAGGAAAGAAGGAAGAGGAGAAAGAGGATGGGGAGAAGGAGGAGGAGGAGGGAAAGAAGGGGAAGAGAGGGGAAGAAGAAGGGAGGAGAAAGAGAAGGGGGGATTAAGAAGAGACTTAAAAAAAGACTTAATTTTTGGAGAAGGGAGTAAAGGAGCAATTAGTGCTACATTTGGCTAAAGCTTGTCGAGGGTGTGTGAGGACATAGGCTGGGAATTGTGGTCCATGGTAGAAGGCAGAAATGTCACCTCAAATGGTACATCCAGGGCTTTACTTCTGGGGAGATCAGTCACGTAAAGTAAAGCTGTTGGGTAGTAGAGAGAGGATTCACTTCGGCAAGCAGGTTCAGAAGTGACTCAGCCTCTCTGTCTGCCCGCGACTCGATCCCGCAGGCTGGAACGCTGTTTGAGGCTGACTTCTCCCTGCTGGATGGGGTCAAGCCCAACATCATCATCTTTAAACAGCAGTATGTGACAGCCCCTTTGGTCATGCTGAAGCTGGAGCCGGACGGAAGGCTCTTACCCATGCTCATTCAGGTACGCGGAGCACACGACTTCCCCAGCGTTGACTCTCTTTAGAGATCTAGACACGCAGGCTCTCAACACCTATTTCTCTCTTCCCCCTGCGCCAGCTCCATCCACCTCGACACGGATGTTCCCCACCTCCGCTCTTCTTGCCCTCGGATCCTCCCATGGCCTGGCTCCTGGCCAAGATCTGGGTTCGAAGCTCTGATTTCCAGCTGCACCAGTTGCAGTCACATCTGCTGAGGGGGCATCTAATGGCCGAGGTCATCTCTGTGGCCACAATGAGGAGCTTACCCAGCCTGCATCCCATATACAAGGTGTTTAAGGGCATCTGCTATTCAACCTCAGGAGGCCACTCTTCGGGGTCTGCTCTGCAGCATATTGGGAGAAGCAGCCGTCTTGGTCTCTGTGTGGATACACAAACACACACACACACACATACACACACACACACGCACACACGCACACACACTCACATACACACACAGAGAAACCCTTCTATGGAAATTCTGAAGATGCGCTCTTGCTATGAACTAGGGAAAAAGTAAGAATAAGCTGTACATAGGAATTGCAATTCAGAGTGAGGGGTCATCTGAGGGGCAGGGAAGCGTGGGGACTCAGAACGAGTGATCCCTAGTGAGAGAGGAAGGACTGTGGCTATGCTGGGTATTAGGTGTTACTGAAATACTAAAAAGTGATTAGCTTGTTGGGTAGGAGGAAGGGGGTGGGAGAAGACAAGAAAGCTGCAGTACTTGGAGAGGAGAAGGCAGAGCCATATACTTATAGACGTCTGTCTGAAAACATTGAGAGGAGGGGAGTATATGAGGGGGAAGTTGAAGATATGGGTATCAGTCAGCAGGAAACAGAAGTACCTGAAATCACTGTACTGCAGGAATTTCTCTAGGATTTGGGCTTGGTGCCTCCGTAGCACATTTAGCCTGAGATGTGACTCTAGTTAGCCTCACCCTCTACAGAGCAGGCAGAGACGGAAGGAGCGACAGACGGACATCCACTGAGGTGAGGGAGCGGCAGAAGCTGTGAGTCATAGCACCCAGGAGAAGAAAGTGTTTGAAGAGAGAGGCTGGTTATACACCCAGAAAGAGTCAGGGAGCTGGCACTGCTGCAGGGGAGGGAGCTTTGTCAATATGGACGAAGGATTGCCTCCGGAGAGTCTGGGAGTCTGGCTGTGGGCTGAGTAAAGCCTTCCAGTCATGAAGGTAGAGACTCCTCAGGATGCTAGCTGAGAAGGAGAAATGAAAGATTGGGATCCTTCTGGGAAGAGAAGGGGAGGGAAGGGGAGGGGTGTAGAAGAGTTTTCTTCTACAGGACACTGAATACCTAGAGAAGGAGAGATGGGGGAGGCAGAGACAGAGAGACAGCAACAGACAAAGAGAGCCAAAGAGAGACAGTGGCAGACAGACGGAAGAGAGACAGACACTATGAGTCCTGGTCAAGGCAGTGGGGATCCAGTGATTGCTGGAATTACGACAGTGAACACAAGAGTGTGCAAATAAGTAGCGAGACCTTGACCTTTGACCTTGGAGGACTTTGGGAAGATATTTCTCTATCTCTCTTTACCGGGACCCAGTCCTCCAAAGGGAAGGACTCTCTGTCTCCTGTAAGCGTTCCTCTTTCTTCTTAGCACGGGTCTTTCCATTCGCCTTGCCCTGTGGATCCTGCCATTCTGTTGTTTGACTATATCTCATTTCTTTCCCCATAACCAGCTCCTCATCCCCCACTTTCGCTACACCATGGAGATCAACATCCTGGCGCGGAATAATCTTGTCTCTGAATGGGGGATTTTTGATCTGGTATGGAAAGGGATGGGTGAAGGAGGAGGGGTCTTTCAAGGGTATCTCCCCTGCCCGTTCTTCCCCCCAAACTCTGCTTCTCTCACTGAAGGGTGTCCTTCACTTGCCTCGTACTGGTCCCAATCTCTCCCCACCCTGTTCCCTGGCTTGTCTAACCCTGGATTGTCCTCAGGTGGTGAGCACAGGGAGTGGAGGCCACGTGGACATTCTCCAGAGAGCCACAGCTTGTCTGACTTACCGCTCCTTTTGCCCTCCGGATGACTTGGCTGACCGTGGGCTCTTGGATGTGAAATCTTCTCTCTATGCCCAGGATGCCCTCAGGTTGTGGGAGATCATCAGTCGGTGAGGAGGACAGAGAAGGAGAGAAGTGGGGGCGGGGCGGGGCAGCAATTCCCAAAGGCGTGGCCCTGCGGCTGAGCACCCTCTCCTCTGGGGCCCAGGTATGTGGAAAGGATGGTCGAGCTTTTCTACAAGAGTGACCAGGATGTGAAGGATGACCCTGAGCTACAGGTCTGGTGCAGAGAGATCACTGAGATCGGACTGCTGAGGGGCCAGGAGCGGGGGTAAGCATGGAGCACGGGGTCCTCCCGAGTTACATTGCGTCATTGCCCACACATCGGTCAATGTTCCTCATCTGATACCCTGAATCCTTTCCCTGGGTGTCTCCCGGGACTCCAGAAGCCCCAAGCTCACCCTTTCCTGCTGCTCCTTTGCCTTCTCATCCTCCCACAGGCGTAGCTTCCGATGTTCTTAGGAGACACAACCTCACAGCAAACTCCCTTATCCTCGGGCTCTTACAATCTCTCTGCCCCTCTTGGGGAAGAACCCTGAGCCTTAGGTGTGCGAGTTGTGTTGGAGATGTATCCACTGGGGCTGGGTTCCACAACTCTGCATTTTGATTGGCTATGGTTTTCTGTAATGGTCTCCATTACACATCTGTTTTTCAGTGTACGTTATTTGTACACTATTTGTACGTAGGCTCTGGAGACTATGACTGGAACAAGGCCTTTATGTATCTCCATGTAATTTTTGCCTGCCTGGGATCTGCCCCATATGCTGGTCTCAAATTTAACTCTCTTTATTTTACCCAGGTTTCCCCTATCCTTAGAGTCCAGGGCTCAGCTCTGCCGTTTTGTTACCATGTGCATCTTCACGTGCACTGGTCAGCATGCTTCTGCCCATCAGGGTCAGGTAATCCACGTGATCATCTGGGATGTAGGAGAGGGGGAAAACCATCACACGTCTGGCCTGAGTTTGTGAGTGGGTCTTCTAACTGCAGCTGGACTGGTACGCCTGGATCCCCAATGGCCCGTGCACCATGCGGAAGCCCCCACCGACCTCCAAGGATGTGACAGAGAAGGACATAGTGGATGCGATGCCTACTCTCCAGCAGGCACGGATGCAGATGACATTCACCAAGTTCCTTGGCAGACGCCAGCCTGTCATGGTTAGACACAGATACCTGGACCCTGGCCTGGGGTGGGAAAGGCAGCTTGACCCAGGGCAGGATTCTTGCCTGAGAGAAGCCCAAGGGCCTGAGCCATTTCATTTTCTCCCTCTCAGGTAGCCCTGGGGCATCATACAGAGGAATATTTCTCAGGCCCTGAGCCCCGGGCTGTGCTGAAGCAGTTTCAGGAGGAGTTGGCTGTCATGGACAAGGAGATTGACGTCAGGAACGCAGGCCTGGATCTGCCCTATGAGTACCTCCAGCCCAGCATGGTGGAAAACAGTGTGACTATCTGAGAGGCCTCACCATCTCAGCCCCAGGGGAAGCCACGCTCTCTTTGTATCGTCACAGTCTTTCGTCCTTGGCCACATCCTTTGGTGACTAGATAACTGCCCATCACACAGTCCTGGGGAATACACAGAGGTCATTCCCATTGCATTTCAGAATCTGGAACCTTCCACAGCTGGGCCCTTCCTTAGCTTTAAATCCCTGTTACTCACTTCTCTTCCCCACAAGGATCTCATTTATACATTAATTAAAGTCTGATTAAATGATAAAGCTTGGTTATTTAAAGTGAGGGAAGGCGAGGGAAAAGGGCCTTATTTTGTTTCCTGCCTTCTTATTCAAATAAAGGCAACAAAGAAAGATGTCTTTCTGAGACAAAAATTTCTTCCTCAAGGGTTTCTTTAACATCTGTAAACTAAATGACATTGGTCATGGCTGATGGGCCCAGTGTAACTGGGAATCGTGGCTTTTAACAGTGAATTTTAACTTTAGGCTTCTTTGAATCCTCAGTTAACACATCCCTCTGGCCACCTGCATTAAAGTCTCCCATGCATCTCCCAGCTCAGCATCAAACTGCCATGGCCCCCTCCCAAGCTGCGTCTCATTCTCCTCAGCCTTTTCCTGAGACCCGTGATAAAGCTTCCTCTCCATTTCTATTCTTTCCGCCAACCTTAACAACTGTCCAGCCCAGAGTCTCGGCCCTGAAGACAGATGGACAAACACGTTCCCAGCAGGAGGGGAGGAAAGCATAAAGGCACCCATACCGAGAAAAAGAAGCCAGCTTGTCACTACTTATAGGTGACATAAGCCTATATAGAAACACCCAATAACTTTACCAAAACTGACCTATTAGAAGTAGGAAGTGAGCGTAGCCAGGTGGCAGCATACAGGAATCGGTAGCACCTGAATATCAATAGTCAATTGCCTGAAAATGAAGCAAACAAAGTAATCTCATTTCCAAAACAATAATACCTAGAAAGAAACTTCACCGAAGAAGTGAAATATCTGTACAACTAAAAGCGTATGGCGCTGAGGACGCTGGAGAGAATGTGAAGAAATAGAAAAATCAGCATCATTAAAACAGCCATGCTATGGAGAGCATTTTGCAGATTCAGAGAAGTCATTATCAGAGTATCAGTGACATCATTCCCAGAACTGCAGTGATATTTGTTTGTGCTTTAACAAATAGAGCGCGCCTGAAGATCAGAGCGCACAACTGAGCCACTAGAGGCCAGGGAGTTGGTGGCACACACCTCTAATCCCAGGACTCGGGAAACAGGCAGAGGGATCTCTGTTAGTTCAAGGCTACACAAGACTGAATCTGTCTACAAAAGAAACAGAGCTCACACAAAGGTGATCCCAGCACTTGGGATCCCACGGCTTTATTCCCAGAACTAGAGAGGTGGAGCCAGGAGTGATATGGCTGGGCGGAGAGAGGAATGTAAGGCGGAAGGAGACCGAAGCTGGGTGCGGTCTGAGGAGCAGAGCAGTCTGAAACAGCCTGAGGTCATTCGAGGAGGCAGTCTGAAGACAGGATAACCCTTCTGGCCTGAGCATTGATAGAGGTAAGAACTCTCTAGTGCTTGGCTGTTCTGCTTCTCTGATCTTCAACATTAATCTCTACATATGACTATAGATTTTTATTATTAATACCAATTAGAATTCATGCTACAGAATTAGAAAAACAATCCTAAAATTCATATGGCACCTCAAAAACAAAACAAAGCCAAAAAAAGTGCAGCCTTGAATAGCCAAAATAAACAGCGTTAAAATAAAGAAAGCAGGAGCCATAACAGTGATTTCAAAGTATACTATGAGTCTATAACAATTAAAACAGTGATACAGAACCAGGCATTTAGGCCACGGAACAGAACACAGAGTCTAGAAATAAACACATCCATAGAGAACTGCTTTTTGATAACAGTGCCATGAACGTGGCATTGGGGAGAGGGCCTTCTCTCTAATAATAATAATCCCTTGGAAAATGGGATATCTACATGCAGAACTCTCTAATCAGCTAGAAAGATAAAAATAGATTCAAGTGTAACATCTGAAGCTGCGAATTTACTGGAATAAAACATAAAGGAGGTGTTTCAAGATGCTGGGACCAGCAAGTGTTGTTCCCTCTATGCTACCAGAATTCCTGTCGTGTGTGCATGTGTGTGTGCGTGTGTGTGTGCATGTGTGTGTGCGTGTGTGTGTGCGTGTGTGTGTGCGTGCGTGTGTGTGTGCGTGTGTGTGCGTGTGTGTGGGGGTGCACACGTGCACGTGTGTGCCAGAGAGGTGGCCGAGTGTATAAAGGCGCTCGCTGAAGTCCAGCAACCCCAGTTCAGCTGTCAGAAGTCACGCAAAGGATGAGAGAAAACCAGCTGTACGAAGTTGCCCTCTGACCTCCACATGAACGCTGTGGCGTGTGCACCTACAACTACCATAAATAAAAACATTTGAATCATAAGTAGTAAATGCCGGTGAAAGAGAAAGGGAAGGGCACTTCTCAGGGCATCAGTGGATAGCGCCACATCCAGGCCCACGTGAGTGACCCTGGTTAGACTCACAAAACAAAACAAAGCTAAAAAAAAAAAAAAGAAGGGAAAGGAGGAAAGGGATTTGGGAGGAAGGTGGGATGTTGAGAGTATGGGACAGGGTGAGGAGAGTAGGGGGAGCAAGTGCAATGGTGGTGTGTCATACACCTGTGAAACTGTCAAAGAACACATTAAAATAAAAAGCTAAAAATAGAATATCATGCGGTATATCAACCCCACTACTCGGTACAGATGTGAATGAAATGGACCCTTATGTTGAAGAGACATCTGGAGTCATTTGTGTATCCTGCCAGTATTGGCCAAAAACTGGAAATGGCACAAGTGCCCGTCCACCAATGAATGGGTGGATAAACCCATGCCTGACGGAACAGGTAAGCCATGAGAAGAGGAGGAGCCCACTTATTTACAGCAGCAGGAACAGACAGGCTAGAACTAGAGAGCAGTATGCGAAATAACGAAGTAAGCCAGACACAGAGCGAAGATGACTAAGGGATGCCACTCACACCTGGAGTAAAAAGAGAGCAGATCTTATGGGACTGTGTGTAGATCAGGGACTGCCAGCAGCTGGGAGAAGTAAAGAACGCTGTATCCAGCGGGCAGTGAGCTGCAATTAGTTAAGAAATAAGTGAGTTCTACTTTCCTACTTACATAGCAAGTGACACATTGTGAGTATTTTTTTTAAACCAGGAGAATTGGTATCGACTACTTTCCATGTAAAGAAGGAATAAGTATCTAAGGATATGTTTAGCCTATACAATGCATGTATGTATCAAAACATGACAGGGTCTGGGGGATGACTTAGCTGGCAAAGTACCTTGCCATGCAAGGAGTTTGATCTCCAGCATCCATGTAAAAAGCCAGGTGTGTTGGTGTAAGCCTGCAATCCCTATGCTGGGGAGATAGAGATGGCGGGGGGGGGGGGATCCTGGGGTTGCTGGCAGCTAGTTTTGTCAAATCAGTAAGATCCAGGTTCAGCGAGAGATGCTATCTCAAAAAGTGAGGTGGAGGGAGAAAGACACTTGGTGTGAACCTCTACCTCCACATACATGTACACAACATGTGTGTTCACTTGCATACACATAGGCACACACATACACATACAAAACAAACAAAAACTCAAAACAAGTTAAACACTTAAACACAAAACCTAAATCTATGGAATTGCTGGATGAAAACATCTTATGTCCATAACATTGGTCTGGGCAAAGACTTCTGGGATATGACTCTTAAAGATCAGGCAACAGACACAAAGATGGAGAATTCGATTACATCAAACCAGAGGAGAAGCAAAGTGAAGACACAACCCACAGGCTGGGGAGACATTTGCAGTCTTGGTCAGTTTAACAGTACAACTCGGCCTGTTGAATATTTGTGTTGTTCATGATAAATCTCCAGAATCTCCAGAACCTCACAATCTTGCAAAATGGAAGCTAAACAGTAACTCCCATTTTCTCCCTCCTAGGCATTGGCATTAACATTTTATTCTCCATTCTCTATGAGTTTAGATCCTGTAGGCTCGTCATATAAGTGCCAGTGTGGAGTATATGTTGCTTTATGGCTGGCTTATTTCACTCGGCAGAGTGTCTTCTCAGAGTTTCTTCAGGGTTCATCCATGTTGTCAAATGTGAGAGGGTTTCTTTCCTATGGATACAGAATGATAATCTATTCTGCGGGTTTATTTCCAGTGAGCTGGATGGGTTTCTACTGATGTACTTAGATGGGAATTGGGTGTTGGCAAGGAGTAATTCGTCCAGCGTTGGAAGCCCTGGCCCTTGAGTGCTGGACACCTGGCAGGCAGAGGCCCAGAGAAACTAGAGGCTTAGAGTTCCAGGCGTTAGAAACTAGAGGCTAGAGTTCCAGGCGTTAGAGACTAGAGACTTAGAGTTCCAGGCGTTAGAAACTAGAGCCTTAGAGTTCCAGGTATTAGAGACTAGAGGCTTAGAATTCCAGGCATTAGAGACTAGAGGCTTAGAGTTCAAAGAACTGAGATTAGATGCTTACTGCTCTAGGTTCCAATTGCCAATGGCCTGGCACTAAATAGCTAGTGAAAAAAATCACCGCTCCAAGAAGCAGCCAGAGCAGCTGCAGTCAAATACAACAGTGGTGCTTGTATGTATATGCGTGTAATAACAGTGGTGCTTGTATGTATATGCATTAATGACAGTTACTGAAAAGAGAAGGCAAGAGGTTGAAAGAGATCAAGGAGGGGCACATGAAAGGTTTTGGGGGAAGAAAAGGAAGATAGAAATGTTGTAACTCTGTTATAATCTAAAAAATAAATAGATTAAAAACCCAAACTCATGATTAGGCAAAGACTATGGAAGAGAAACCTTTTATTGAGCCCTACGCTGCCATGCTAGAGAATAGTATGAGAAAGGGAGGTTCCTGCTGACTAAGAAAAGGGGCATCCAGGAAAAGGGACAAAGGTGTCTGCAGCCCTTCCTGGAAGGCCATCAGAGGAAGCGCTTGTCTCTGGCCTGGATAAAAACGGTGCCAAAAGTCCGGAGTGAGCTGCTCTGACTAGAAAGAGCTTTGAGGAGGGCAGAGTTGATTCCGGCAGCCAACAGCTGTAGCCTTACTGTCTCTTCCTCGGGGCAGCGGGGGCTGTTCAAGGCATCTGGCCACCATACAGGCATAAGGAAAGAGCCTGTCAGATGGCCTGCGCTTGGCAGTTTTAACCGTTCAGAGGGAACGTTAATGAAAGGTGAGCACAGAATTAACAATCCTAGCCACACTGGATGATAATAGGGTGTTCTACACCAGTGGTTCTCAACCCTCCCAGTGCTGTGACCCTCTAATACAGTTCCTCGTGTTGTGGTGATTCCCCAAACATAAAGTTATTTTTGTTGCACCTTCATAACTGTAATTTTGCTACTGTTATGAATCGTAATGTACATATCTGATTGCAGGGTGTGTGATACATGGCCCTGTGAAAGCGTCATTTAACCTTAGGAGGATCGCGACCCACAGGTTGAGAACCACTGCTTTACACACTTAAATCTGCTCTAGTGCTTGAGGTCCCCTCTCTGTCCTGTTCCCCACTATTTTCCTTCTCTCTTCACCGGGTGGTGGCTATCTGGTTTGTTCCCACCTTGTGGCCATTGTGAAGAATGCCGCAATGAACGCGGGTGTTTAAACAGCCCTTTGCGGTCCTATTTCAATTCATTGACTATAAAAGAGGAAGTGGGATTGCTGGACCTCCACGGGAGTTCTGCTTTTTTCCCCTAGACTTTTGTTCTTTTATACTAGGCTCAAGAGAACTTTGGTAACCTCGATTAGACTGCGTTGAGATGAGTTTGAACAATTTTCACTCCGTCTGTACCTCTGCCAAGGCAGCACTTTACACAGATGTGGGGCAGGAACTCTGGAAGTTCTGGTTCAGTTCTGCAACATGGAAGTCATCTATCGACAGAAGTGAGCGACAGAAGTGACCAAGAGTTCTTTAGTTTCAACAACTCAAATATCAAGTCCTGTGATTTCCAAAATGACCTGTAGAGGGCGCTCTCTTTAAACAATGAACACAACTCCCCGGGAGCGAACTCGACAGCCTGGGGTTTATTGCTGGCTCTGCGCACCAGGCAGTTTGTATTTGTCTCTTTATGGGTGCACAGAAAACAACATAACAATCCCAAATGGCTAAAAAGAAGAAAAGAGTTTACACTAAATTGTGAGTTTTTTCCAACCTCCTTTTTCTTTTTAGCAACATAATTACTGTGATTTAAAAAATAATAATAATAAGACAGACAAACAAACAAAAAATTAAACACATAGTGTGGTTTTTCTTAACAAAGTTTTGCTCGGAGTTTTAAAAATAGGAGCAAAAGTTTTGAAATAAACAGACTTAAATATTACTATACTTGTTTTAGTTTAAAAAGCTTTATTGTGCGGGTTGTTTTATTTCCTGGCATTCACACATTTCCTCCTATTTTGTGTGCTTTAATTATATTTCTTTGTCTAATTTTGAAGAAAAAAAAGCTCACTCATCAGTTGGGGCGGCATGTGACTTCAAAACAGAGTCCCCAAGAGACAACTGATTTCCTTTTTTTCTTTTTTTTTCCATGTAGCTAAAGGTTTTTAATTTTCCTGTAGTCTTCCATAGCTGGGTGCCACTGGCCTGTGTGTCCTTGCCTCCTGAAACTTAATTCTGGCTACTGTAGTTATCTATAGTTATGTAAGCCTCATAGTGAGTCTACTGACCCTACCTACTGCTTTATTACGTCAATTGCTTTAGCCATTCCACACTATTATTGAGACTTAGAGACAAACTGTATGAGAACTGTGCATCTGTCTGGGAAGAATTGAGATCCTGACCAGAGCCTTCCAGTCCTCCGGCAGAGGCTGGTTGGTCTCCTGATTACACCTGCCTTCCTCCCCCTCAGGACTGCAGCACACTTTGTTAGACTTCAAACTGAGCAAGTACTCCTGTGTTAGGGTAAATGGCATAGTAGCTTGAATTTCGGCATTCTTATGCTTATTGCAAACATGTAGATGCATAACCTAATTTTATAAGGTTGGGCAACCTTTTCTGGTCACATTTACTGGCTCCACAAAGGCCATCTCTGTGTGTGGGTTTTTAGGTGTGTTCTATGCAGCATGTCATCAAGCCAACAGGGGTGGCTCTGTGTGTGGAGGAGGGGTATCTGTGGGTATGATGCTCTGTGTGCATCTGTGTCTCTGTGTCTGTGTTGTGTATGTATGTGTGCCAGTGTGTATGTGTGTGTTTATGTTGTGTATCCGTGTATATGTATGCTTGTGTTGTGTCTATAGTGTGTGTGTGTCTATGTTGTGTGTGTGTATGTAGGTCTGTTTTGTGTGTGTTGTGTGTGTGTTTTGCATGTGTGTGTGTGTGCACGCGCACACACACACTTATGTATTCTTACAGACTTATCCACTTTTCTGTTCCTCCCGAGCACCACTGGACCTCTGGTAATGGTGGCCCTGGTGCAATGGGAATGTGTCCCCTAAGGTCTAAATGTGACAAGAGCCAAGGGTGGATGGACATGTGAGGTAGAGGCAGTGGCAAGTAGAGGACCAGTCTTGAATCTCAGAGGTCAGGTCTTTCGTTACTTGGGTCTTCAAGGTGGCCATATCTCTGCCAAAATGAAATGTCCACCTGCTACAGTCCAGACAAATTCACGAGATGCTGGGGTCATGGTTTCATTGCTGGGTCTATGTGGGCCGGGAGCCCCAGATGCTGCTGCGATGGAATACAAGACCATGGGGAGGACGGTGTGCAGGGTGTCTCTCCTCCAGAGAGGAGGACGGTGTGCAGGGTGTCTCTCCTCCAGAGAGGAGGACGGTGTGCAGGGTGTCTCTCCTCCAGAGAGGAGGACGGTGTGCAGGGTGTCTCTCCTCCAGAGAGGAGGACGGTGTGCAGGGTGTCTCTCCTCCAGAGAGGAGGACGGTGTGCAGGCGTATCTTTCCTCCAGAGATGTGAATTCTGACTGTCTCTGATAGTGCGAGTGTGTCGGAAGGTAATGCGAGTTCTCCTCTGAAGAATCCAGGATCCAGGCAGCTCCTAATTCACTTTAACCCTGTGATAACTGTTGAACCACCCTTTGGGTCAGTTAGTGTCACCTGTGGCCAATTAGCGAGATCTGCTGGGGGTCTCTTGTCCAGCCCTTCCTGCAGAGCCCTGGTTACCCATGGGGTTTGCTCCTCTCCCCGTGCTCCCATCTGAGGTATCAGTGTGAGTCCCCGCGTCTCTTCTGTCCCTGCGCACCCCCCCTCAGTTGTGCAACTCCGATGCATTCATTGTTCTTTCTTGTGGAGGACAGCACTGAGCACTTCAATTGGACCATCTCAGAAGGGAAATTTTACCATTAAAGTGTTTCAGAATGGACAATTTGAGAATTTGGGGTTTATTTGCTGCTTGGGCTGCCAGCATGTCTCCTGAGGAAGGGATCCTTAGGGTAGCGCTCTTTCTTGTTTGGGGTTTTCAGAGTCAAATTGCAGAAGGAAAGCTGAACCCAAGCAACACACAGGCCAGTCAGGAGCCTTCCTCTCAGACTGCTTGTCAGCATGTTAGTGGCAATAGGACAAAGATGGGAGAGGGAGGGGTAGGCCAGAGGCATGATCATGACCTTTCCTGGAGCAGGCAAAGATTCCCGGAACATGAGCATCCCACCCTTAATGGCTCAGTGCTTCCCGTCTTGTCTGCTGGTAGGTGTGCCACTTGGAATATAATGAATCCAGAGGTTATCTGGTGGTCACCCTGGCAACCACTTTAGATCTATCTGGTGTTGAATCAGTCCCTGAAGAGGAACTTTTGGCCTTTGGGCACCCTGTTCTCAAACACTAGGGTGGGGTAGAAATTTAACTAGGTCATGTAGACAGCTCACTGGGTAACAATTCATATGTGAAATTGCACAGCTATTTAAATCAAGGATATTTTCTTAAGTTTCCTGAGAGTCCTTACACTCCTAGGGTCTAAGCAGTCACTCTGATTCCCTTCACGCTAGGATGCAGGGAAAGACATCAAGGACCTTGGGGCTGGCCATGAGGCTGTGGAACAAGAGCATGTGCGTGCCTGGGGAGGCTAAGAAGAGGGTGTGGGATAGCCTGGAATTATAGACAGCTGTGAGCACCTATGTGGGTGCTGGGACTAAAACCTGGGTCCTCTGAAAGAACTGAGTGCTTTTAACTATTGAGCCATCTCTCCAGCCTCATCTGCCCAGTTGCATAGCCCTTTGACCATGCCATCCTAGACACCAGATGAGAAGCAATGGGACCGGTTACTGACCTGGTAGGGTTCAGCCTTGCCTTTGGTCTATGTCTTTCTTCCTATGCCCCATGCCTCCCTTTCAGAAGGTAAATGTTTTCTTCATAGAATGGTATCTTAGAAGTGCCCCCCCCCATTTTATATAGGAGATCAGAGCTCAACATTGACCTTGGATCTCAGAGGAGACTTTAGAGCAAAATTTGAACTTTTGCAACTTGAAGAACTCTTGGAGACGGGCTAAATGTTCATTATGCAATGGGAAATGAGTACTAGGGAGAGCAGAGGTGTTGTGGTTTGAGGATGAAATGTCTTCCCCGAGACCAAGCGCCATAGCTCCCTGGAGTTAGTACAGCTCTCAGGACATGGGACTTCATGCTCAGAAGTGAGTCCCTGGGGTTGTGCTCTTACTGCTCCTCTCTGCTTCCTGCGGCCAGGAGGTGAACAGCATTCTAGGCTCTCCTGATGCAATGCCTTTCTCCATTACCACAGGCACAAAGCACCAAAGCCACCTAGACTGAAACCTCTGAGCCCAAGAGACAAAGCAAACCCTTCCTCTTCTTCAGCTGCTAGTCTGGGGTGCATTGGGGATCTCTGTGAGTTCAAGGCCAGCCTGGTCTACAGAGTGAATCCACGACAGCCAAGGCTGCACAGAGAAACCCTGTCTCAAAAAACAAAGCAAACAAACCAAAAAATAAACAAACAAAAAACAATACAACTCCCCCCCCCCAAAAAAAAACAAAATAAAACAAACAGAAAAAAAAAAAACCAGAAAAACTGAAACCAGAAAACTACAAAAAAGAGCACGGGAGGAAAGCAATGGGTGATGGCCATTTAGGCCTGGTCTCAAAGAATAGGCACGAAAAGGGAAAGAGGCAAGACCCTTGAAACTATTGAGATCTGGGGACACTGAGTAGGCAAGGCTATGCAAAAGCAAACATCTGAAGAAAACTTGTCTTTCTAGAAATAGAGAAAGGAACCCTTGACTACACCCAATGGGAAAGCAATTCTTGTCCTTCCATAACCCTGTGTCCACAGGAAACTCTGCAAACAGTTGATAGAGAAGAATCGGACACATCCAAATACAACTTGTAAATAGGAACCAACGCAGCCTTCTTATTCAGAGTGCGCACTTTTATTTTATTTTTTTGTTATTGTCTTTTGAGTCAGAGTTTCTGTGTAACTCTGACTGTCCTGGAACTCGCTCTGTAGACTAGGCTGGCTTTGAACCCACAGAGATCCGCCTGCCTCTGCCTTCCAAGTACTGGAATTAAAGGTGTGCGCCACCACTGCCCAGTACACACTTTTAAATTTGAGAACTAGCACACAGCATTTCCATGGGTGTTGTCATCAGAAATGAGAATGAGGCCAAAGGTTTCAATGTGAATTAAAGAGAATATTTTAAAAGCGAGTGCTGGTCTGGGGAGATCTTGATCCAGTCCTTAAAGGCTAGACTCACAGCCAAAAGCATAAGAAGGCAACTCCAGCCAGAAGGAACCAGATAACATGATAACACAGACGCGACTTGGCAGCTGTAGAAATTAAAACAGAGCTGGTGGGATTCAGAAAGAGTAAGACTGAAAACAGGCCCACAGGCCAGTGAAGACACTGTTACAAAGAGCACAGTGCTGAATGGCTACACAGAATGATCCGGAAGAGGAAGAGGAGAAAAGTAAGGTCACGGGAAATTGTTGGCTCGTGCCAGAACTTAATGAGCATGTAAAAGATACAACAGGGGAAAAAGGATTTTTATAACCAGCTACCCAGCCCTCCTGGAGTAAGGGCTACCAACCATTTCAAACACAGAACAAGAGTAGGGGGCTGGAGAGCTGGCTTGGTAATTAAGAGCACTGGCTGCTCTTGCAGGGGCCCCAGGTTTGTTTTTCAGCACCTTCATGGTAGCCAACAGCTTTCTGTAACTACAGTTCCAGGGGATCTGATGCCCTCCTCTGGTCTCCAAGAACACCACCTGTGCAGGCTACACAGGCATGTTTTTAATAAAAACGTTCATAAACATAAAGTAAAAATAAGTAAATCTTTTTTTAAGAGGAAGAACTAAACACCTTTGGTTCTGGCGCTTGGGAGGCAGAGGCAGGTAGATCTCTATGAGTTCAAGACCACTGCCTGATCTATGTAGCAAGTTCCAGGCCAGGCAGAGCTGTGTAGTGAGTCCTTGCCTCAAACAAACAAACAACAAACAAATAAATAAATAATTTTTTAAAGAGGAAGGAAGGAAGGAAGGAAGGAAGGAAGGAAGGAAGGAAGGAAGGAAGGAAGGAAAAAAGGAAGGAAGGAAAAACTCAAGAGAGACTGGAGAAGTCTCCATGTTTAAGGGATCTTGCTGCCCAACCTATTTACAGGGAGCTGAGTCTGGCTCATGAGCCCCCACAGAAAAAGTTGAGGCTGGCAGCACACGCAACTGTCCTCCAGCACTGTGGGAAACTGAGAAGGAGGATCACTGGGGCTTGCTGCCTGGCAATCTAGCTCCAGTTTCAGTGAGAGACCCTGCCTAGGAGTTCAGTGGAGCGCAGGATCGCCACAACCTCCTCCTTTGGCCTCTGTGTGCATACAAGGTCATGCTCACCTGCATACACAGGCCATAATCACACCCAGTGGGCTGGCAACAGGGGAAGACTCTTGCCTCCAAGCCCAAGGATCTGAGTTCAATCCCCAGCACCCACATGATGGACAGAGAGAACAGTGACCTCAACATGCATTCTGTAGCAGGCGTGCACCTACTCCCACACCCCCATCTGCGTGAGAACACAAGATAAATTAGAATGTAATAAAAAAATTAAAAACAAAAGGTACACTGTTCTATTTATGAGGGGATGGGTTGTACGTGAGT
This sequence comes from Arvicola amphibius, assembly GCF_903992535.2. Lineage (NCBI taxonomy): Eukaryota > Metazoa > Chordata > Mammalia > Rodentia > Cricetidae > Arvicola > Arvicola amphibius. The sequence goes on from NC_052050.1 coordinate 50,699,311, forward strand.
GTGTGTGTGTGTTCACTTGCCTGTGGAGGCCTGAGATTGTTTTTACTTAATTCTTTTCCACCTTATTTTTGAGACAGGATGCCCCACGGAACTAGAAGTCCATTGATTTGGCTAGGTTAGCTGGCCAATGAACTTCACATCCACCTGTCTTTGCCTCACAGTGCTAGGGTTACAGATGCACATCTGGATTTTCATGCAGATGCTGGGATCCAAAAGCATAAAATCCTCACACTTGCCACAGGTACTTTACTGAGACAGCTCCCAGCCTCTACAGAAGCCACTGGAAGACGAATTCCAGACAGCTAAAGAGAGATTCTGTCCAAGAATCTCTTGGTGTAAATACTGATACATATTTTCTCCCTCCCTCCCTCCCTCTCTCCCTCCCTCCCTCCCTCCCTCCCTCCCTTCCTCCCTTCCTCCCTCCCTTCCTCTCTCCCTCCCTTCCTCTCTCCCTCCCTTCCTTCCTCTGCAGAAGCATGATAAAAAGAATGATACTGGCTAGAGGAAAATAATAAGTATTCCATTTCTTATAATGTGGGGATTGTGTAACCATTAAAACAGGGAACAAAGAGAAAAGTTGGAAAATGGAATAAGCCTCTGGCAACAAAAATATGTTTAACAGGAAAAAGATACAAGTTGAGGGAGTTAAGATTGATTTTTCAAGTTGAGTGGTAGGGAAAACATGGAAAGAAAATAATTTTAGTGCTGCTCATATAAAAAACTGTTATTTGAGATGATCAAGATACAACTATCAGAAATCACTGCGAGGATAAAGAGTCTTCCTGAAGAGTATGAAACTACAATATAAAACAAAGCAAACGGCTGAGCGTGGTGGTCACACCTTTAGTCCTTGGGTCAGCAGAGGCTGGCGAATCTTTGAATTCAAGGCCAGCGTGTGTCGTTGGTTGTTTTCATACTTCTTTTGCTCTTTTCTCTTTGGAGACCTGCCACCCGGCTCCCAAATAAATCACATAAAGTCTTATTCTTCCTTATGAAAGCCTGGCCTTAGTTTGCCTTGTTTCTAGTCAGCTTTTCTTAAATTATCCCATCTATCTTCTGCCTCTGGGCTTTTTAACTTTCTATGACCTATATACCTTTCTTTACTTCTTTCTTACTCCATGGCTAGCAGGGTAGCTGGGTGACTGGGTGTCTGGGTGTCTGGATGATTGGGTGGCTGGCTAGCTGGGTGGCTGGGTGGCTAGGTAGCTGGGTGATTGGGAAGCTGGGTGGTTGGGTGGCTGGGTAGCTGGATGGTTGGGTAGCTGGGTAGTTAGGTGGTTGGGTGGATGGTGGTTGGATGGCTGGGTAGCTGGGTGGTTGGGTGGCTGGGTGGTTGGGTAGCTTGGTGGTTGGGTAGCTCAGTGGCTGGGTGGTTGGGTAGCTGGGGGGCTGGGTAGCTGGGTGGTTGGTTGGCTAAGTGGTTGGGTGGCTGAGTGATTTGGTAGATGGGTGGCGGGATGGCTGGGTGGTTGGGTGCCTGGGTAGCTGGGTGGCTGAGTGGTTGGGTGCCTGGGTAGCTGGGTGGCTGAGTGGTTGGGTGCCTGGGTAGCTGGGTGGTTGGGTGGCTGGGTGGCTGGGTAGCTGGGTGGTTGGGTGACTAGATGGCTGGGTGGCTGGATGGTTAGGTGGCTGGATGGCTGGGTGGCTGGGCAGCTGGGTGGTTGTTTGGCTGGGTAGCTGGTGCCTGGGTGGCTGGGTGGTTGGGTGGTGGCTGGCTGGGTGGCTGTATAGCTGGGTGGCTGGGCAGCTGGGTGGTTGTTTGGCTGGGTAGCTGGGTGGGTGGGTGGGTGGCTGGGTGGTTGTGTGGCTGGGTAGCTGTGGCTGGGTGTCTGGGTGGTGGCACAGGCCTGTGACTCTAGCTTCCAGGAGGTAGAAGTCACTGAACCAGAAGTTCAAGGTCATCCTCTGGTACAAAGTCTGAAACCAGCCTGGGCTAGAGACCTGCATCAAAACAAACCGAGAGGCCTAACAAAGAAATCCATCTTTGTTGTGGGCAAGTTCACAGAAGCGGGAATGGGGAGAAAGGCATTCAGCAAGGTGCTGGAAAGCATGGATTTCAGATTTCTGAGAGAAGTCAGGCGCTGAAAGGGAGACCAGAGACTCTGTGTGGAGGAGGGTCTCGGGAGAGAGCAACCACCCAAGGACTGAGCCTCGAGACACACCTCCTCTTTGGAGCAAGGAGCAGGAAGGAACCAGCTTGGGTGAGCCTCAGAACCAGCACAGGAAGAAGTGGAAGGCAGAGCAAGTGACCCCTGTCTTCTAAGTGTAAATTTTTCTGTGATTTGAATGTGTGGGAAAAGGGACAAGGGACGTGAGGACCACAGCACATCTTTAGAAACAGGGGTGAGAGTGAGGGCGCTCCCTGCAACTGTGCAGAGACTTTTACAGAAGAGGACTTTGAGTTTAGGATTACCGCCCTCCCCCGCTGTGGCCAAAGAATACTGGTGATAAACCATTGCTTCTGTGTTCCGTCCAGCCACCCTTATCCCTTCTTAGCCAGTATCCTTGTTGCTTTCACGGCATGCCCCTAATCGCGCCCTCCAGCCTGCTCCAATTTCCTCAGTGTCAGTGAGCTAGCTGCTTTTTGTTGGATGGGAGAGTGAACTCTCTAAGGGCCTGAAGTGAGTTCGCCCCTGGCATAGTGGCACACATCTATGATCCCAGTATTCAGGTGGTTGAGGCAGCGGGGTGAGAGTTCAAGTCTAGCCTGGGCCACCACCATGAAACCCTGCGGAGCTTGCTTCTACTTCTGAGGTTCTGTTCATGGCGGCTCCGACAGCTACTCCTTCCCACCTTCTAATGTCAGCTGCAGGAAGACCTCAAATGTGTGGCTTCAGCTGGGTGCCTGCTGCTCTACGGCTGGCTATCTTCTAAGTGAGAATAGTAAATATACAGTGCTAATTTCCCTCTGTATGGTAGGAGGTGGTGCCTCTCGGGAGGTCCAGATGATAGACTTTCCCCATACAATAAAGAATCAATGTCTCAGATAAGCTGCAAGCTGCATAGGCCTAGAGAGCAACTAGAACTCAGAATTTCTGATTCCGAGTTCAGTGTTTTTCATGTAATTCCTCGTGTGTTTCTTTAATGTGACTTCTTAGGTATTCAATGTTAAATTATCTTTACGTTACTTACATATAATTTGTTATTTGGCATTGATATGTTTTCTTCATCTTACCGAACTTGTTAATAAAAATTAAGTGGCACTGCCATTACATGATCAGGACAACCTGCACACACTCACATACAAACTCACACACATACACACGCATATACAAACACACCACCATTACATGATCAGGACAACCTTCACACACACACATATAAACTCACACACACACACACACAAACTCTCTCTCTCTCTCTCTCTCTCTCACACACACACACACACACACACACACACACCATATACAGGATCATGCTAGTCACTCCTTTTGTCCTTGTGAATTCATTCCTTCTCCTCTCTTCCTTTCTTTAAAGGGCCCTTTCTGAGAGCAAGATAGGAATTTTTTTTAATGCACAGAATAGCGCTGGACTGAAGGAAACAGACAAGGGTCCACTGACTGCCAGGCTTTCTTCCTCAATGTAGCTTCTGTCCTCAAGAAAACAGAAGGACCTCTCCAAACGGGGTTTCTGTGTCTGGATTCAGAGTCAGGGAAGCTGAGGCAGAAGTCAGGGAACCGATCACCAGAGAGTTAGTTCTCCAGGGTAATACGGGCAGACATTTCTTTGAGTGGTCAGCTGATTACTGATTGGAGAAAGGGTAAACAAAACTCAATGAGAATCAGAAAACAATTGCCATGGCCAATGGCTTGGGATTCTGTTGCTGTGATAAAACATTCTGACCAAAAGCAACTCAGGGAGGAAGGGGTTTGTTTTATGTTCCAGGGAAGCCAGGGCAGGAACTCAAGGCAGGAACCTGGCTCTGCTTACCTGCTTGCTTTCAGGCTCATATTCAGCTTCCTCTCCTATACAATCCAGGACAACTGCTTAGGGACGGCACTCCCACTGTGGGTGGGGCCCTCCTACATCAATCATTAATCAAGGAAACTTCACATAGACTTGCTCACAGGCCAATCTGAGGGAAGCATTTTCTCAGCTGAGGTTCCTCTTCCCAGACGATCCAGTGTGTCCCAAATTAATAATAAAAACTAACTAACCAGCCTAACAATCATATTTTATACAAGAAACATTTTGTAAGCTAATGCAGCTATTGCAGTCTTGAGGACAGAGCTCAGGATAGCATATGAAAGGCCAGGTTTGACCAAGGGCTGAGGTTTGACCTCCAGCACCAGTAAAGAAAAAAAAAGAAGCAGTCAAACAACAACAACAAACTCAACCCAACCAAACCAAACCAAAACAACAACAAAACATTCAGGACCCAGAGTGGGTAAAGCTCAAGTCTTGAGGACCTGGGTCTGGTTGCAGGAGTCCAGATGAAGGAGGAAAGAAAGAGTTCACAAGGCCGGCGGTCCTCTGACCTCCACGTGTGCACCAGGGCAGTGCATGCACACATATACATATTACTACTGTTGCAAAAGAATAATAATAACTATAATAAAAAATAAGAGTTGCCAAAGTCGATATGTATCTTTCACCTAGGGTGAAATACAGCCAGAAATCACACAAAGAATAAATGTAATCAAATAGCTGCAAAGGAAAGTGTCACCAGTTGGGTCCCTGGGAGTCATGAGAAGATGGGGGACAGATCACCAAAGCCTATTAAACCAGAAGCATACTTTATTTCAGGAAAAAAATAATAAATAAAGTAAATAAAAATTTATTTATAAAAATAATAAATAAAATAAAAAAAAGAAGCAAGGAGAACTAGGCACGAACAAAGGAATTTTTACAATTCCGAGGTGAACTCAGATACAAATTGCCCTTCTTTCCTGTTTCCATTCACAGAGGTTTTTAGTTAGGCTAGTGTTTGTATTTAAGTCATTCTTCCCTGGCGCTCCCTGATGGTGTTTACGTAAGCTCTGCCAGTCTCGCACAGCAGGGACAGTGCGTAACTGTTGTCACTTACATCCCACCCTCTAAAGGTTAACTCGGCTCACATCAACTGCTGGTCACGAGTGGCCAAGGGTTATCTAAAAGCTGACCCTCAGTTTGCAGAGGGCCCCTTCAGCCTTGCAGACACCTACTGTTAATAGTTAATCATTAAGTTGCTGAGAAAGCTGCTGACAGTCTGCTCCCATTCTCCTAGGCTTACAATTTTGTTTCTTTTTTTCTACATTTTTGTTTCTGAAACCTACATTCCTATATTCTTACTCTTGGACTCTTCATCACTAAAGCACTAATTTAAACCTATTAATAAAGTAGACATTCTAGGGGAGGTGGCTGGAGAGATGGCTCAGTGGTTAAGAGTTCGTATTGCTCCTGCAGAGAACCCAAGTTTGGTTCCCAGCACTCACACTGGGTGGCTCACAACCTCCTGTAACTCCAGGCCTAGGGCATCCAAAACCCATGGCCACCTCAAGAACCTGCACTCATGAGTACATATCAACACACAAGTACAAATAATTAAAAATAAAATAAATCTTTAACATTTTATATATACATACATATATACATATATTCTAAACCCCGGCTAGGTGTGGTTGTGCCTGCTTGTGATACCAGCACTCAGGAGACTGGAGCTGGGCAGAAGCTCCAGGCTAGTCTGTGTCTAAAAACCCAAAACACCACAATTAGCTTATTTGGGAACAAAGATCTATATATTTGTGTGGTGACTAATGATTCTACTTCTCAACTTCAAGAATAACTTAAATCTCAACAACAAGCAATGTGTACTTCCAGAATAGCTAACACTAAAACACAATGCCAAGGATTACCAAGGATGTAGACCAATGGGGCTGCTTACCCATTACCAGGGAGACTTTATATTCCCAGGGCCACTGTGGGAAGCCATTTGCTATCTTCTCATAAGTATGAACCTAAGTGTATATCCTTGAGAAATTCACACACATGAAAAAGATCACACGACCCAATAGCCAATAATGAGAAACCATCCAACAATCCATCAATAGCAAAAACAATGAATTAATCGGGCGCATTCCTATAACTGAACACCGCAAGATAATGAAAACGAGTGAGCTGCAGTTGCATGAAGCAATGACATTCAATAAAATAAATGGAGCTAGGGAAACAAGGTAAAATGACTACATCTACATGAAATTCAAAGCAGTTGGAACTAAGCAGCGTGTGTATACATGGTAGTCTACGCTGTGTGAGGAAGCGGATGCCAGAAGGCTAGGAAAGCGGTTATTTATGGGTTGGCGGGAGGAGGACCAGAAAATGTAGATGATGGGATGCTGTCAGAGTTCTGCTTTGTTTTACATTTTTCTGAAAATATCTCTTGTCTTTGAAGAAAATGAACTTTTGCTGGGCCCTGCAGACAAGTTAACAACATACCTTGAGATCACCGAAGGCTATATACTTAACCTGCTGTTCTACCATGTACTTAGCCTGTTAATCTGCCTTTAAGAGAACAATATAATTGATAGGCTGCTGGTGGTGCACGCCGTTAGTCCCAGCACTCAGGAGGCAGAGGCAGGAGGATCTCTGTGAGTTCGAGGCCAGCCTGGTCTACAGAGCAAGTTCCAGGACAGCCAGGACTACACAGAGAAATTCTATCTTGGAAAATGAAAAATAAAAAGGAAGAACAATGTAGCCAGCCTCACTATGCCTTGGATTTCCCCTGCAAATCAGCATTTACTACTTAAGACAAATGCAAAGCCTTAATCTTAGTTAAATACTCTTCCACGCCCCTGACCCAGAGTAACCTATGTGTGCATACGTTAACATAATGTGTGATCATTTGCTGAAAGCAGCCAACAGGTTGGAATAAACCTTAAGAGCAAATATCCCACAGATTTTGACAGCATCAATGGGGATATAGGCAGACCTCCCTGTTTGCAGTTTTGAGTGGGTTCTGCACCATTTGGGTTAGTAATCGCTTCCCTTGTAAAAACTCTTTAAAGATGTCTGTGTAGAATCCTTTATTCCTTCCCCAAACCATGTTTCCTGTGCTGCTCAACTGACACAGAGCAAAGCCCTTTGTAGAGACAGGAAACACAGGAGAGGTGAAGTATTCAAACCGGCTCACGCTGGATCCAACTAGCCCAAGAGGAAGTTCCTTTGCTTTCATTCTTCAGTGTTTTACTGGTGAACTTCTTGAACTGGTTCCTATTTACCCAGGAGCTTTTAAAATTTGTTCTGACTTATTCTTTGATACAAACATGTACAGATGTGTGTACTACATATGTACACACATTTACTCATATACTTCATATTGTATGTGATAGACATAAGAAATATGTATTGACGAAGTAGTTAATCTTTGTTTGGCCATTAGATTTCGAAGAATTGCAGAAGATAAAGAGCTCCCCAATCAGAAACAGTACATTTACAGGGAATTTGTATGTAGTTTTAGAAGATCCACAAATCTTTTGAATTCAGCTATGAACAAGAGGGTGTTTGGGATCAATACTGAAAACTTAGCTGTGAAGTCTGTGAGTGCAAGGTCTACATTTGTAGGAGCTACTTTACTAGGGCATGGCTTTTAAAAAAAGATTGATTGATTTATTTATTTATTTATTTATTATGTATGCAGTGTTCTGGTGCCTACAGGCCAGAAGAGGGCACAGATCTCACTACAGATGGTTGGGAGCCACCATGTGGTTGCTGGGAATTGAACTTAAGTCCTCTGGAAGAGCAGCCAGTGCTCTTAACCTCTGAGCCATCTTGCCCGGGCATGGCTTAAAAAGCAAGGGTCAGGCATGTATTTTCTTCTCTTTGAGACCCAGGGTGACTGTACAACAGACCCACAGACCACAAGGCAGTCAGCTGGAGCAGCATGCTTCCAGTAGGCATGGGGTTACACAGGGCCAGTCTCTTAAAAACAGGACAGCACAGAAAACCAGGAGATTTGACAGTGATAAACTAAAAATTTCCCTGAAACTATTTTAGACAATAATAAAAAGAATTCTGCTTATGCAGCCAGTAAGGACAGAATCCACTAGTCAGAACCTGGGAGTGGTTGCCAAGCAACTCAGCAATTCCTCCATGGGCTAGATCCTAACAACTCTGAGTGGAACCAATGGTAGAACTTTTGTTTGCATAGGTCCATCTGACCCGAACAGAAGAAGTGGGCAGCCTAGGGGGGGGGGTGGTTCCGATGCCCATTCCTTATAGTGGGATGCCATGCTCAGCCTTAATGTAGGAGGGAGGGGCTTGGTCCTGCCCCAACTTAATGTCTCACGGGAGTCCTTACCTGTTGGGAGGACTGAATGAAGGAGTGGGCTGGGGGGGGGAGGTGAAGTGGGAGGGTGGGAGGAAGGGGGGAGAACTGTGGATGGAATGTAAAATAAAATTTAAAAAGAAAATTAAAAAAAACTAAAGTAGCCAGGCAGTGATGGCACATGCCTTTAATCCCAGTACTTGGGAGGCAGAAGTGCAGCGCCAGCAGGGCAACTGTAGTTCTTCTGAGTGAGGAATGTCCGGATTAACACACAACACAACTTCAGGTTCTGCAGACAAGCCCTTTATTCCACTTTCTCACACAGTATATATAGCCCTCAGCAGGGGAGGCCGAGCCAGCAAGAGCAGGAAGCTCATCACCGTAGGGGTGAACATCTTTAGAAACATTGCTGAAAACAACAGATTATTTTGTTCTTTTTGCTCTTGTTTTCAGAACAACCAACCACAAGAGCACAGAACAGATCAAGTGGGGGCGCGAAGGCCTGGTCTCTAGGGACCCAACACAGAAGCAAGCAAGTCTCTGTGAGTTCGAGACCAGCCTGATGTACAGTGAGTTCCAGGACAGCTGGGACTGCACAGAGAAACCCAGTCTCCAAAAACCAAAAACTACAAAGAAAGGAAAAAAGGAAGGAAGGAAGGAAGGAAGGAAGGAAGGAAGGAAGGAAGGAAAGAAAGAAAACAACAGATTCCTATTGTCTACTTAATTTTTCTGTTAACTTAAGTTTTTCTTTGAAAACAACTTCTTTGACTGTAGATTGTAAATGGGTAAAATTTTCTCGAGACATGTAGAACCAAAGTGTCATCTGCTCAATGGTTATAAACTACATGACATCTTATCAACTCACAGGGACAAACTAGGCGAGACTCACCTGGAGAAGGAAGGGCAAGAATGGCATCCTCCGCTGGAGGTGAATCACGGCTCCTGGCTGGGCAAAGCAGGAGGAAGCGAAACTGAGCGAGCACTGGGGGAATCCAGGCTCCTTAAGAAAGGACTACTAACCTATTCTACTTGTTGACTAGCTTCTTGGTTTTCTATGCAGAATCTCCCCACATAGCTCAGGCTGGACTGGAACGCACAGTTTTTCTGCCTCAGTGCTGGGGTTACAAGTGTGTGCTACCATGTCTGGCGAAGACACACTCTTTTTGAACTCAACTGATCATAACTGAGATGTAGACCAAAGTGGGGGTGGGTATTGTCCACAAAGTAGGTTTGGTTTTACACGGTTAGTTTAAATGCCCTGAGAGGAAAAGCAGTTTTGTTAGGGTATTGGCTATGTATTGCAGTGTTGACTATGTATGTGATAACTCTTACGCAAGTAAAAAACCACAAACATCTGTGGTGTTTTAAAAGGATATATTTGTTTGTTTGTTTGGTTGGTTGGTTTTGGTTTTTAAACTGAGTTTCTCTGTAGCTTTGGGGCCTGTTGTGAAACTAGCTCTTATAGGCCAGGCTGACCTCATATTCACAGAGATCCATCGGCCTTTGCCTCCACAGTGCTGGGATTAAAGGTGTATGCCACCACAACCCCCCACCCCAGGTCAAGATTTGTTTATTTATTGTATTGTATTTATTTTATTTTATCGTTTGGGTGTTATCACCTGAATGAATTTCTGTGTACCACATCCATGCAGTGCCTGTGCAGGCCAGAAGGGGGCGATGGCTATCCTCTGGAACCATGTGGGTGCTGGGAATGAAACCCAGGTCTCTGTAAGAGCAACAAGTGCCTTTAACAGATTCATTGGTCAAATTAAGAAAGCTTTATCTCCTGTGAGACAGGGCAATCCCTATAAAGCAGGGTTTGAGAAAATGGCTTTGGACACAGGAGAAGGTGGGGTTTATATAGCCCAAAATAACTGCAAGGCTAGGGCATTTTCAGGGGTTTTTAGTTGTGTAGGAATTTGGCTGAATATCTCAAAATTATTAAGCAGAAAATCTAATCTTGGGGTGGAGGTCAGGATGTTGGGTGTTGAACATGTCAAATTCCAGACTATAGATCAAGACATGGTCAAACCCAAGTTTTACAGAAAACAGGAATGAACTTATTTTGACCTTGTAATAAGATGGCTTCTAGTGTTAATATGAGGTCAGGCTAGCCCATCGTGACCCTCTCGCTTGTCCACTTTAGAACATTTGAAGGCCACAATGCTTCATTGAGGATGGACTGCTTCTGAATTGCCTGATAGGACTTCCTGTCCATAGCAGGTATAGTATTCTCCTTCACTGCTTTACCAAATAGAGCATTATAGTAATTTTCCTTTAAGAATAATAAATACTTATTTTATTAGACATGTATTTTAAAATTATACTACCCTAAAATTAATCTCTTTTGAATTTTGGGGTATTTATGAAACTGGAAAGAAGCCCAATAGTGCTGAGTACGTCTTATAAAAGATTCCCCTTTTATGGCCCTGGCACTTATGTGGCTGTATTTCGTGGCCTGTGACCCTGTTCCACAAGACATGTGGATTAGGACAATGATGGCTGCATACCTGTCTCAGTCATGGTTTAGTCACGAGAACAGACACCACCCTTGGTTTTTCAAGACAAATAAAGAAGAGCTTTCATAAGGAAAAGTGCTTCCACGGGAAAGTTGTGACCCAGGCACAGGGGATGAGGTAATGGAGAGGTTAGGCGCTCAGAGGCAAGCACTACCCCAGAGCTGAAGGGACAAGAAAGTAGGTTTTTTGAAGTGAAGTTGTGGCCAATCAAAAGGAACAGAGCTGAGAAGGGGAATTTTGTAATTGTAGCTAGAACCCACAGGGAGGGTCTGACTCATGGGTTCTGAGGCACTCGAGAGAAACAGCCACAGCTGAGGACTCCAGAGGAATCAGAGAACAACCCAGCCCGCAACTGTCTAAGGCGGTCAGTCACTACTGTCGCTGTAAACACTAAAACGGAATGTGAGGAAGATCCGGGGCGTGGCTTAGTGGGCGGAGTGCTTACCCAGCACACCGGAGACCCAGGGCTCCGTCTCCAGCCCTGCTTAACCAGGGACTGGTGGTTCGTGCTGGCAAGAGGGTCAGAAGTACAAGATCATTTTCAGCTACAGAGCAGGTCTGAGGCCAGCCTGGGCTACATGAGATCCTATCTTTTAGAAAAGACTTGTACAAAGCAACTTGTTAAGGTCAAAAAAGAGGGAAAAGACCAAAGGACTTACCTAAGCTACAGGTCACCGAGGAGAGATGGCAATTGATTTCAATACAAGAAATATCGCAGGCTGAATACGGCTCAGAGAAAGAATCCCATACAAAGGTTATTATGGAAATCATAAAAATAAGAACATAACTACAACATCAGATTATATCATACATAAAGGTTAAATTTCTTAAGTGGGATCATTTGTTTTTTGTTGTTGTTGTTGTTGTTTTTTTTTTTTTTTTTTTTTTGGTTTTTCGAGACAGGGTTTTTCTGTGGCTTTGGAGTCTGTCCTGGAACTAGCTCTTGTAGACCAGGCTGGTCTCGAACTCACAGAGATCCGCCTGCCTCTGCCTCCCGAGTGCTGGGATTAAAGGCGTGCGCCACCACCGCCCGGCAAGTGGGATCATTTGTTTGTGGTTGTGTTCGACAACGCCCCTGTTCTCAGGAGGAAAATCTGAAGAATTTGAAGGTACAGAAACAACACCACGCTCCGTCCAGCCAGCTCCATGTAGATAAGTGGAGAGGGAGAATGTGAGAGCAAACAAGCACTCAGATCACCAAACTCAACAGACAGCACGGATGTGTGTGGTACTGCATCCAGAGCTGTCCTGGGAGCTTAATGTTTTCACCCTAAAAAGCAGGAGAAAGAGGCTGAAATCAAGTCTTCAGTTCCTGGCATGGCATGAAGGGGAAGGGACAAAATCAGCACATTCTTGGAAATTTGACACTGCAAATTCATAAAGGATTTACTAGCTAGCGACAGAATTTGTAGATAACGGGAAAAAAAAGTAGAGATAGACAATAGCAAGCTAAACTTCATGCAAACCAAACTGGTTAACTGAGAGAGAAACAAAAACCCAGCAAACTGTTGGAAAAGTCGCCTCAGACCTGCTGCTTTTCCCGTCAAGAGTAAAGTCTGTTTTGAGCCAGCCCTGTGGCTTGCTTGGACCAGCACAATAGGCCACGTGCTGGTTCCTAACCATTTGGAGGCCTGACATCTTCTACTTTCCCTCTCTTGGAGTCTGAGCCACCCTCTGAAGAAGGCTGTCTTCCTGAAGAGACTGAGGTGACTGTCTTTAGCTGCTCTCACATCTCAACCAAAGCAAGATCCCTCCACTCCCACCCTAGTCAAGCCAACCCAGCTATCACCTCATGAGCAAACACAAGGTGTTCCTGCCAATCTCTTTCAAATTACAGCATCATGTACCAATAAACAAAGGATGCTTGCTATTTAAACCAATGAATGGTGGGGAGATTTGTGATACAGCCAATAGCCAAACAGCGGACGGATGCACAGAAATGCCTGGGAGGCAAGTGGAAAATTCTTTTATTTTCTAGATAATCCTATGTTTTGGCTCAAGACAGCTCCTTGTGTGTGTATATTTTTTTGAGGCAGGATTTCTCTGTGTAACAGCCTTGGCTGTCCTGGAACTCACTTTGTAGACCCAGCTGGCCTTGAACCCACAGAGATCTGCCTGTCTCTGCCTCCAGAGTGCTGGGATTAAAGGTGTGAGCACTTCTTATTTCTTCTTGTCCTCTGCTTACTCCCCCTTGCACTGACTTTAAAATGATGTGCTATGAAGTGCACCACACAGATAGGAGGGAAGTGAAGCAGCATTTCCACGTGACAGGAGGGGTCATGATAGGGCTTCTACCCACTTCGTTTAGAGAGTATGACAGCTCGTTAAAAGTGCTCAGCCCTGCTCAGCTACTGTCACTGTACCATCAGGACCCCTGTGCCGAGTCACTGCCATTTTTCCTCTCCAGGCAATAGAGCTTAATTTTACAAAAACTGAGTGGAAAGTAGCCACCTAGGAGAGGAAGGAAAGAAGCTGGCACTGTCAGAGGAAGGCTAGGAACGGGGCAGATAAACTAGCCGGCAGTCTCTGGGTGGTTGTCTGGCTTGGCCTTCTCAGCATTCATTAGAAGCTTTTATGGGAAAGGCATTGAGCAAGCTGGTGAGTAACTCCGGGAGACAGGGCTTGGCACCATGGAGACACGCAGTGACACAGGAGCCCGGGCCAGGCTTCAGATGTTTGGCCAGGTCACGGTCAGAGAGACAAGATTGTTCATTTGACTTCCCTCTACCTGCCAGGAGAGGCCAGATCTGCATATTTCTAGACAATACACCCAGCCTGGATGAAAGGCGGGGACCTTGTATTAGTACAGAGAAAACCCTGGCTCACACTCTAGGTTTATTGAGCTAGGTTTAAAAGTTAATGTGATGAACTCAGAATGGCGGTATGTGCCTGTAAGACCAGCGCTCAAGGAGAGGAAGGCCCACGAGTGCAAGGACACCCTGGGCTATGTAGTAAGAAAAAAAAAGGGAAAAAAAGGAAAAAAAGGAAAAAGAAAGTGGGCATGGCAATACTGGAGGAAATGGTGATGGGAGGGGGATGGCCCTCCTTCCTCCTTCTCCCTCCTCCTCCTCCCTATACCCCCCACATGCCTGGAACCCTGGGAGTCTGAACCATCTCACTCTGAGGGCTGTCTTCACTGCTGTCCTGTGAAGGATGTGTATGTGTTGTTTCCCAGGCTCTCTTCTGCTTTGTTCTCTCATCTGAAAGGTCCACCCTCCGAGACATTCTTGAGGAAGGCTACATGAGAAGCAATGCTCACATATGGGAATGTGTTTTTATTTTGTCCTTATAGTTGATTGATAATTTAGGTAGGAACAAAATTCTAGGGAATTGTTCGCCTTCAGGATTTTGAAGGCGTTGCTCTTGTCTTCTTGCTTCCAGTGTTGTTCAAGTGCAGAAAGTTATGCCTGCGTCCCCATCCTTTGTATACCATCCCTATTCTCTTCCTGCAACGCTCGCCATCCCTCCGTCCCTCCATCTCTCCTTCTCTGTCCCTCCCTCCCTCTCTCTCTTCCTCTGGCCCATTAAGATCTCCTAGAAGAGGAGATTCTGAAATTTCATAACAATATATTTAGATGAGCTATTATCATCCATTTTTCTAGGCCTTTCAAAGATCTTTCACAGAAAAGATCATTTCTGGGAAGGCAATATTCTCTCTCTCTCTCTCTCTCTCTCTCTCTCTCTCTCTCTCTCTCTCTCTCTCTCTCTCTCTCTCTCAGGTTTTGTTGTTGTGTGACTCCTTTCTGCTCTCTTTCTCAAACACCTGTCATTCAGATATTAGTCCTCCCAGGCTTTTCTATTCTTATCTTTTCTCTTCATTGTCTTTGTGTCCCTTCTGTCTTCTTCTAGATTTCTTCTAGTAGTTCCTCCAGCTATTATTATTACTCGTGTGTGTGTGTGTGTGTGTGTGTGTGAGAGAGAGAGAGAGAGAGAGAGAGAGAGAGAGAGAGAGCAGGTGCATTCGTGCTGTGGAGCATATGTGGAAGTCAGAGGCCGATTTGCAGGTGTCAGTTCTGTCTTCCATCATGGGTTGCAGGGATCGCCATGTTGACCTGGCCTGCAGCCCTTCTGTTACACTTCCCGCTCTGTTATCCTGCTTTAATATTAAAGGATGGCTTTACCCTCTCTAGCACAATCATGTCCTGTTGTTGTAACAACATCTGTAGATGTAGGTCATTCTCTTACCTTTTCTGAGATTCTTTTAACACCATCTTTAGCAACTAGAGATTTTGCTTTTATTGGGGGCTCTATCTTCATCGTCTGAAGCAACACCTGGTCTCTTTGAAGACCTGCTACGTCTCATATTCTCAGTTCACAGGGTGAACTCACCATTTGCTGATTCTTTTATCTTTATAACATACTTGACCTGCATGGGCTTCAGATTCTTCACCAATAAAACAAGGATGATAGAAGCTGTTTCATGAGGGTTGCCCAAGTTCTTCCCTACATCACGGACCTCAGACTCATAACTGGATACAACTGGCTCAATAAATTTCCGATGTCATCAGCATCACATAGTTCAGTGGCATTCGTAGGCACCTCTCAGCCAAGGAGAGGGGTAAGCTGTCCGGGGCCCGACGAGTCAGAAAGAAAGTCTTGTTGGCTTTCTGTCAGTTTATTAAACTGGTGAGAACACAACCCCAGAATGGGGCCATGGTAGTGCACGCTTTTTAATCCCAGCACAGCTCTCGGGTGGCAGAGGCAGGCAGATCTCTGTGAGTTCGAGGCCAGCCTGGTCTACATTGTGAGCTCCAGGACAGTTAGAACTACATGAGAGACCCTGTTTTCAAGAACAACAAACAAACAAAACCTCAAGCCCAGAACTGTTGACAGCGCCTTGCAGCACTGTGGAAGTCTATTAAGAGAAAAACCAACACAAATAAAGTTTGAGCCAAACACTGGGGACGTAGCTTACAGGCAGATATGAGGAACACTGCTCAACTAGGGGCAGAGTTAGGGTGGGGGCTGCAGAGTCGGGATCTACCCTTGCTGAAGGCATTATGACCCCTGGACTTTCCCAAAACTATAGGCCAATACATCCTTTTCTTTCTCTTTCTTAGTCATTTTTAGTTGAATTTTCAAGTCTGCTATAAGAAGAATCTTTTGTAGTACTAGAAAATCAAGAACGTACATTTAAAGCCTATGTATTTAATTTGATATGACCATATCAAATTCTCATATTATTAAAATTAATCTTCAACATTATTTTATGTCTAGGATTTTGCCTTATGATACCCATTTTAATGGCAGATAATTTATTAACATTTTAATGCTATAAATGAGGATGTCGCTAAATTTTTGTGCATGGCATCATTGTTTCCTGAAAACAAACTCCCCAAGGTGGACCTTCCAGGACAAAGTCTCACAAGGATTCTAAGAGTTTTACTACCCGGAGAAAAACTTGGCACCACTCCCCTGGAAAGGTAACCTGCTTTGCCCTCAGGCTGTGAGCACAAGAGAACACCTGTTCTTCTCTGTCATTGCCTGCCATGTTAATACCTTCCTTATGCTCTGCCAGATAATCATATGCACAGTGAAACTGTATCTCATTCTACTCCATGTTTCGTTATTATGTGGAATCACCAGCCGTGGCTAGATCTGTACATAGTGTCCTGCTGGTTAACCTAGGTGACCTGGTAATTAGGTTCTGGGCCTTCTCTTTGCTGTGGTTTCTTAGGCTTTATTCTAGTCCTGAAAAAAAATAAAAACACGGAGATTTAAACCGTGAACAAATGTGGACGGAAGCTTGAGTTCCATATGTGACTCTGGCCAACTTAACCCTAATCCTGAAGAGGGCAAGGGGACCCAGAGGAAAGTGAGTGGAGGACTCCAGTGACCCTAGAAACGGCTCAGCCAGTGGGGGCAGGGGTCAAGGATCCTGCAAAAGGGCGTTATGAAGAGCTATGTTCCCCCTAAGATTCCCCTCTACAATCCCATTCAGGCTAGCATCTTTCCCAAGCAAAAGGCAAGTGATTTATGCTTGGGAAGAGGGAGATGGTCTAAGCTTGGAGAAATTGCAGCAGAGGGAATGGGTGAGCTACGGGGCCGACCTACAAGAAAGACTGAGTGAAATTCTATACTCTGAATTGTACAGCCCCCAGTCTTGCCCCAGGATACCCCCCTGACTTGCCTGCAGCTCACGCTACTGTAATGTTAAGTTGAGAGCGGCACCCCAGCCCCGGAATCCATCCTAATATTTCCAGCAAGGCGTATGTTACTTAAAAATAAAGAAGTAAAACTGCTGAGCCACCAAGCTTCTCTCTCGATCGTACTTTAAACGACAATGCCATCAAATAATGAACTTAACTCCCCAGGAAAAGACAAAAGGGAGGGAAAAGAGGGGAATGAGTGAGTGAAAGACAGAGTCCTCCTGTACCCCCTTACCACTGCCTGCTTTAGTCCCAAGTAAGCCAACCCCACCATCAATTCCAGCCTTGGTTTGACTTCTTCCCTTTCGCTAACCTGTAAGCGACATCTACAAGTCACAAGCGTTCCTCCCTATAATAGTCTCTCGTTTGTCATATGCTAAAGCAGAGCAGACACAGGGAGGAAAGGGTTTATTTGGCTTACAGGTTAGAGTCCATCATCAGGGGAAGTCGAGGCAGGAACTGAAGCAGAGGCCATGGAGGAATGTTGCCTACTGACTTGTTCCCTATGGCTCACTCAGCTTACTTTTTTTTTTTTTTTTTTTTTTTTTTTTTGGTTTTTCGAGACAGGGTTTCTCTGCAGCTTTTTTTTAGAGCCTGTCCTGGAACTAGCATCTTGTAGACCAGGCTGGTCTCGAACTCACAGAGATCCGCCTGCCTCTGCCTCCCGAGTGCTGGGATTAAAGGCGTGCTCCACCACCGCCCGGCTTCTCAGCTTACTTTTTTAGACAACACAAGACCACAGGCCTAGGGGATGGTACCACCTACAGTGGGCTGGGTCCTCCTGCATCAATCACCAATCAAGAAAATACCTCCACAGACTTGGCTAAGGCCAAGCTGAGGGGAGTTGTTTTCTCAACTGAACTCAAGTTCCCTCTCCCCAGATGACCCCAGCTGTGTCAAGTTGACAAAAACAAACACACAAACGAACAAACAAAACTAGCCCAACACAAGTTTATTGAAAAAAAAATCAACAGTCCCAAGTTTGTAACTTACCCAATTCTAGACAAACATTTCTCTGAGATGAAATGTTACTTCCAGGCCGGGCGGTGGTGGCACACGCCTTTAATCCCAGCACTCGGGAGGCAGAGGCAGGCAGATCTCTGTGAGTTCGAGGCCAGCCTGTTCTACAAGAGCTAGGTCCAGGACAGGCTCTTAAAAAAAAAAAAAAGAAATGTTACTTCCATGTTACTATCTTATTCCAAATCCTGAACTAGTGCTCACCTCCGAAGCAATCGCTACAGAAAGGCGTGAGCCTGCCTCTTTCTTCTTCCACTTGTCAACTCGCCCCGCAGAAGATGCAGAAATCCTGGGGGAGGTGACAAAGGAGTGGATGAGCAGTTCCTTCAGATGCCTGGGAGACTTTGAGACTCAAATATCAAACTTAAGAATGGACAAAAGCAAGGGAGAGGCTGACTTCTCCATTTGACCAAATGTTCGGGACACTCCTTTTGGGATGAATGAGGCTGGAATTTGCTCTCAGATTTAACAACATTCTGACTATGTTCTACATATACCAGGCATCTGTATATAGCCCGTTACCTGGGGACTACGCCTCAGTTATCGGCTCTCTTCCCTTCCCCCTGGAGAAGTTCCTCAGCCACTCTCTCTGTGCTGACAGCGTGGCAAGAACCACCACTGACCAAATCCAAGCCATTAGAATCCTGAATCTTTAATATGAGGCTTGCCTGAGTGTGGTGGGTTTAAAGACAGTGGGCAAACATGGATTTTGTCATAGTCTCTAGGCTGATTAGCATGAGAAAAGAGATTACAAGATGTAAAGAACTAAGGATCCACAAACATGTAAGAGATTAAGATCGGAGCTCAAGAAATGGCTCAGTGGTAAGAGCTTTGGCTGCAGAAGACTGGGGTCCAATTCCCAGCACCCATATGACTCACAACATCTGTATCTCCAGTCCCGGGGAGTCTGATGGCCTCTTCTGACATCAGGCACACAAGTGGTGCACATATATACATGCAGGCAAAACACTCATACACATAAATACAAAGCAAAAAGAATAAGATCCACAAAGCCTGGAAAACGGAAAGAAGAGGAGGGATGGAGAATCCCGTCTAGCTAGAGGTTAAGGTAGAAGTTGACTCAGAGTATTGGGGGATGCTGGAATAAAGGAAAACTTGGGAATAATAGGCATAGCTAAGGCATCTGGGAACCACTAGGAGGAGGAAAAGCGGACAGAGTTCATGATGCTGACTTCAAGGGACCATGAAGAATCAAGGCAATATGGCACCACAGAAGGGAGAAAATTCAAATCCGGTGGTTCCACCCTTATGAATTTTCCTGAAAAGAGACTCAAAATTAGTTGTCATTTTAAAAGCCCAGTGGGCTACAACTTAGAAAAACAGCTATGTGAAAGCAGAAAAGCAACATAAGCAACAGAGGGCACTCACAGAGGGCACTCACAGAGGGCACTCACAGGGGGCACTCACTCACAGAGGGCACTCACTCACAGAGGGCACTCACAGAGGGCACTCACAGGGGGCACTCACAGGGGGCACTCACAGAGGCAGACGCTGAGCCAGACATGGATGAAAGGCCTGGAAGCCCGGCTACTCAGGAAACTGAGGCAGCAGAATGAGAAGTTTGAGGCCAGGCTGAGCAACAGACACAAAGAGAGGTGGGGGAAGACAGGTCTCCACGTCATGAGCCTTCCACTTTGAGTTCCTCAATTATAATGCCTTTTTATACGTATTTATTTATTCTGTGTCTCCGTGTGTGTGTGTATACACCAGCATATGCACCAGGCATGCACTTAGCCAGAGGACACCTGTGGGAGTCAGGCCTCCCTTTCCACCATGTGGGTCGTGAGGATTTGAACTCAGAACATCAGGCTTGGCTGCAAGCACCTTTACTCAGTGAGCCGTCTCACTGGCCCTAGAATTCTTATGAATTTCACTTTTCTTGTGACCGCAGAACAAGAAAAGACGCATCAACGCTCCCTCTAAATTTAGCTGTATTTACACACCTCGATCCTTCCAGGCAGGTCTTCAAGTTAAGCACTAGAGTCACTGCATTACAAAGGGCTCCCCATATGTTTACTCTAATTCCTCAAAGATATTGACCTGTAACCCCTAAACCATTAGATA
The DNA here is from genome assembly GCF_903992535.2 of Arvicola amphibius. Taxonomy (NCBI): domain Eukaryota; kingdom Metazoa; phylum Chordata; class Mammalia; order Rodentia; family Cricetidae; genus Arvicola; species Arvicola amphibius. The sequence goes on from NC_052050.1 coordinate 50,719,323, forward strand.
GGGGTACCATTATTTTTTCATGTGGAAGTGAAGAAGCAGAGACCTACGCTGAGGCATCTAGTGGAAGTGTAGACAGGCTCTTTGTCTGTGTGCTTCCACGTAGGAGGGCTGTGCCTTTGGCTGCAACCTCTGCTAATTTTATTTTAAGACTAGCCAACTATGTTTGTCTATATAACATGTTTTAAGATGTATTAAATTGAGGACATGCCAGTGGGGATCAAGGTATAGAAAATATAGCCTTATTAAAAGGGGAGGGGACTAAACGGAAGGAAGCATTTTTAAACAGAGGGAATTAGATAAATAGAGAAGGGAAAATTGATCTTAAAAATCACACATGTACACACAAACACACACACACACACAGAGAGAGAGAGAGAGAGAGATGATTGAGATTGGATCGAGACGAGCAGAGTTAACCACCACGGTCCCCGAGTTTGATGGAGAGAGAGAGAGAGAGAGAGAGAGAGAGACCTTAACTGAAAACCACTCTACAAAACACCAATAAATAGAACACTTAAGAGGACCAGAAAGCCCAGTGAATTCCCAGTTCCCCCAAAATGGGTCTATGGACAAACACACCAGTCAAAATCCGATGAACAAGAGAATCTCAGTTTTTAAAGAAGAAGGCAAAGAATCTAAAAGACCCCAAACAGCCACACTACCTGACCTCCAGACCTGCAGAGAGTTGGCAAATTAGTCTGTGAACACGTAGCAATGAGACATCTGAACTACGTGCACAGCAAGGGACATCACCACCTGTGTAATTCTGATGTAACAGACCCTTAGGTTAACGGAACAGAGTCCAAAACTAGACCACACTTACACCGTCAACTGGGTTTTAAAAGGCCCTGGAGCGACCACATGGAAATTACAAAGCTTAGAACTTAACCCCCACCTCACCACACAAAGTCAGTCAGAGTGGCTTACAAGCCCAAGACATGGGTCAAGCCTACAAAACTTTCAGACAGAAATGTAAGAAAAAATGTTGTGACTTCAGCTTTGCTCAGGTTTTCTTAGAACATAAAAATATGAACCACAAAAGAAAAATTAATAAAACACACATTATAAAAATTTTTAAACTGTGCTCTACGAAAGCCACTATCAGTACAATAAAGATAGAAGGCATAGCCTGGGGTAAAATATTTGTAAAACCTGCATCTAATTTAAAAAGTTGTATTCCAAATACATAAAGAACTTTTGCAACTCTATAGCAAGAAGGTAAGCAGCCCAATTTAAAAACTATTAGGCCAAACATTTTAACAACAGACACTTCACCAACAAAGATAAAGAAGTGACAAATTAGTCCATGAAGAGATATTTAGCATTATCAGCCACCAGGGAAATGCAAATAAAAACTAGAGTGACTAAAATATAAAAGACTGGCAAAGGCAAAAGCTGCTGAGGCTGTAGTTTATCTAGAACTCAGCAGGTGGGAAAGACAGACAGACATCTGTAGAAAACAGCTTGACAGTTTCTCATAAAGTTCAACAGGATTACCACGTGACTCCGTGATTCCACTCGTAGGTGTTTATCCAACAGAAATGAAAACAGATGCCCACAAAAAGATCTGATGACATATATTCATAACAGCATTAAACTGTGTTCAAAGCAGCAGCATTTCATAAAGCCCAAATTTGGAAACAGTCCAGATGCTCCTACTAGGTAAATGGATAGACAAACTGCAGTATGTCTATATGATCAAACAATGCTCATCTATATAAGGAACGAACGTGATGGGCCTGGCGCCACAGGCCTGTAATCCCAGCTACTTAAGAGACTAAGGCAGGAGGATCACGATCATGTTCAAGGCCTGCCTAAGATACAGAGCAAGTCCAAGGCTATCTTGGGCATCTGAGTGAGGACCCAACATCTTCTTCTGACATCTGTGGGCAATAAGCACATGGTACACATACATAAACACAGGCAAAATGCTCACACATGAAATGAAAAAGTGAAATAAAAACATTTAAAACATTTTAAGAGTTAATTGTGGTGGTGTACACCTTAATCTCATCACTTGAGATGCAGAGACAAGCAGATCTGTGTAAATTCAAGGCCAGCCTGGTCTACATAGTAAATTCCAATCAAGCCATGGCTGTATAATGAGACCTGTTATCAAAACAGATAGATAGATAGACAGATGGATAGACGGATAGATAGATAGATAGATAGATAGATAGATAGATAGATAGATAGATAGATGATAGATAGATAGACAGACAGACAGACAGGTGGATAGACAGATGGATAGACAGATACAAAGATAGGTGATAGATTGATAGATGATAGATAGATAGACAGACAGACAGACAGACAGACAGACAGACAGACAGACATAATTTAGGAAGCAGGGAAATGAACACGAATAAGCTTTAAGTGAAATCAAAACACTCCTTCCTAACTCTGCCACTAATATAACTTAAAACTAGAGACATAGTAGAGAGAAAACTAGGCATGACGGTACACACCTTAGCTATAAAATTTAGGAGGTTATAGCAGGGAAATAAGGAATCCAAAATCACCCTTGGCTACATAGTAAGTTCTAGACCACCCTGGTCTATGTAGACTGTCACAAAAGGAAAAAAAGTTCTTTAATTTTTGTTTTGTTTTTCTGAGGCAGGGTTTCTCTGTCCAACAGCCCTGGCTATCCTGGAACTCGCTTTGTAGACCAGGCTGCCTCTGCCTCAAGAGTACTGGAATTAAAGGCGTGCACCACCACACCCAGCCTTTTTACATTTTTTTAAAGTAGAGATAGAGACCTGAAAATCTCCTGGGAAGAACACGGCATCAGTTCCCTAGTTGTTGTTGTCTAGTTGTTTGTCTTGTTCGTTGTTGTTGTTTAAATTTGAATGGCTTATTGCCTATTTCACAGATTTATTAGTATCCACTTCACCTTTGAACTGAATACAGAGCAGGTAATCATTAAATGTTTGTTCATATACTCAGAGGACTTTTAGTTTTTTACTTGTGTGTGTGTGTGTATGTGTGGGTGTGGGTATGCACATGCTATTATGCATGTGTCCATAGATGCCAGAAGAAGAGCTAGATCCCTTGGAGCTGGAGGTACAGGTGGTTTTGAGCCACTGGAAGTTGATGATAGGAACCAAACTTGGGTCCTCTGGAAGAGCAGCAAACACTCTTAACAAGGGAATTCTCTCTCCAGTCCTTTGTCTGAGCCCTACATATCCAGGATTGGATGTTAGAGATGCTTCTGTAGACACCAGTGATCAGTACACACAAGCAAATGTTCCCAGAAATTTTCTCAGGTCAGCAGACCATGAAAGGGAGAGTCTAACAAGACAAAATCCTTCGGACATGTTCAATAGTGCAACAGTGGTTTGAATATTACAGGAGCAACCAGCCTCAAATTTCCATCTGGGTTTAAGGCCCACACCACAGGACAGAACCACGCTTGGAACTGAGAACCGTGCCTAGAAACCATGACTGGGAGGAGGACCTGCTACTGTTATTTTTGCTAAATGGGCCCACTACCAAATAGCCTTCTAAATACTTGTTTTGACATCCATAGATTAAAGTGGTTCTCAACCCTCATCAGGAAAAAGCTTCCTTTTGAACTGAGTACCAATTCATTCAGAACCCTGCATATGAGCAGGGTGCAGAAGGTGAGTTACTGTGGAGTCTGCAGCCCAAATGATACATCTGTTTCCATGTCCCCTCCCGACATTGCTCAAGGAACACTGCAGGAGAGGGGATGGAGAGAGTGAAAGAGCCGGAGGAAACAGGGACTGCTGAGAAACATCGTCTTCAGGACATGTCAGAACCATTGTACTCACGAACTTACAGTGGCTGCGGTTGCCTTCTTAAGACCTTCTCATGGTCAGTCCAGTCAACATTCCATCAGAGATGGGGAAAGGCCTCACAAATGCACCCCTTGGCTGAGGAGCTGTTAATCCCACAAACAAGAGTAAAGACCACTACCCAAATGCTTTGCTCAAATTATGCAAGCTTTATTTTCTGTCAGACAGGGTTATCTCCCTAAAGCAGGGTTTAAGAAAATAGCATTGAACACAGGAGAAGGTGGGGTTTATATTAGCTCCAAAAGTGTAAGGCTGGGGTGTGGGTGTTAAGGGGTTTTTTGGGGGGTTATGTAGGAACTTTGCAGAACGTCTTGCTTTATCAGGGTGGAGGTTAGGATGTAGGATGTGGAACAAGTCAAAATCTAGGACATGGGTCAAGACTTGATCAAAGTCAATTTTACAGAATATGGGAATGAGCTTATTTTGACTTTTAATCTTAAAATGGAGTCAGGTTGGCCCATCAGAGCTTCAGCAATTGAAGTCTTCTGGGGTAGGGAGAGTCAGTTTTGATCAAACAACCTCTGCTGGGCATTCACGCTCTCATAGATGGTCCTGCACCCGTGCACATAAAGATAACACTGGACTCAGTGAGTTCTCAAAAGAAAACACGAAGTTGAGAGGAGAATGTGGGGGAATGCTAGCGAGGAATTGGAGGTATGGGGAGTTGATATGACCAAAATACGTGTATGAAATTCTCAAATAAAGATTTAAAAACAAAACCTTTTAGACAATAATCACCCTATGTCAGCAAATACCAGAAACCGGCCACAGCCTGTCACCCCGGATCAGTCAGGGCTTAGTGTGGAGTCAGACTCCTGACACCTATGAAAAATCATATGATGCCAGGGTGATATCAGGAAGACTCAGTGGGTATCCAGCACTTCATCCCCACGTGGTAGTGATGAGGATCATCCTTCAGACATCCGGGATCCCACGTGGTAGTGATGAGGATCATCCTTCAGACATCCGGGATCCCACGTGGTAGTGATGAGGATCATCCTTCAACCATCCGGGATCCCACGTGGTAGTGATGAGGATCATCCTTCAAACATCCAGAGAAACCCCTTGGGGATCCTTGGCTTCCATTCCCATGAAGCAGGAAGAAGGAGCTTTCCCTTCTCATAGGAGTCAGAGTGGATGGCAAGGGAATGTTTTTTAAAAGGCATGTACTTATTTCTGTGACTTAAAAGGTTGGGGCTGGCCTGAGTACAGGTACAGCTAGATCAAGGAATTCAAATTATGTCACCTCCTCCCTCACCCCTCCTTCCCTCTCTGATTTCTTTTCCCCTACCTCCCCGCCACCTTTAAAATGTCAGGGAGAAACCACACGGGGCTCCTAGACTTCCATTTCCACTAAAGCAGGGACAAGGTACCAGTCTTGTTTCTGCTGAAATCAGGGGAGGATGCTAAGCATTTTCTCTGTGCCCCTGATAGGCCTCCCTCCAACTTCTCTTCTTCCACATTTTCTGTCTGCTCTGGTAGGTTCTGAGCAGGGAGAGTCAAGTGAACTCAACAAGTCTATAGTCTACAGCAGCCACAGCTGAAACAAAGACCGCACTCTATTTCCATCAAAGTTCCAGAAAAGCCCTCTTTGGCTTTAGTTAGCCCCTCTGGCCACGTGCCTGTCACCTTATACAACCCAACAGGGTGCGGCACCTACATCGCTAGTTTCTGTGGATTGCTGAGCAAGAGGTAGGTAAATCCACCAAGCAGCCTGAGCGTCATCAGCAACACCAAGGAGAGCAAAGGCAACACCAAGGAGGACTCTCTGCTGGCTGAGTGGGTCTTCAGACTCCACTGTCCCCAAGATAAGGACAAGTACCTCTCCATTAAAACTCCTAAGGCACCCTGAGGAGCCTGTCATGGGTTAATATTGTTCAAAATCACTTAAAAGATTGTCTGACTTGGCCTGGAACAGTGGCAAATGCCTTTGATCACCAACAGATCTCTGCTAGTTTGCCGTCAAACTGGTGCCTATGAGCTCCAGGACAGTCAGGGCTACATAGTGAGGTCCTGTCTCAAACAGAGTCTGACTCAAAATAAGCATCATAGAACTGGGGCCTGCAGCATGGCTGAAGGGTCCTGGAGAAAGGAAGAGGCATATCCTAACAGGGAGAGTGGAGGGCTGAACAGATTCAGTGTTAAAAGGAGTGTGACCTGATTTGTACCAAACTGGTAAAACAAGACACACTGGTGGAACTCCTTTTTGCTGTTTTGATTCATAGTTTAATAACCACAAGACTGTTTTGAAGTGTCTGCTTAATCAGAAGTACAGACTGGGAGGGAACAAATCCTTAATACTGGTTACAAGACAAACTGGACACCAAATTCTAACTATAAAGACAAGAGAGCCTGGAGAGACGGCTCAGTGATTAAGAGTGCTTGCTGCTCTTGCAGAGGACCTGTGTTCAGTTCCCGGTATCCATGACAGATGGTAGCTCACAACTGCCTGTACTTCCAGCTTCAGGGGAGCCTATGGATCCCAGCAAGCATCCAAACACACAGTACACACAGACACAAATTTTAAAAAATCTTTAAAAAAATAATTAACCACAAAAGACTATTATTAGCGAGGCAATCATGTGCTGCCAAATAGAGCTGCCTCTTGGAAGGCATCTAGATTAGGTGGACAGGGAGCTGAAGCCTCTCACATCAAAGGGAAGACAGAAGACTTCCTGCTCGGGCAGAAACAGGAGTATGCCCGGGGGCACAGTAGCCACAGAAGCCCTGCCCACAGGGAAGAAGGAACATTTGTACCCGGCACACAAACTCCCCAAGTATCTCACAGCACAACCTACCCAGTGCCAGCATTCAGTAGAAACATAGATGGCATGAAAACCAGAGGGCAGGATCGCCCCTCCACCCTCTTAGGCTGTGAAAGACAAGACGGTATTTAAAATTGCATCAGCCAAGACACAAGAAGGAGAGCTTTCTCTTTCTCCAGAAACCCAGAAGAAAAAAAAGTACAATTAATACCATCAAAAATAAGGGTGAATGTGGAGAGGGAAAATTTCCCACATCCCCTCCCTCTCGCCACTAGACAAAGACTTACTGGCAATTACTGACTGCTGGGAGAGGAAGAATTAGCCCCCTTATTGATTATCCAATACAAAGTGGTCAGCCCTGAAATCAAATACATGCAAACAACAAAATTGAACTCAGAAGGTTGTAGTTAAATATTTCTGAACACATATACACACATACATACATGTAACAGTGAAAATCAAAGAGACTATTAATTTGAGAGAGGGACATGAAAAGGGATGGAGGGAGAGGATAGGGGAGGGGTTGGAGGGAGGAAAGGGAGGGGTGCTGTATACTCCCATGGCAGCTAAGTGAGGGGCCAGCCTCCAGTCAGCACCAAGGTCTACAAAAAACAAAACAAAACAAAACACCCCACAAATGCGGCAAAGGCTAGACTTTTCTACCTGCGGGGTAAATAAGCAAACACAGGCTTCTGACTTCTTTTACTTTATCTTAAATATGCTCTCTAAGGCTGGGCAGTGGTGGCACACGCCTTTAATCCCAGCACTCAGGAGGCAGAGGCAGGCGGATCTCTGTGAGTTTGACGCCAGCCTGGTCTATAAGAGTGAGTTCCAGGACAGGTTCCAAAGCTACAGCAAAACCCTGCCTCAAAAAACAAACAAACAAAAGGCTCCCTAAGAATCTGTCTCCACACAGCTACATTCTTTCCATACAGCTACATATCCCTCTTTGCACACACACGTCTCTCTCCTACTCGGCTGTACATCTCTACACAGCTACATTTATTTTCACCAGGCTGCACTCTTTCTCTTACATGCCCTTCTCTTCGTCTCTTCTCTATGCACCTGCGTCCTCCTTGCCTCCCCACAGTTTCCAGTCTCTACACAGCACAGCTGTGCACCTCATTCACGCAGCTCTCCACCACACAGCACAGCTGTGCACCTCATTCACACAGCTCTCCACCACACAGCACTGTACACCGTTCCTAGGCACAGCTCCTCTATGGAGCAGCAGCTCTCTTGCACCACTCCCTCTCTCACACTCACACACACTCACTCTCACACACATGCGTGTGCGCACACACACTCACTCTTTACTGACTCTTTCACTCATTCACTCTCTCACAATTCTTCATCTCTCAAGCCTTCTCCCTCTGCCCATTCAGCTACATCCCTCACTCAGTGCGCACACACACACACACACACACCTCTGCCCAGCTCTTTCAACATCAGCCCTCTACATAGCTCTACATACCACTCCTCTCACAGCCAAACTCTGGACAATTACATGCTACATGTTCAGGGCCTGACCCTTTCTCATAGCACAAGATAAGTCATGTAGTTTCTCTTAGGTTAGTGATGTCACATTGACAGGCCAATGAGTAGAGCTTGGTCATGCACATAGCTCACAGTTGATGAAGGTTCCAGACAGAAAATGACACTGGAATTTAAGACTTAACAATAACAATTAGAAGAACCCAGATTGGTAAAGAATGTGTGCAGAAAGTCCATTACTGCATGAGGCTTAAGTCTACCAAAGTGACCTCAAGCCTGACCTTGAGTTAGCAACAAACACCTCAGAAAATGACCTTGTGTAGTTGTCTCTAAGGGCAACCAGACATTTGCCTCCTGGGGCAACCAGTTTGGTTTTTTTTTGTTGTTGTTGTTGTTGTTTTTTGAGACAAGGTTTCTCTGTAGCTTTGGTGACTGTCCTGGAACTAGCTTTTGTAGACCAGGCTGGCCTCGAACTCACAGAGATCCGCCTGGCTCTGCCACCCAAGTGCTGGGATTAAAGGCGTGTGCCACTACCGCCTGGCTCAACCAGTTTGTTTTTGAATATGTTCTGAAGTCCAAAATTATTTATCTTTATGACTGAGAAAACTATTACTTTCCTATGTCAGTCTGAATAATTAAAAATACCCTAGTGTTATTTCTATTCATCAGAATTATACAGCTTAATTAGAAATCATCTTCCTGACCATCCAGAGTTATATATGTGCTCAATAGATGGGATATTTATATGAGATAAACACACATGCAGTGGGAAAACACCCATAGCTGTTATTAAGGGAAGGGATGCAGTTCTTAGGGAAGAAACAAATGACACATGAGAGAAATTACAGACAGGAGCAAGCAGTCATTTACAGCCAGTGACCCCATGGCTTTGCCTAGTAGGGCTCCACAACAGGGAGTTTTAAGTCTAGTGGGTTGACTTGTTAAATATCAGTTGTCACCTGCTGTATACTTCCACAGCAGCTCTCAGCAAAGGAGTAAAGTGATACAACTCTATTTTATTTTAAAATGCATCCAAATAATAAATAAATAAAATAATGGTGGACAAGGCAATCATGACGCAGGAACTGGAATTTACTAAATAAAACAATTAGAGGCCTTGGAAGTGAAAGGTGACAACTGTTGGAACAGGAAGGTGGGCATGCCTATAATCCCAGAACGTGAGAAGGGAATTCAAGGTAATCACTGGCTACCTAGGAAGCTTGAGGCCAGCCTGAGCTACCAGACTAGAAGGCAGGAGGAGGAGAAGAGGGAGAGACAGACAGACATAGATGGACAGAGAGAAAGGAAAAATGGAAAGAGAAAAAGAGTTTCCTGTGGTTCACCCTAAAGAACGGCATTTCCTTCTTTTTTGCTTTCTTCCTTTCCTAACTAGACTGCGTGCTAATTGACTTAAAGGTAGGCAATCAACCACTAATGCAGACAGAACTGGGGATGGTACACAGTAGATAAGTGATGAGAACTCAGTTTTGAAAGTAAACAAGTCAGTAGTAGTTAAGCCAAGAGAACAGAGGATATCCAAAGTCAAATTCTGGGACTGGAGAAATGGTTCATGGGTTAAGAGCACCAAATACTCTTCCAGAGGACCTGAGTTTGATTCCCAGCACCCACATGGTGACTAACAATCAATCACCTTTAACTCCAATCCTAGGGGATCCTATGTCCTCTTAGGCCTTTGTAGGCACTGCTCCTATGTGGTACATAGACATACACGCAGGCAAAACACCCATATACATAAAATAAAATATTTAAGCATCAAATACTTGCAGTGTATGGTGATCCAATAACATGTGTACTCAGAGCCAGAAATGCACAAACCATTAACCCTTGAAGGTGGATCTACCACTGTGCGTAGTAGGGTTGGCTGAAAATCAAATGTCCATCATCATACTGGTCACCAATTCCTCCTCCTCTGCTATGGGATAACCCTTCTGTACACTGTGCATGAAACCTTCCTTTTTGATGAGACAGAAAGGAGGAAATGCTATGGGATAACCTTCTGTACACTGTGCATATGTTGCTCTCATTGGTTGATAACAAAGCTGCTTTGACTTATAGCAAGGCAGAATATAGTGAGGCAGGAAAGTCAGACTGATACAGAAAGAAAGAAAGAAAGAAAGAAAGAAAGAAAGAAAGAAAGAAAGAAAGAAAGGGTGGAGTCAAGGGAAACGTGAGACAGTCACCCAAGAAGCAAGATGCTTGCTAACCTGTTAAAGCCATGGTCATGTGGCAATACATATATGAATAGAAATGGGTTAATTTAAATGTAAGGGCTAGTAAGTAATAAGCCTGAACTATATAGCCAAACATTCTATAATTAATATTAAGACTCTGAGTGATTATTTAGAAGAGGCTATAGGACGGGGCTGGATAGAGAAACCTCCATTTACACTCCTCCTCCACAGAAGACTAGAAGTTTATCCTCTGATATAGAAGAGACTGGACCGCATACTTAGCAGGTGTGTCCTGTTAAATGCAGAGAACCCGAGGAAGGCCACATGCTGATGGTTGAGTTCTCAGTCCTCTGCTTCCTGATGCGATGGTCAAGCTTCTGTGACTCAAACAGGTATCGAGAAAGTTAATCTCTGGATAAACCACATGTTTCAGTAAAAGTACCTGCTGATCCTGGCCACAAGAGATATCCCACCAAATGACAAGATCCCTGCCCCATCCCCCCATGACTCCTAGAGACCTTCCTCAATGTCTCATTCTTAGATTCAGAGAGAAAGTTATGAATCACCATACAGTGAACAGAGCCAGAAAAGCTCTCAGGAAATAGGAATCATTTTAACCTAACTAATCTACTATTTAGCCTACTTTTAACCTATAGGCAGTACTATTAGGGAAGATTTAACATATTCCTGACAGAACAGTGGAGTTTAAAACAACACAACAAAAACAGAGGATATTCCATAGCAGAATTAATAAAAATCAATAGAAAAGATAGGCAATGACAGGTGTAGATTAAAAGAAGTAACGACAGTACAGGAACCACACCATGAGTCTCAGTTGCTATATTTTAAAGCCCTCTTGTTAAAAAGCCTTTACCCACACTTTCACCTACAAAGCTACCTTCTAAATTCTGAGCGAATTTTACTTTTCACCCACAGTCCTCTTTCACACAAAATTGCCAATAAAACATGGGTTGAATAAAAGCACATTCAAATACGAAAGATCTCAAAATGTCTGCTATAAGCATTTCTCTCAAAGAAATTACTAGAGTAAATGTCAATACCATGCTTCAGGTGCAATGGTTTCCTGAAGAACACAGATGTAAACAATACTTCCTCTCTCAATATATATTGCTCTTCACATTCATTAAGAACTCATCATGCTAAGCCAGGCGGTAGTGGCGCATGCCTTTAATCCCAACAATCAGGAGGCAGAGACAGGTGGATCTCTGTGAGTCCGAGGCCAGCCTGGTCTACAAGAGCTAGTTCCAGAATAGGCTCCAAAGCTACAGAGAAACCCTGTCTTGAAAAACCAAAAAAATAAAGATCATGCTTTGTACAGGTCAGTGATGTGGAATGCCCTCCTGTATATGTGTTTCTTTTATTTGGTTGATGGATAAAGCTGTTTCAGCCAATGGACAGGCAAAATATAGCTAGGTAGGAAGTCAAAGATGAAGGGAGAGAGAAGGTGGAGTTAGAGAGACACCATGTAGCCATCCAAGAAGAGAAATGCCAACAGCACCCTAAGAAAAAGATGCCAGAACAGAGGCAACACCACAACCATATGATACACAGATCAGTAGAAATCTGTTAATTTATATAAGAGAGAGCTAGCCAATAAGAAACCTAAGCCATTGGGCAAACAATTGTAACTGATAATGAGCCTCTGAGTGGATTATTTTATAAGTGGCTGTGGGAACCCAGTGAGCAGAGAGGAACCTGTCAAGTAGGAGCGGGCTAGATGGAAAAGAGCCTTCAGTCTACAGGCCAATGAATTTTTGTCATAAAATTTTAAGCATATCATTTATACATGGGCTGGAGAGACAGTTATAGACAGTTGTTAGCTGCCATGCTGGAACTGAACATGGTTCCTCTGCAAGAGCAGTCAGTGCTCTTAACCATGAAGTAATTTCTCCAACCCTGGCAAAGGGACTTTTAACAAGACTGCCAAAAAAAATAAGAATTAGTGAGGATCCCATTACTTTGTATGCCAACCTGAAAAGTTAATTTTAAAACTGAGAAACTTAGGAATAAGCTTGGAAGTAGATTCATGATAGTGGCAAGACAGAAAGCAGCACTGAAGAGTTATAGGCAGAATTGTTGGAAACCGTCCAACCTGTTCGACCATGCCTGAAAGGGGGAGTGAGGATTGAGGAGAGAAACAGACAAGAGACAGAAGATGAAGTCTGGAGGGCATCATTGAACACTATATCCACCCAAATCACTTCTCATAGTCCTTATACACCCCAAACAAAAGGGGAGGGCAAAAGACATGACACAGGAACAAATGAGTGTAATTACTTCCTCAATTCTCAAAGCATCCAATAACCATGCCTTAGATCAGACATCCTTTTTCTGGCCTTGAGAATCAAGACATCTAGTAACCACACCTTAGATCAAACATGCAGTTATCTGGCCTTGAGGATAGGTTTGAACTCTCTGACTTTAAGCCAAGCTGGAACAGAGTCAAACCTGTGGTTCCCACAGTTCCCCCTTTTAATTTATTTATTAATTCCTGCACTTCTGCCACAGGACAGATGACTGTGCCTGTCTTAGGTTGTTTTCCTCAACCTTCCAGACTTACCCGTCATTGCTACATACCTTCCATCATGTGTGTTTTGTCTTAGGTTAACTGGAGGCAGAAAGATATTACCCATTTCTGACTACCAACCTCTGTTTATAAAAGGTTAAGGGAGAGTGTGTAGCTTGATGCCACGTACCTCTGAGCCAACTTTCTATTGAGAGTTCACAAGTAACTTACTTGATAATCATAGGCAAGCAGATGATACTTAGCATTGCACTGCTTCTGTGATTTCAATACCTCCTAGTAAAGGAGTACAGGATGACCAAGATGGAATGGCCTCTTTAAATTGGTCCAGGATAGCTCCAGCAGTTTTAGTTGCATCGAAATCCAAATCTGCTTTTTTAGTTGCACTGAATTCAAGGATTCATTAACATCATGCCAAATCCTCTCAGATGAGTTCTAACCTTTCTTCCATCCATTAATACTTTCAATGCGAACAGAAGTGGTTACAAACATTAACTGGTCAATACCATAATTCTAGTATGATAATTAACAATGGGCACACAATTGGTTGAATTGCAACTCTTATAACTTCGTTCTAATTAAAGGAAATGTTTTTGTGGTGAGGTATGAGTCTTTTTCCTCTCCTAAAGTCCAATGCATTGCAGCTACCACCTTCCAAAGATATGTTTGAGCTGCTTCAGTTCCCCAGTACCGAATGCCAACAGTAAAGTTTTTATTCCACTCCTCGTATACTGTAGAGGGGCTTTAGTCACACATCACCTTCATAATAGTGTTTGATTGGATGATGTGAATCAAACTCTCGACAGTGTCTAAGCTGTTCTACCCTTGTGTTGTGAATTTTTGACAAAATTCCTTTTTTGAGCTTTAGTGTCTGAGTATAAACCTGGGATAATAACTTCTCAGAAATTTGTAGGAGTAAATTAGACACATTGATTTTCTTAGTTCAAACACAGCTTAGTTCAAATGTGTGGTTTTATTTGCTTGTTTTTCAGACATAATTCAAGCCCAGGCTGGCCTTGAAATCCTGATTTTCCTGCCTCTGCCTCCCAAGCCCAGGGATTACAGGCAAGTCCCACCATCCCCTGTCTTGTTCAGTTATAGACACTGAAAGAATTTGACACCAGAGAATTTGATCTTGGAAAATCATTGGTTTAGCTGTTGTAGGTGCCCTATATTTAACTTACCTTGAAGACCACCTTGGATTTGGAAACATGGGAAGCAAGGCAGACCTTAAAAAAGATTGTTTAAAAGGTGAGTTTTTTTTAACATAATAAAATAATATTAGGACTTGGGTATAGTTCAGTGGCAGAGTACATGTTTAGCTTTCATGGGGCTGTGGGTTTGATTCCTAGCACCAAAAGAGAGAGAGAGACAGAGACGGGAGAGAGAGAGAGAATATTAACTGCCCTCAATTATGCCATTACTGAGGAGAAGACCTGGAAATAAACAAGACAAAGCAAAGCATTTTCAGGACACAGCATCTACGGTGTGGGGAATGTGGGTGTTGTAGATCAAGTCAGCCAGAAGGACATTTCTGATTACAGGAATGATTAAAAACATTTTAAGAATATAAATGGCAGCTGGGCATGGTGACACTTCCTTGCTGTTAATCTCTCTCTCTCTCTCTCTCTCTCTCTCTCTCTCTCTCTCTCTCACACACACACACACACACACACACACACACACACACACAAAACCCACCCAAGCCACCAGACAGCTTACAAGGGCTCATCCCTGATTTCCTGTCTACTGCCACTCTTGGGTATTCCTTTTGCTTCCCTGTCACAGGGGAGGTGGCGTCTCCCCTGCTATTTAGGGCCACGTTTCTCTGCTCCTGGAGTCTTTAAGACAATATTTTCTAATTGCTACCTGTTCTACCTCATAAAAATTTAACACCTTCATCACGTTTACCTGCTGTGCTCTTTGGGGGGGAGAGGGCACAAACTATGGGAATAGCTAAGACGTTTTGTCCTGCTTCCCTAATGAGAATTCATTAATGTGAGCCCATTCTTCTTCCGCACATTCTCAGAAATTTTCTCTCCGCCTACAGCAGTGGTTCTCAACCTGCGAATCGCAACCCCTTTGGTGCTGAACAATCCTTTCACAGGGATCAGCTACCCTATATATCATATGTACATCATGATTTATAACAATAGCAAAATTACAGTTAGAGAAGCATCAGTGAAAATTATTTTATGGTTGGGGGTTACCACAACATGAGGAACTGTGTTAAAGGGTCCCAGCAATCAAAAGGTTGAGAACCATTGTGCTACAGGGTCTTCCACCCCTTCTGCCTCTTGCTCGTCCTCCCAATCACCCTCTCCAGCTCTCCTCCCGTCTTCATCGTGAACTTACTTCCTGGAAGACTCACTGTGCGTCTGCCTGCCCTTTGCCTCTGTCTCCACTGACCTCTCCTTCTCCATGCACGGAAGAGCTCAGAGCTCCTCATCACCCTCAGAGGCTCATCCACCTGCGCTCTCAGGTGAGAGAATGTTAGCTGTGTTAGCCCGGTGAAAGCAAAACCGGGTGCCGAATGAAACTCTGCCCCTGCTCTGTGGAGGCATGATGGGAAAGTGAGAGTTGTATATTTTAATAGGGCATGTGTGATGGCTATGTATACCATAACCAAAATAATGAACACATCTACATGTCATCTAGCAGCCATTTTATTCTTTGTATATTTGTTATTGTTTATATTATGCTTATTTTAAAATTAATAGTAATTCCTTATGAGAACACTTGAATTCTCGTAGTAAAATTCAGGCATACGCTATTATGTTCTGTGCAGATTTATGCATCTTATAAGTGAAGTCTTGTATACTGTAACCAATATTTCCCCTTTTCTTCTAAACCCCAAGTACTGGTTAGCTTTTGTCAATGAGACACAAAGTAGACTCACCTGGGAAGGGGACTAGAGTTGAGGAGTTGCCTCCATCAGACTGGGTGTTTCTTTGGGGCATTTCTCCCTCTCCCTCTCTCTCCCCCTCCCCTTCCCCCTCTTTCCTTCTCCTTCTCCTTCTCCTTCTCCTTCTCCTTCTTCTTCTTTTGGTTTGTTGAGTCAGGGTCTCTGTGTAGTCCTGGCTGTCCTGTGACTCAATCTGTAGAAGGCTAGCCTCAAACTCACAGAGATCCACCCGTCTCTGGGGCATTTTCTTTGATTGCTAACTTTGATGCAGGAGGGCTCAGTCCACTCTAGGCAGTGCTGCCCCTAGGCAGATGAACTTGGGGTCTATACAAACGAGCTGAGAAAGGCAGAGAAAGTGACCCAGTGAGCAGCTTGCCTCCTTGGTTTCTGCCTCTGCTCCTGTTTGAGTTCCAGCTCTGCCCCCCTCAGTGCTGACTATGATCAGGGTAAATAAGCAACAAACAAACAAAAAACCAAAAAAGAGAAAAGTCCCTTTATTCCTCAGGTTGCTCTGGGTCAGTGTTCCATCACAGCGACGTAAACCAGACAAGGACATGCTAGCTCCCAGGAACCATTTGACTGTTAGTTCAACTTTTCTTTAGGTTCCAGATAAGGTGGAAAGCAACCAAGGAAGTCACCAGTGTCTGTCTCTGGCACGCGCGCGCACGCGCACACACACACACACACACACACACACACACACACACACACCAACAAACAGATTAACAAAAAAAAATGAATCAGATATATAACTACAGAGCTCCAAAGATTTCTGTAAGATGAGTCAGGCCACACACACACAGCCCTTTGTCTTTGAGACAAGGTTTTCCTATACAGCCTAGCCTGGCCCTGAACTCATAGAGATATGCCTGCCTCTGCCTCCCAGGTACTGGAATTAAAAGTGTGAACCAACCATGCTCTCTAAGACAGCTACAGGGGAAAAAAGGGGAACAGTATAGCACGGGTTTTTTCTTTTCTTTCCTTTTTCTTTTTTCTTCCATGTTCACTATTTTATTTATTTCTCTCTCATATATTACATCCTGACTGCAGTTTCCCCTCCCCCATCTCCTCCTCCTCCTTTCCCCTCAGAAAAGGACAGGTCTCCCTGGGATATCAACCAAACATGTCAGAACCAGGCTTTTTCTTCTGGGCCACAAACCAGCTCCCAAATCATGACACAGAAGCTCATCAATAGCTGTTAATGTTTGGCCTCGCTTAGGCACATTTCTAGCTAGCTCTTTTAACTTAAATTAACCTGTTTACCTTTTACTCGGAGCTTATTGCCTTTCTTATTTCTGTATACCTTACACTGCTTCTCTATGTCTAACTGGCTGGCAGTTGCCTAGCTTCTTGACCCAGGCGTGTCTGGCGTGTCCGGCATGTCCCTCGTTCTCTCTTTCTTTTCTCGTTCTTCCTCTTCTCTCTTCTTTGGAGCCTAGATTTCTCCTCCTATTTATTCTCTCTGCCTAGCAGCCCCGCCTATCCCTCTTCTGCCTACTTATTTGCTGTTCAGCTTTTTATTAGAGCAATTGGGTGTTTTATATAATTAAACAAATGCAGCATAAACAAAAGTAACACACCTTTACACTTAAAGTAATATAACACAGCTTTGCCTAGTTAAAATAATAGTCTACAACACATGGCATATCAAGTTGCAATAAGACTAGGCACCTTCTCTCATATTAAGGCCAGGTGAGTTAACCCAGTGGGAGGATAAGTGTCCCAAAAGCAAGCAAAAGAGTCAGAGATCACCCCCACTCCCACTGTCAGGAGTCCCACATGAGCACCAAGCTAAACAAATGTATAAAATAATTTAAAACAACCCACCAAATAAAAACAAGCCTCCTGGTCTCTTCCCTGGGACTTGAGTCCCCTTGTATACCTTCCAAAGGCACACAGTGCTCTCCTTCCTGGTCCTTCCTTTCCCATGCCCTCTCCTCCACTCCAACATTCCCATCATACAGAGTTGAGGATGAAGGAAAAGGGAAGGAATCTTCTACATCGTTCAATATTAAGTCCTCTCCGAAAGACTGAGACTGTCTCAGGAGAGGGCTGCACAACAGAAGAGCACCCACGATCCCAAGGGAGAACCCTCCGCAACTAGACTCAACTCCAGCTCAGGACACTGTTGGAAACCAGCCGACCTGTTCAAATGTGGAGTCCTGAAAGGTGGAGTAAGGATTGAAGAAAGAAATAGACAAGAGACAGAAGACAGAGTTGGGAGGGCGTCCAGAGAATACTGCGTCTGCCCAAATTTATTTCTCATAGCTCGAATATACCCCAAGCCAAAGGGGAGGGCAAAAGACCTTCCTACCATGACACAAGGAACAAACGAGTGTCAGCTAATTTCTTAATCCTCAGAACGTCTAATAACCACACCCCAAGTCAAACATCCTGTTATCTGGTCTTGAGGATCAAGAATAGGTTTGAACTCTCTAACCTTAAGTCAAGATGGAACCGAGTCAAATCTGTGGATGGACAGACAGAGCCTTGACACAGCCACCTAGTGCCACACTCATGCTTGGGGACCCTGTCCAAACTCGTGTGAACCCAGAGTTAGCTCTAGCTTGTGTCTCTGCTGTGACCTATTCAAGGCATCCCAGAAGCACTAGGGAATGACTCTTAGATTTCACAGGGCAAAGTTTTCCCCGCCACACCACCAGACACCAGATACCAATGACCACACTCGGAGAGGGAAATTATGGTTGTTCTGCAAGTAGAGACAGGTGGGTATCCAAATTAGTAATTAGAAAAGTAAATGTTCCATTATCTGCTTTGAAATCATATCCTATGGTCACACGCTTAAATTTTTTTTTTGTTTTTTCGAGACAGGGTTTCTCTGTAGCTTTTTTTTTTAGAGCCTGTCCTGGAACTAGCTCTTGTAGACCAGGCTGGCCTCGAACTCACAGAGATCCGCCTGCCTCTGCCTCCCGAGTGCTGGGATTAAAGGCGTGTGCCACCACCGCCCAGCTCACATGCTTAAAATTATATGGTTAATAATGATTTTCTTATGAGCAAATGCCCCAAGAAACTAATATGATTTTATATAGCCCATTGCCATACATGAACTCCAAGGAATAACACAGCAAAGACACTAGAGGCATCACCCCAAGAACTGACTGCAAAGTGAGGCACACTGGCATTGGAGAGAGAACAAGAATGGGACTCTTGTATTTAGAAAAAGTTTTAAGAAGCATCTTTGGCTATGGATTCAAGGGTCACCCTGCTCGTCCACATTCCCGGGGCATAACCCAGTGAAAGAAGCTTTGATCAAGAAGTTAAAAGTTGCAGAGACAGGTCATGGGAATGTAGGAGTTGGCTTTTGGCGCAGACAGCAGGCACTGGAAGTCTGGACCAAGAGTTTAGCTTTGAAGTGTACACCTGTGCCAACGTGAACTTCCCACTGCAAAGGGCCAGACCAAACCAAGGCCTTGATCCTTCTTGTGCCAAATGGAGGTAGATCATAGCATTGGAGGACAGATTTCAAATATGATGCTGAATTTTCTCCATCAAAAAGTAAGGAAAGGAGCTGAGCATGGTGGCACACACCTTTAAGCCCAGCACGCAGCACTCTGGAGGCAGAGGCAGACGGATCTCTGTGAGTTCTAAGCCAGTCTGGTCTACAGAGTAAAACTCTCTCAAATAAATAAATAATAAACAAACAAATAAATATATAGGATGGGCAGGATAGAGGAAGGGAGGGAGAGAAGCATCTGAGAGGATGTATTGGAAAGTTCTTTTCTATCTCTGAGGAAGTTGTGTGAATCTACGAACCTCTACAAGCCTGGAGCCAGCTTTATTACTTGGGAATGTGCGTCTCAAGGACCTGGTGGATTTATAGCATGCATGCAAGGGGAGACAGGGCCTCTGTGTCCAAGCTTTGTTTGAGGGGGTGAGATCCTACCTAACTCAGACAGGCACTTTCTTTGCTCTACAAACTAGTCTCCTCTCAGAAAAATACAGCAGGAGCTTGTTTTTCTCATTAATCCATTTAGGCAGACACAGATGCTCACTCCAGTTCCCAAGTGGGTCTAGGATGTGCTGTGTATAACACAGGGTACCATCAAGTCCTCGTCTCGTACCTGAGGCTTGGGCAAGTGGTTCATCTGTCTTGTTTAAAATTTGTTATTTGGCCGGGCGGCGGTGGCGCACGCCTTTAATCCCAGCACTCGGGAGGCAGAGGCAGGCGGATCTCTGTGAGTTCGAGACCAGGCTGGTCTACAAGAGCTAGCTCCAGGATAGGCTCCAAAGCTACAGAGAAACCCTGTCTCGAAAAACCAAAAAAAAAAATTGTTATTTGTTTGTTTATTTTAAACTTTGTTTTTATTTTATGTGTGTGAGTATTTTGCTTACGTGAATATCTGTGTACCGCATGCATACCTGGTGTCCAAAGAAGCCAGAAGAGGGCATCAGATCCTCTAGGAGTAGAGTTGTAGATGATTATGAACCATCCTGGGGGTGATGGGAATCGAACCCAGGTCCTCTGCAAGAACATCCAGTGCTCCCCAACCTCTGAGCCATCTCTCTAGCACCTGTTTGTTTTTGACTCAGAATCTTGCTCTGTAACCCAGACCAGCCTGGAATTCCCTATGTAACATGAGCTGTCTTTGAAATGTTGACAACCCTCCTGCCTTAGCCTTTCAGACACTGGCATTCTATGTGGGATACCTGCCTTGGGGTTAGTTGTTACTTACTCTGGGGGCTGCAGTGGGCTGTACCTGTGTGTCTGTATGAAGTTCCTCTCATCTTCGCAATTTCTTCACCTGTGATGTACATCAAACTCCCGTTTAAGGCTCACCCCGTAAAGAAAGTTGTCTTCTTCCTCTGCTGTGGAGAGGTTTTAAGGGTTGGGAGAAGATTTTAATATATATGCTCCCCGACTTGAGGTGTAGCTCAGTGGTAGAGTGTCTGCGTAGCATACATGAGGTTCTGAGTTCAATACTCAGCACTAGGAAAACAACTACAACTTGACTGTATCTTCCCAATCTACCACACTGCTGGAAAACCAGTGAAAACTGAAGGAGGGAGCAGGACTTGGGAAATGAGGATCCTAGTGGGAGTCGGGGCCGGTGGAGGAAGCAGTGGCTGTAAGAAATGGAAGGGACTTCTCAGAGGGATGCTGACAGCCCATAGTGAACAATAATATGTTAGTACAGAGGGCTGTGTGTCAAACATTGTGCTAAGTGTTTGAACATGTTAACTCATCATGCTTATGCAGCATCTTAGATCCTCTCTCTGCATGCAACCTCATAGCACACAGAAGCAGCAGGAAACTGGTCCCGAGGCGCTAGAGAAGCAGTTTTGAATCAAGGAATCATTTAGTAGATGTGAACCAAACTCTTTGAGAAGGCAAAACGGGATCTATGAAAACGTCTGTGGAAGAGGACCCCATCCTGCGGATATGAACCATGGGGAATGTACAGAAAAGGTGACACCGAGACATTGAAAGAAGGGGGGCTGTCACTTGACAGACACCCAATCCAGAACACAGAATGTATAAACAGAAATGGGCCTAGATGTGGAACGGTAATCTACCAAGGACTGGACATGCTTTAAGGTTTGGAGGCTAGAAACCCTGAAGACTGTCTCCATGAACAATCAGCATGCCAGCTCGAGAAAATGGATCTGCCTGGCCCTAGCCTATCCCAAGCCAACAAACTATAGCAAAAAAATCCCTAACAGCATTGCTTCTGAGACCCAAGACCAGGACATAGCTTGGGAAGAAAATCCAACCTGCGATCCACTGAAGAAGTCTCACTTTCCTTACCTGAGAGGAGTAAATTCACGGGACCCACCCATACCTGCTGGATGCCAGGCTGCGGTTCTTGGGTGCCTATCCTTTTCTGCACCCACTGTCTGAATGTAGACATTCGTTGTCTCTGCTCTCCCTTGATATCTGGCCTATTTGAAATCTTAAAATCTTGATTGATATTCAGGTGAGTGGTGGAGAAGCTAAGGGTGGGGGAAGAAGGGAGGGTGGGATTCTAAGTCTGGAAATACTGTCTTTTCAGGCTCAAGGCAGCCTGGGGATCCCTCGGGATTTGTTGAAGGGCAGATTTCAAAAGCAGTAGAGAGCCGGAACTGGGGGTGTTGGAGAACCGCAGCTGGTCTAGCAATTGGGGCATCCGGCAGATCCTCCCAGGTTCACCTTCTAGAAGCATTCCTCTGGTTTCAGCCCAGAAAAGAGACATTTCCCCCTCCATTTGAAAACTAGGTTTAACCCCTCTGCAAGTTTTCCTAAAGACCCAGAGGCCTTGGGAAAGCTCCTAAACCTTCTTGGCTCCAGCCAGGATACTCCAGCCCTGAGAATCCCCTATAAGTCTAGGGCAGCGATTCTTAACTTGAGTCGCGACCCCTTTGAAGACGCTGGAAAACAAGATATTTACATTACAGTTCATAACAGTAGCAAACTTAGAGTTATGAAGTAGCAACAAAAATTATTTTATGGTTGGTGGTCACCACAACATGAGGAACTGTAGTAACGGATCGCAGCACTGGGAAAGTTGAGAAACACTGATCTAGAGAGTCCCCTGTCATAGCTAGCTCTAACCCCCCCCCCCCCACTAACACACACACACACACACACACACACACACACACACACACACACACACACACTGCCAGATCACCTTTAGTTTCTCTCAAAGGCATAGCCCTTCCCCAAAGCCTGCTAGACTAGCAGGTTCAGGCTAGTCTAGGGCGGGGACTAGGGAGGAGTGCCTAGAATTGTGAGGGCGGGGACACAAACCCATCTTTTAAAGCCTCCGAACTGGCCCTGAGGCGACGGTGGCCCTGGGCGGTCTTCGAATTGAGCTTCACTTGGGTTGCCTCCGGAGAGGCCAGAGGGTGCCATGGGCCGCTACCGCGTCCGTGTGGTCACTGGGGCCTGGCTCTTCTCGGGATCCCTCAACCGAGTGGAGCTGTGGCTGGTTGGGGCCCATCGGGAGGTGAAGCTGGAGCTACCGCTGAGGCCCGCGCGGGG
This sequence comes from Arvicola amphibius, assembly GCF_903992535.2. Taxonomy (NCBI): domain Eukaryota; kingdom Metazoa; phylum Chordata; class Mammalia; order Rodentia; family Cricetidae; genus Arvicola; species Arvicola amphibius. The sequence goes on from NC_052050.1 coordinate 50,742,024, forward strand.
CAAGGTTAGCGGGCAAGAGCTGGGTCCCCCAGTGTCCGGGCTGGGCGTGGGAGGTTGGCAAGGGACAGGAGGCTAGGGGCTGTGACCTCACGACCGCAATGGAGTTTTGTGGAGGTAGGACACCGGGAGTGAGGTCAACAACTGGCATGGGCTGGTCTCCTTTTCCCGGACCCCAGCCCAGGCAGCCTCTGATTCCTCCTGAATAAAGTGCCCCAAAGCCAACGTAAAAACAGGACTTGTGGTCAGTCATGAAGCTCCAGAGCTCCAGTGTGGTGGGAGCTCAGCGAGCAGGAGACAGGTGATGATGATGCTCGCTGCTCAGCGTGCTGTCGGCTCTGGTCTCCCCACAGAAACGGAATACCTTAGACCCACCAGACAGGTTAGGGGTGGAAGAGGGAGGGAGAATGGGAGTGAGAGGTGTTTGATGGCTGCGGTAAACTGAGGCTCCATAAGGGCGGTTCCGTCTCCGAAAGGCTTCTTCCAATTCCTGCTACTAAGTCTGGGGAATCTGATCCCCACAGGAGGAAGAGTTTGACTTCGATGTTCCTGAGGACTTGGGGCCACTGCAGTTTGTGAAGCTGCACAAACAGCACACAGTGGTGGACGACGCCTGGTTCTGCAACCTCATTACAGTTCAGGGGCCCGGAACAAGTGCAGAGGCGGTGTTCCCCTGCTACCGCTGGGTGCAGGGAGACGGAGAACTGAGCCTGCCGGAGGGGACTGGTGAGCAGGCAGCAATTCACCTTGGGCAAGTGGGCGAAGACCTGAGGGAAAGGGAAGTGATGGAGGTGATGCGGGGGCGGGGTGAGGCGGGGAAGGGGGCAGAAGAACCTCAAGAAAGGATGGACAGGCGCTGGCTGGTACAGTGGGTTTCCGGGATGCAAGTGAGGAAATGGGAAGAAGTTATGAATTCCCCAAGGGTCTCCCAGAATAAGTGATGTTGCACTTGAATTAAAGAGGGTACTAAGCAATCTGGAGACCCTGTTTTCCTAAACAGGAAGTAGGTCACACAAAGAAAAGCAAAGAGCAGGATGAGTTCTGTGATTCAGAACAAGTTAGGACAGGGACAGGTGAAGAGCTCACAGAACAGGAGACTGCCAGCGAGCAACAGACAGACAGACAGCTAGGAAGGGATGACGGGCACCTGGTTTGATTGGAGTAGTGGGGATCACCTGGCAGCAGAGGGCATGCATAAGAGTCACAAAACTTCAAATATTTACCATGAGAAACAAGAGAAAGAGAGGCAGGAAACCCAGAGTGGTACAGGTGGAAACCGGAAACAACACGTTGAGACAGGTGGATCTAATGGAGGTGGCAGCAGGGACAAGTCAGTAACTGGAGAGTGATGATCTACTCTGAAAAGTGAAGCCAGGCAAAGAAAGCAAGGGTGAGGGTGTCCGGATGCTTACGGTGTGAGGTCAGCCAGCCAGAGCAACGGGCAGCAATAGATGGCTGTGGTGTCAGGGACCAAGATTTTATCACCTTAATTAGGGTGATATCCCCCAATTCTAGACATTGATGAAATACGGTCAGGACGGAGATTATGAGCTTAAGGTACAAGGAAACATGGCAGATATCTGGTCTGGAAGGAAGATGTGGGTTGAAGTCAGTGAAACTGTGAGCCCAGGCAAGACCCGGATGAATGCCTGGGGATCAGTCAAATGAGGCAAAGCCAGAGATAAAGACAACAGAACCCAACAGAAAACATGGACTGGCTACAAAAAGAGGGCAGGAGACAAGCGGAAGCGTGCTCAGAACCAGACAAGAAGTATGGCTAATTCTGACTTCCCCCAGCCCGCCTGGCAGGAGACAATGCCTTGGATGTCTTCCAGAAGCATCGAGAAAAGGAACTGAAGGAAAGGCAACAGGCCTACCGGTGACTCTCAACCCACAGCCTCCCAACTGCCCCCACCGCTCCCTGCCCCACCCCCACCGCTCATCTCAACCCTCCCCCTGAAGCGTTGTCCCCAACTTCTAGCTGGGCCACCTGGAAGGAAGGCTTACCCCAGACCATAGCCGCAGACTGTAAGGACGACCTACCTCTGAATATGAGATTCCATGAGGAGAAGAGGCTGGACTTTGAATGGACACTGAAGGCAGGGTAAGGAAAGAGCTAGGAAGCTTCGGGCATGGGAGCAGGGAGACCCAAGCGCGGTGGTATTTAGTGAGAAGCTAAGGGTCAGATGATGGGGTCATGTCTTAACACCTGTCCTAGGGTTCTGGAAATGGGTCTCAAACGTGTTTACACCCTCCTGAGAAGCTGGAACCGTCTGGAAGACTTTGATCAGATCTTCTGGGGCCAGAAGAGTGCCTTGGCTGGTGGGTGGCTTCCCCCGATCTCCGTAATCTCCCCGTGGTCCCTTTTCACTACGATGCATGGTTCCCGGAGCTCCTAGGCAAATTAAAATATATTACGACTGATATTCTCACAGAAGCCCCCAAAATGACAAAAATTAAAATGGCTGAGCGTAGGATATTCTAAATCCCTGAGGTCCAATGGGAAGAACAGAGACATCTAGGCTGCAGTAAATTCCCTCCTTTCTGTGCCCCACCCCTGTACCACAGAGAAGGTTCACCGGTGCTGGCAGGACGATGAGCTTTTTGGCTACCAGTTCCTCAATGGTGCCAACCCCATGCTGTTGAGACGCTCTACCTCTCTGCCCTCCAGGCTGGTACTGCCCTCTGGGACAGAGGAGCTCCAAGCGCAGTTGGAAAAAGAACTCCAGGTATCTTGCCCCTGCCTGGCACTGCTCTCTCATTACTAGTGTGTAAGACCTAGTGAGGTTGAGATGCCAACGTCAGATGGCAGAAAAGAAGGGACCCTTGGTGCACGCCTTTTGCTAGGAAAAAAAGTGTCTGAAGAATGGTGATGTCATAGAAAAGCCACAAGGAACTCCTGTATGAATGGGGGAAAGAGATGGATCCCTAGTACACAGATTGGGTCCAGAGATGTTAAAAGGAATAATGATACACTTGCTGCTGTCATTTTTCTAGATTCCAGTAATCTTGGCAGGGAAAAGGCAATGCCTGCGCTGTGGAATGGGGAGGTTAGGGAGGTTTTCTGGAAAATTTCGGAGTTGAGTTGGTAAGGATGGACTGGTCACTGGAGGATAAGCCACAATGTGCTCATTGGCAAAGAAAGCTCAGGAGGCTCTCTGGAATCTTCCTCACAGAGCGGAAGAGGGATTGTTGAGCTGATGGCCACCAAGAACAGAAGGCCACCTGGGAATGATAGGACAGGGGACTGAGCACCTGCACAGGGAGTCAGGGCGCTAGTGCTTGTGAGACAGACCGGACTGGGCAGGCCTACTCCGAACCCAGATCTGCTACACATATCCCCGCACAAGGTGTTTACCCCCATCTGGGTGGTTTGTGTTCTGGGCTGTTACCTTAAGATTAGAAGAACCAGACCAACCGGACACTGTAGATATGACAACAGGACTCTGGAACTGATGGACAGCAGCGACAAGAAGCTGGCGTGTGATCTCTGAACTCTAAGAATGGATGCATTCCTTTCTCCAGAATGGTTCCCTGTTTGAAGCTGACTTCATTCTGCTGGATGGGATTCCAGCCAATGTGATCCGTGGAGAGCAGCAGTACCTGGCTGCCCCTCTTGTCATGCTGAGGATGGACCCCAGTGGGAAGCTGCTACCCATCGCGATCCAGGTAAGGCTCCCTAAGTACCTCCATTCCTAATGCTGGTCTCGGTCACTTAAACCTCTGCATCCAGAAACCCAGTTTCTAGGTGCTTGGCTCCCCGGTCCTGTCTCTTCTGAGAACTACCCTCCTTTTACAGCCTAGTCCCCCCAACTCATCCAGATGGAAGTGCTTGTTCATGAGTCACAGAAGCTGCGGGGTGTGGTGGTGTATACCCATAATCCCAATACTCTGGAGGCAGAAGGATCATGAGTTCAAGACTGTCCAAAGATAAATGACAAGTTTTGGGCCAGTCTGAGCTACAACAAGCAATGGCCTCTTGAGTTCTCATCCTATCACTAACAATACTCAAATATCCGTGTGCATCTCATTTGCCTCAGGTACTTGTGAAAAGCACAGGTTTCTGGGTTGGTGTAGCTCAGTGCACAGCACTTACTGCACACACCATGCTAGGTGGGGTAGAAGGGGGTCGGAAGTTTGTTAAGTCCCACCCCCAGACTTTCTGGTTCAGTGTATCTGAAATGGATGTAAAATGTGCTTTCCTTACACGTTCCAAATTAATGCTAAGATTAAGTAGCTGAGGACCACACTGAGAACCATTCTTTAATCTCAGAGTCCTCTGCTTCTAAATATCCATTGTTGCTTGACTCTTTCGCCTACTCCCATCAATCATTGACGAGCACTGCCAATAATCTCCACGTCCATCTGTTCAGGTTTGTTAGTCTTTGAGATAGTCTCACTACATAGTTGGCTGGCCTGGACTTTCCCATGTAAACCAGACTTGAAACTACAGAGATCCACCTGCCGCTGCTTCCTGAGTGCAGGAGATTAAGGAGGAACCACCACACCTGGCTCCCATCCTCGCAGCTTTCTCTCTCCATTTCATCACCTGCTCCCCGAGCCTCACGTTTCCCCCCACACCACCGCTAGGACCTCCTTTCTGGACCCCTGCTTCCCACCTGTCCTGCACACAGCCTGCCTGTCATGGCACTACAGCTAGGAGAGCAGAATGTCAGGTTTCTCATTCCTTCCACTTGAGTGTGAGGCACTGGAAGGAACCAGTTTAGCTTAGTGATGGGTTTCTCCAGGAACTGTGGTCATGTCATACAGAGGGAGAGTTCCATCAATACTCAATTTCTATTTCTCCCAGATTCAGCCTCCCAGTCCCAGCTCCCCAGCTCCAACATTGTTCCTGCCCTCAGATCCTCCACTTGCCTGGCTCTTGGCTAAGATCTGGGTCCGAAGCTCCGATTTCCAACTGCAGGAGCTCCAGTTCCACTTGCTGAACACTCATCTGGTGGCTGAGGTCATCGCTGTTGCCACCATGAGGTGCCTCCCGGGACTGCACCCTATCTTCAAGGTACAGGCTCCACCCTCTGTCCCATCTCCCTTAGAACCTAAGTAAGATGTTCTGAGACAAAGTCTCTAGCTGGACCTGGAGCTCACCATTGTGGCTAGGCTGGCTGGCCAGCAAGTCCAGGGGATCTGCCTGTCTCCACCCTCCACAACTACCACGCCCCTACAGAGGTAGTTACAACAGCAACACTCTTCATAGCGATCGCTGAGTGAAAAGCGGGGACAGAAACTGTACCAACACCTTGGAACTTACTTTAATCAAGCTGAGTCATTTAACACCTCTTAAGGACCATTATGAGGGAGATCCCTGAAATTCTCAAACATCTGGCAAGTGTCACTGTGGGCCTACAACATCGTGGAGACACCATCAGTTGGGAGTGGAGGGAGCCAAGTGCCTAAGAACCAAGTGGAGGTGGGGGAGACGGCCAGTGGACAAAAGGTTTGCTGCTCAAGCATGAGGACCTGAGTTTGAATCCTCAGCACCCGTGCAAAACCCAAGCACGGTGGCTCACCTAAAGCCCGAGCAGCTGGTGGTGGGAGGACAGAGGAAACCAATTCCAAAGGTTGTCCCTCCAGCCTCCACAGGGGCACAGTGACACACATGGGCCCATACACACATAGTCTCAGGCAAATAAAATAATGTAACAAAAATAAAAAGATTTGAAAAATCTTGATAACATTTCACATACAGAGATCACAAAACTGCAAGCATGCTGGGTGGTGGTGGCGCATGCCTTTAATCCCAGCACTCGGGAGGCAAAGGCAGGTGGGTCTCTGTGAGTTCAAGGCCAACTTGGTCTACAAGAGCTAGTTCCAGGACAGTCTCCAAAGCTACAGAGAAACCCTGTCAAAAAAAAAAAAAAAAACCTGCAAGCATATAAAAGGGGGTGATTGTCAGGGCTAGTGTAAAGGAACACCAGGTGTCTGTTTTAGTACATGGTGTATAAAGCACTGTCAGAGTATTCAAGGTAGGAACGTGGTAAGGAAGACAATTAAGTGCCAAGCCTGGCCAGTCTAGCTGTGACCCCTTCGGGTAACACAGGCTGATTAACAGAATCCTGGATTTCATTTCCTCCATGATGCACCTGTACCTGCATCTTCTATTGCGTGTGTGCAGTTAAAACCTATATTCACACTTGACACTTTCCCCTCTGGCTCAGTGTCCTTCGGTCTCCATCTGCCCTAACGATTCCATGCCATGGCAAACTGCTGTCTGTCACATGACAGTAGGGCTAAATGTGCCGGTGTCTCCGGGGTACCTTACTTTGACAGTCAGGGTCTAAGTCCTAAATCATACCTTGATATTTTCCAAATGTCCACTTTCTTGTTTTGTTTTGATTTTGAGACGGGGTCTCACACAACCCAGGCTGGCCTCCAGCTCTCTCTATCCAAAGACTTCCTTGGTCCTCCTCGGTCCACCTCCCTCAAGCTTGGATCAGAGGCATGCACACCACACCCAGGTTATGGATTGCTAGGAATTGAACCCAGGCTTTGTTCGTGCTGCCCAAGCATTTTGCCAACAAGGTTACATCTCCAGCCTAGCTGTGATCATTTTAACTGTGACAAGGGGGGTCTGTTAGGCTGTTAAAGGACAAATGGCAGAGACTGTAATGTGACACATGCTAAATGCTATCTAAAAAGTCCTTGAAATTTTTGTTTGGAGTTGTTCCCGGTCATCTTTTCCTCTCATGTGACTTGGGGCATACTGTGACACTCACAATCTTGTGTGAATTGTCCAAAAATATCTCAGACTAACGTGAGCTGCTTTGATATCTCAAAATCAAAGAGATCACTTGAGCCATTCCTGTGTTTGGCTTGAGCAATTCAGATAAATACCAAAATTAGACAAAATATGGACATTAACTGTGTAAAAAAGAAGACAGTGTGACAATGAGGTGGGGTTTTATAAGAGCTGAGGAAAAGGGGAGAGGAGACCCAACAGTACCATCAAGGCTGGGGGACAGAACGGATGCTGAGACTTCTGCTGGGCAAGCAGATAGCTTCATATACCCTCCCCACAAGCTATTCCCAAAGAAACCCGAGCGTCAAATAGCCAAAGAATAAAGGCGCAGTTTTGATAAGGAATATACAGGCTAATTTAAGCTATGAGGATATAAATGACAAAATATAAGAAAATCAAAAGGCACTGAGAGCTCCTAAAAGACACCCACACTCAGGGTGGAAATAAAGAGATGAATAACAGCTACTGTTAGGTATTACAAACACATCACCTACACAGAGGAGCAGCTCTCTCAGATAAGAGCCTACTATTGCCCCCTGTTGGCAGGCTGGAATATTGCACACTAAATAGTAATTAACTTGGTACCAGAGTGGCAAGGTGTGGTTTGAAATCCTAGTCACCACGGCTCTAGAGGACAACTCCTTAGGAATTTAGAGAATGTGAATAAGTGACCAGAGAAGGAAGAGTCCAGCCTGTCAAGGACTCGGCATGAACAAAAGCACCAGTGGGACAGTAGGACTTTACACTTGGTGTCAGGTCCTACAAGGAAGGTCTCAAGTACAGCCCCCTTTAATCTCCACCCCAGCTTCTAGTTCCCCACATCCGTTATACTATGGAAATCAACACACGAAGCCGGACCCAGCTCATCTCAGATGGGGGAATATTTGATCAGGTAAGGGTCGGGGGGTATGGTGCCGCCTCATCGCCCGGCTTCCGTTGATGGTCTGAACACTTGGGGATGCCAGACCAACTTCTGTGAAATCTGTCTTAACCTATGAGTCCTGTCCATTCATATGTGTGACTTCAAATCTGAAGATTCCATGCCTGAGCGCCATACAGCCCTTGGCTTTCTATCCCCGCTCCATCCATCAAGCCTTGTCAACTTCCTTGTCCCAGGTAGTGAGCACAGGTGGAGGGGGCCATGTTCAGTTGCTCACTCGGGCAATGGCCCAGATGACTTACTGCTCCCTCTGTCCTCCTGACGACCTGGCCAACCGAGGCCTGCTGAGAATCCCAAGTGCTCTCTATGCTCAGGACGCTTTACAGCTCTGGAAAGTCACCGCCAGGTGAGTGAGAGGGCACAGGCGAGATCAGGCTTGGGACAAGAGCTATCTCCCCGGAGAGAGGGGCAAGGAAGAGGTGGGGTCAGTTGTCAGGTTTAAAAGGAGAGACTAGACTAGGGGCAGGACACGGGCAAGGACGGCTGTCAGAGTGGAGGCTGGGGATCTAGAAGAATCAGGGTTTTGTCCGGAGTGACTAGCAGTCATGAGCAGTTAGAATGACTAACTTTTACCGCTTTTCCTTATATCAATATACCCGAGCCCTGGGGTATTAATCACGGATGCTTGCTTAGCACGAGCAAACCCTTCATTTTGATCCCTAATGCTGCAATAAATTAATTACTTGAATTTATTTATTTATTATGTGTACAATATTCTGTCTGTGTGTATGCCTTCAGGCCAGAAGAGGGCACCAGACTCCATTACAGATGGTTTTGAGCCACCATGTGGTTGCTGGAATTGAACTCAGGACCTTTGGAAGAGCAGGCAGTGCTCTTAACCTCTGAGCCATCTCTCCAGCCCAATTACTTGAATTTTTAAATGAAAATTAAAACTTCAAAACACAAATGTGGTAGGATCCAACCCAGGCACAGTGAGAGTCAGCTGAGAGGTGGCCCTAGAAAAGAGGTGCAGAGGCGAGAGGTTGGAGCCCACGTTCTCAGCTCAGCTTCCTTCTCTGGGCAGGTACGTGGAGGGCATGGTCCACCTCTTCTACCAGAGTGACGAGACTGTGAGAGGAGACCCAGAGCTGCAGGCCTGGTGTTGGGAGATCACTGAGGTGGGACTGTGCCATGCCCAGGACAGAGGTAAGATCTGTCCCAGCGACAAGGGCCCCTCCCCAGACCTGGGGGACAGAACTCTCCAGTCACACCTGCCCTTCCATTCATGACAGCGTCCTCCATGCCTCCAAACACCCAGAAGCATCCTATACCTCAGGTGTTCTTCTAAAGAGGCCCCAGCCATCGGCTCATACTCGGATCCTCAGTTATATCTAGAACCTGCCACAGTTGTATGTGGGACTCAGCTAGAGCAGAACCACAACCTGCTGGGGTATATGGAGCTCTGCGTTCATGGTTCCCTATTTTCCTACCTGGAGATATAAATGGAAAAAGATTTCCCACCAAAGCCCATCATGTCCCACCATGGCTATTCCTTTCCCTCCTGTGCTACTGTCCACGCACAGAGGGTTCTGGCATGCTGTACATTTGCCAAACTGCGATGTCATTCTCAATGCCAAACAACACCATCTGCATGCTATGGCTCGGATCTGAATTCAGGGTCCTGATTCTTGGGGCTCAGGTTTCTTCAGTTAATCTGGTCCTCACTCTCCAGCACCCCTCCCACCAGTCAGGGTGCAGCCACTGCTTGCAGTCAACTTCCATCCTCCTCCCTAACTCCGGAAAGAACCAGACTTTCAGCTCTGAGGTTTCTTTCAGTCACTGCCCTGCCACACTCAGACTACCACCTTGAATCCCGTCCACTGCTTCTTAATGGCCCAGTAGAACCACCATGGCCAGACCCTGCAATGCAGCAAACACCTGTACCCTGAAGAAAGCCTCTCCTTGAGCAAGCATGGGGTTCACTAGCCCTACTCTTTCAGGACTAAGCTCTCTCTAGTTTCTTAGTCCTGATCCTTTGGCTTCAGATGTCCAGAAAGACCCTTCTCCCTTGCCATCTCCGCAAGCAGTATCTACATCTTGAAATTCACAATAAATATTCAGTCTGCTGGGATTGAAATAATGAAGTGGAACAGACGGTGTGGCTTACAAATCAGAGGTTTATTTCTCACCATTCTGGAGGCTGAAAGTCTCAGGTCAGAGTGCCAGCATGTTTGGGTTCTGGCGGGTGCTCTTCCAGGCAACACAGGTCACTTTCATGGCACCACATGGCAGAGAAAGAACAAACTAGATCTCTGTCCTATCTCACAAGGACACTACCATCACTCAGGAGAGCTCTAACCTCATGACCTTATAAACTTCCAAAGCCTCCTCATGTCCAAACCTCATCACACAGGCAAGCAATTTCAGAATAATAACTTGGAGTGGAAACACATTCAATCCATACCATAAATATTAGCTTTATCCTCACAAACAGTGCCTCGGCCCCTCCTCTCTCTACTCTCTCTCAATGCACAGCTCACTTTTGCCACATGTGCTGCTGCACTTGAGGAAATGTGCTAAAATTAAAACAGATGACAGGAGAGCTGCTGGGCACTGCGTTCATAGTCAGTCTTCCTCCCCACTGGACAACCTCAACCAGCATTTAACCTCCCTTTGATGTTCTTATCTAGAAAGCAGATGTGATTATATGGACCAGCTCAAATCAAACCTCCCACACACATTGCAAAATAATTGGCATGAAGCAAACTCAGAATTTTGTTTAGTTTTGTTATTTTTTTTTTCTTCAAGACAGGGTTTCTCTGTAAATCCTAGCTGTCCTGGAACTAGCTCTGTAGACCAGACTGGCCTCGAACTCACAGAGATTCTCCTGCCTCTGCCTCCTGAGTGCTGGGATTTAAGGCATACACCACCACTGCCAAGCAGGACTTTGTTTTGAGACAGGGTCATTTAGCCTAGCTGGGTCTCAAACTTACTTTGTAATGAAAGCTGGCCTTGAACTCGTGTTCTTCCCACCTCGATCTCCGTAGTGTTAGGTTACAGGCGTGTGCCACCAGGCCCAGCTCAGGACTTCTCTTATTCTCCATTGAATAACTAAGAGACTATAATTCTTTGTCTAGAAATAGGAAAACCGCATCATTAATTATTTTGGGGGGTGTTTGAGACAGGGTTTCTCTATGTAGCCCTGGCTCTCATGAAATTAGCTCTGCTGCCCACCCAGGCTGGCCTCAAACTCAGAGATCCACCCACCTCTGCCTCCTGAGTGCTGGGGTTAAAGGTGCGTGCCACCACCGCCTGGCACATCATTGATTCTTTTTTTTTTAAATTGATTGATTATGTATACAGCAGTCTCAGTATTCTGCCTGCATGTGTGCCTACAGGCCAGAAGAGGGCACCAAATCTCACTACAGAGGGTTAGGAGCCACCACGTAGGTGCTGGGAATTGAACTCAGGACTGCTGGAAGAGCAGCCCTACATTAACCCACGAGGGATGACTGACAGCCCAGTCCTTATCTTCCACAATAACCGCATCTATTATTTGCTGAGCACTATTTAAAAACATATCATTTTGATGCTTTTGTTGTTGTTGTTGTTTGTTTATTTAAAGACAGATCTCACTGTGTGGTCCAGACAGTGGTGCGGGATGGCCAGGAACTCACGAGCCTCCTGCCTCTGAGCTGGGATTACATCACGCACCACTGCATCCACTGTGCAGATGGAAACTGGAGTTGGAGCGGTTGGGCAACTGACTGGTCTTCTGACGCTGTGACCCTTTAACGCAGTTCCTATGTTGTGTGACCCCCGACTACAGAATTATTTTGTGGCTACTTCATAACTGTAATTTTACTACTGCCATAAATCAAAATGTAAATATCTGACATACAGAACATCTGATATGGGACCCCTGTGGGGGTTGAAACCCACAAGTTGAGAACCTCTGATCTAAAGTAACCAAGATGGAAGAAATTAGGCCAGTGCCGAAACCTATATCCGATACAAATATAGCTACATAAGTTTAAAAAAAAACCCACATATCCATTCTAAAATACAGAGCATCCTGTGTTTCTTTCCTCTTACTCTGTCACCTTTAAGTCCTGTTCTTTCCCTGGCCAGGTTTCCCTGTCTCCTTCCAGACCCGGGCTCAGCTCTGCCATTTCCTTACGATGTGTGTCTTCACATGCACGTCTCAGCACGCCGCCATCAACCAAGGCCAGGTATGGAGCCCAGGGCCTAGGGCCCGGAGAGCGCATGTCTGGACCTTGGGCTATCCAAGGGAGAGGTGGGAATTCAAATCCTAATACCTGGGTGCTAGAGTTAGCTTCTTTCCCCAGCTGGACTGGTATGGCTGGGTACCTAATGCTCCATGCACCATGAGGATGCCTCCACCCACCAACAAGGAAGAGGTGACTATGGAGATGGTGATGGGGTCGCTACCTGATATCCAGAAGTCCTGTCTTCAAATGACCATCACATGGCATCTGGGTCGCCTCCAGCCAGACATGGTGAGTAAGGACCAAGGAGAGGGAAGTAAGAACTGGGGAAAAGGTATCAACGTGAGGGGCTGGGTGTCTTCGGGCTGGAAGCTGAATGATCCATTCTGTCTCAGGTACCTCTAGGACAACACAAAGAAAAATATTTCTCAGACCCCAGGACCAAAACTGTGCTCAGTCGATTTCAAGCAGATCTGGGAAATTTGGAAAGAGAGATCATAGCCCGGAATGAGCAACTCGACCTGCCCTATGAATACCTCAAGCCCAGCCGCATAGAGAACAGCATCACCATCTGAGCCCGAGCTGCCAGCACTCAGAACAATCCCATCAGCATCAGGGCTGCCACTGCCCTCTTGATTCTGTGCCTTTTTACGTCTGCTGCTAAGACTAATTTCTCCCTCAACTGAACACACTCCACATCAGTATTCTGCCACAGGGCACTAAATGCTCTGCTGTAAAGAGGAATAGTTTTGTCTCCGTAGGCCATACACGTTCTACCACTCTTACCTAGCTCTTTCCCTGTACCCCTAAAGCGGTCACTGACATTATGAGTGTGACTATGTTCCAATAAAACTGTGTGAACACTGAGATGTGAAACTCACAAGTCGCCAGATAGGATTTTGGCTTGTTTTCCTTCAGCCATTTATAAGCAAAAACAACGTCAGGTGGTGGTGGTGATTAGCTTTAATCCCAGCACTTTGGAGGCAGAGGCGGGCAGACCTCTGAGTTCGAGGCCAGCCTGGTCTACAGAGAAAGTTACAGGGCAGCCAGAGATGTTACACAGAGAAATCCTATCTCAAAAACAAAACAAAAACAAGCAAGCAGATGAAGATAAAGTGCTTTCTTGAGGGACGAACACAATTTCAGATTAGATCTGGTCTAACCTCATACAGGCCTCAGGTCAAAAATTCCAGTTTAAAAAGCATCCAAGAGGCTGAGGAGAGGAAAATGATATTTCTGGGTGAAGTCAACTATTACAGCTAAGTCTCCTCTGCCCCGAACCAGCCCTCATGTTTGATGACCAACATGTAAATTCCTGACTCTCTTGACAATTTCCCCTCCAGCCCTACTTTTCCAGTTTGAAAACATACCCTGAATATCCCTAAATAAAGGTGTTACTTGCCCCAAATAAAAAGCTTTCTCCAATAGCTTCCTTCCCCAACAGTCACAAGGAGAAGCAGAAAACCCTTGTCTCAGGCCTGCTAACACCCAGTAATCACTGTGTTTCACAAGCTATCTTTCACAACCATTTTGAGACCAATATCCACAAAAAATAAATTTAAAAAGTGCCACAAGATTCTAGTCCATGACAGTGTTCCTTAGTTTGGTCCTGGAGTCTTGAGATTAAAATGTATTCTCGCAATCATTCTGTGACTATTGTCCTTACTAGCATGGATACACCAATCTCCGTGCAAAGTTTTTATTCATCGGTGGCTTTGAGCTTGAACCCCAGCCCTGGAGAGGAGGGAGTGTTCTTTAAATATCTAATTACCCCAAATAACTACTATGAATTAAAGGCTAATGAGTGTTACCAAATTTGTTTTGGAAAGGCCTTTTTTTGTTCTTTTGTTTCGTTTTGTTTTTTGTTTTTCAAGACAAGGTTTCTCTGTAGCTTTGGAGCCTGTCATGGAACTAGCTCTTGTAGACCAGGCTGGCCTCGAACTCACAGAGATCCGCCTGCCTCTGCCTCCAGAGTCCTGGGATTAAAGGCTTGCGCCACCACTGCCCGGCCTTATTCTTATGTTTATATTTTGTGATGGTTTGGATGAGAATGGCCCCATAGGATCATGTATTTCTGGTCACCAGGGAGTGGAACTGTTTGAAAGGATTACAAGGATTAGCAAGTGTGGCTCTGTCAGAGGAAGTGTGTCACTGGGGTGGGCGCTGGTTTAAAAAGCCCATGCCAGGTCCAGTCAGTCCTGCCCTCCCCACCAGATCAGGATGTCTCTCTCAGCTACTGCTCCAGGCCATGCCATGTGTGCTGTCACGCTCCCCACCATAATGATAATGGACTAAACCCCTGAAACTGTAAGCAAGCCCCAGTTCAATGCTTCTTAAGCGGTGCCTTGGTCATGGTGTCTCCTCCCAGCACTGAACCGTGACCAAGACACATTCATCTTACGTCCTTTCTTACTCGGTGTGCCTGCAGCGTTTTCAGTGGAGAGAGAGGCAACAGCGACTTCTTTGTGTCTTTTCTCCTTTCTCCCCCACAACTCAACTCCACTGAGCCTGCTTTTCCTAGCCCCTTATTTTTCCTGAACGTGACGTCTGTCGAATGATACTGTATTGGAAGGGAAGCATTTCCAGGGTCAAAAAGTCCGCGAATATTGAAAAGCGTTCCTTCAAGCAGGCTGCTCAGACTCAGGAAGGGGCTCCCCTTTTTTCCTGTCAAAGTGTCAAAGTATCTTTCAAAAGTGAGACCCGGATAGAGGCGATAGACTTGCCCGCCGTGTAATCTGTCTCGCTTACCGTTTTCACCACTACAGAAGACCACCGGACACTAAGGTATGTGTGTGGGGTGTGGAATTAGACGATCCCGAGCTTCTCGACCTAACGAAACAGTCCCTTACTGAACTCAGCAGGGCCTTATTCCGATTAGGTTCTTTCCTGGCGCCAGGTTAAAGCTAGTTCCTGGTCATGTGACCTGTCAAGTCGGTCACGTGAGACGCGCGCGCCTTCCATTCCAAGACGGGGTAGGTGAAGAGGAAAAATCATCAGGCCCTAGTTCCTGCAGCACTCATGTCCCTGCCACCTAGGTCAAGGAGGACTTGTATAATTGCTGCTTTGGATTCTGATATCGCGTCCTCCGCCCGAGGCTCGGCTCGCCGCGTGGCGCAGCGCTCTCTTCCAGTCGCCCCCCTCGGAGTGGTCCACGCCTAAAGCCACGCCCACGCCGCTCGGCGCCGCGCAAGTCCCCGAATCCAGCTCCCAGTCCCCGACGTCTCCGGGCTTCCCTCTCGCCGCTTCTGCGCCTCGCTCAGCCTCTAGCGGTCCCTCCTTCTCTCCTCCATGGCGTCGCTCCTGTGCTGTGGGCCTAAGCTGGCCGCCTGTGGTATCGTCCTCAGCGCCTGGGGCGTGATCATGTTGGTGAGCGGGCTGCCCCGCGAGAATCGGAGCGGGTCTGCGGGGCTCCAGGGTTGACGGGTTGGGAGGCCAGGAACCCTCAGAACTTTGGAAGTGGCAGATAGATTAAGGATCTGGCTAATGAGCCGCTGGGAACCGAGACGGAACTTAGATCGAAAAAATTGAGGACTAGAGCGAAAGGGTGATGGGGCAGGATCCTGGGAACGGGTGCCAGTGCCGGTAAATTTGCGGACCCCTTGAGGTAAGCAAGAGCTAGGCCCCTGAGACATTCTTGAGTTGGATGGAGGTGAGGAAGAAGTGTGCTTGCTCCCGAAAATGTTAGCTGAGGCCTTGCTTCTCCAGGGCTCACCGGGCTTCACTTTGGAAATATGAAGTGCTGGGTTCCCCTCTTCTCTTCCGCCTAGTCCCATGCTAATGACGCGTCTTGGAGAGCTGCTTGCTATACCTCCTTGAACCCAGCCCCTCTTCCCAGTGTTCCAACTGACGCCCTATTCCAGACGGCTTTGAGGCCTCCGAAACCAGCTACAACCACCCTGCTCCTAACCCTTTCTACTGTTGTGTTGGGCCAACATTAGAAATGGGAAGAGTTTAGGGAGCGACCAAGAAGTAAGGTACCAGAATTTGACAACCTGCCTATTCTTTTGTACTTCCAGATAATGCTCGGGATATTCTTCAATGTCCACTCCGCTGTGTTAATTGAGGATGTTCCCTTCACAGAGAAAGATTTTGAGTAAGTGGTCGGGTACTTAGGCGAGGCTGGGTGCAAATGAGAGGGAGTAGGGTGTAGGCTCAGAATTATGTGGGGGACACTGCTGAAGGTCGGGGAACTGCAACAGGAGAGCTGCCCTCTATAAAGCAGTTCCGTGGCAAACTGTGATTAACATGCAAGGTCCTAGTTTCAGTCCCCAGCACTAAACCGTTTTAAACAAAATGTACTTAGGAGCAGTCTTGCAAGCCAGGCTTCCGTGGCCACCCCAATTCCACCAGCTTAGAGGTGGCCTCTTCCAATATTCTGCCTGCTTGCGCCTTAATCTACCTCTGTAAAATGGATCCCATGATAGAGTTGGCCCGGCGTGATTGTCAGGTGGACTAAGAGAAGTCAAAGCGTTTAGCATGGTGTCTGGCGCGCGGGCCGTGCACACTGGGTGCTCTGAGTCACTGACATTTCTCTGCTTGACTCGCCACCCCCAGCAGGGACGGCCCTCAGAAGATATACAGCCTGTACGAGCAAGTCAGCTACAACTGCTTCATCGCCGCCGGCCTCTACCTCCTCCTCGGCGGCTTCTCCTTTTGCCAAGTTCGGCTAAATAAGCGAAAGGAATACATGGTGCGCTAAAGCGCAGCCCGGCTCTCCCTCCCCACCCGCTCCCCTATTTAAAGACTCCTCAGCCCGTCTGTCCCACCTATCTGGCGTCCCCTGGGACCTGCAAATTCTGCTCCGGGCCCGAGCGCGCCCTGGACTACAATAAAAAGAAGCGATTCTCCTAAGTCTGGTGTCCGTGTTTGCGGGGGGGGGGGGGGGCCTGGGTTTTGAAAGACCGAGCACAGCCTCAACGAGCTGTCGCGACCCTTCGACGGAAGTGGACTGAAGCCAGCCGGAAGTGAGGCGACGTCTTCCATCTCGTCTTCCTCCGCGCAGCGAGGCAACGCGAGTGACGGAGGAGAGGTCGGGTTTTGGCCAATCAGCTGCGAGGAGGGCGGGACTTCCTGCGCGGGAGCCCAGCGGCCGGCCGCCCGGCTCTCCGTGGTTTCCAGCTCGCGTGGTGGTGGCGGCGGAGCGTCTCCGTGAGGAGGTGCGCGGGGCCATGACGTCAGCGTCCACCAAGGTTCGACCTCCCTCGCGGACTGCGCTCCCTGGCGGCCACGGGAGGGTGGGCCCCCTGCCTGGTTCCCGGCTGGTGCGCGCTGGGCGGGGGGCGGGCGGATCCGAGGCTGGGCTGGGACGGCGCGCTGCCGGCCCCCCGTAATGCTGCTCCGCCCCCAGGTTGGAGAGATCTTCTCCGCGGCCGGCGCCGCCTTCACGAAGCTCGGGGAGCTGACTATGCAGCTGCATCCAGTATCGGACTCTTCCCCTGCCGGGTACGTGAGACCAGCCTAGGACCCGGACTCCGAGAGCAGACGCTTGGATTCAGTCACAGACACGACCCTCGCTAGAGCAGGGAGCTGTATTAAACCTCGTGTGCCAGCGCGGTGTAGTTGCTAGTCATTGTTGAGTTAGTAAATGGCAGGTGACGATACTGCCAGGTCCGCAGATCCCCCACTGCAGACCGACATAACTGTCTCCCATCCACCCCGAACCGCGTGGAATCCCACGCTGTTGCTACACATCTTCCAAGGGTTCCTTTTGTAAGGCCCCTACTTGTTGCATTGGTTTCCGTGGGTTGTTTAGAGCAGCTGTTACGTGATGGAGAGAGATGTTTTCAGGTGGCTCTGGATGCAATTTCATGTGGCTAGCGGTTTGTCCCCAGGTATTTTCCTAGGGAGGTCCTCTACGAATCTCTGAAAGGTGCCTCAGAGACTAGGGGAAAGAGGCTGCTTGGCTGTGGACGGAATAGCCTGTGGGCTGGCACCACACACTCCTCCTTCCGTTTTTGCTATCACCCTTCTCCCCTTCCGACAGCGCCAAGTGGACCGAGACGGAGATAGAGATGCTGAGGGCTGCTGTCAAGCGATTTGGGGACGATCTTAATCACATCAGCTGTGTCATCAAGGAACGGACAGTGTGAGGGAGGGTGGCTGGCAGAGAAAGGGGAGGGGCGGGCAACTTTCTTCTCCTTACCCATTGTTCTTTCTCCGACTCCCCAGCTCAGCATCTTTCCTACTTTGTTGCTAGTTTCATTAGCATTTCCTTGAAGACTGAAAGACCATAATAATTGTGGCAATTGATCGGAAGTTGAGGAAATGCAATGGTAATTAGGACCTTCAGAGAACTTTCTTTTCAGGTGCCCAGATACTCAATGGGTGTATTTGATGAGGGTTCCCTGGCTAGTTCTATAAATGCGTTGAGACTAGCATTTCCAGAGTTGCATTCTGAACCGGTTAGCTGGTCAGGATCCATAAGAAAGTCTCAATCTGCCTTAATCTCACCTCAACATACCTGGTGACCTTACACATCCACATCTCTCTCCCAGAGGTTCATGAAAAGAGCTTTTCTGGCTGCTCTGTTCAGGGAGGCCATTCTTCATAACCCTGAGTGGGCGCAGAGCTGCTGGGGGGGAGGGTGTTCCCTTATTACACATGGATTAGGACCTTGATCTGGATACTTACGAAGAAACTCGTAGAATTCCTTCAGAACGGCCCATTACTCCCCCCTCCCCTTCCCTCGGTTTCTCTGACGACCTCCTCCCTAATCTGCTTCCTCTTCTCTTCAGGGCTCAGATAAAGACCACTGTAAAGCGAAAAGTATATGAAGACTCTGGCGTCCCTCTGACAACCGAGTCCCCCAAGAAAGGGCCCAAGAAGATGACATCTGGGGTCCTCTCTCCTCCAGCCGCCCCTCCACCCAGCAGCTCCAGTGTCCCTGAAGCTGGGGGTCCTCCCCTAAAGAAACAGAAGGCTGGTGAGGGCTGTGGAGTTGCTGCCTAGGGTAGGGGCTGAAGGTCCTATTTGAGATTCAATGAGAACTGGGCCTGGGTCAGAGAAGGACAGGTGGTGCTTCTGTACTCTGGTGATTCCCCAGGCGGGTAGAGGGCTGTGTAGAGCATGAAGCTTTGGAAGACTGGGAGGAGGGAAAGCAGTCAGGAGACCTAGAACCTAGCCTATGCCCCTCCCAGATGTGACACTCAGTGCTCTGAACGACTCCGATGCCAACAGTGACCTGGTGGATGTAGAAGGGCTAGGAGAAACTCCTCCAGCCAAGAAACTCAACTTTGACCAGGGTAGGAGTCCTCCTCCTCCCACACTGGCTGGGGTGGGGAAGAAGTACTCACCTGGATGGTAGGGGAGGGACCAGCAGAAGCCCCGTTCTTGTGCAAGGGCTTCAGAAGGGAAGATACTCAGTGCAGGGTGTCGGGTCAGTTAGTAATGATGCTTGAGAAGGTGAGGGTTTTCTTAGAAACACTCCGTGCTTGCTCCATCCCGGTCCATTTCCTCCCTGTTCCAGACAGCCTGACCCTAGACTCTGGCCTTCTCTCCACCTCTGCTGATACTCCTCTCCTCTCCTGCTGAGCCTTCCGACTCTGACCCTCACCGTTCACCGTGGACCTGTGGAGCACCTGGGATTCTAAGCAAGGACTGCATGAGAGAGGGTCAGAAAGCTGCTGGAGCTGGCCGCCCTGTTCCTGATAAACCTGTGCCCTCACCCTCTGACCTCCATCTGCCAATGGACATTTTTATACAGAAAATTATAATAAAAAACTGTCTCAGTATGGTGCTGCCAGCTGCCATTCCCTCTCCTCTGCTTCGCCCTCAAGGGCTGGCCTTCCCGGTAGCTCTCAGCACCCTGCCTGGAGCAGCACAGCCAATACTGGCAGACTCACTTCCCAGTGCCAATATTTCTGTGCTGCTAGAGCCAGGAGAGCTGGGTGTGGGCAACAAAGACTCTACTTTGCTCTGGAGGCCGGAACTTATTCCCAGGGCTGCTGACAGCTAACATGAGACTACCTGGGGGTTTAGAGGGGCTCTTTCTGTGTCTCATACCCCCCACCTTGCCAGAATCCCATCACTATCACAGATGGGTTTTCTTGTGCGGCTTCTCCAGGGTGGCCTCCCAGGGCCATACCTCAGCGGTGCCTCCCCCACCCTCGCTCTAACACCACAGTGTGGTTTGGACGTGGCCACAGTGCCGTACAAACCACAGTGTGCTGCTGGGGCGGGAGCAGGACTTGGATGGGTTGAAAGGAAGATGGCACAAGACTGTGCCATGAAGACCCCCACCAAGAGTGAGAAGATGGAGAAAGTGTGAATGGCAAACATGGCCCCAAAAAGGGTTGGAAAAAAATCGGGAATCTGCAATAGCTTAGCAGGCAATAGAGAGGCTAGGGTTCAGTCTGATAAGCTTGGAACATTCTTGACTTCTGTAGGAATTCAGCTTGGGATCCTTAGGTTAGGAGCAGAAGAAATAGGGGTGACTAGGGAAGACCAACAAACTGCCTCCGGACAGAGGCAGGGACCTAAGGCTTCCTGTGTCCATTCCTCCCTCGCTAGGTCAGAACCCAAGAGA
Source organism: Arvicola amphibius (assembly GCF_903992535.2). Lineage (NCBI taxonomy): Eukaryota > Metazoa > Chordata > Mammalia > Rodentia > Cricetidae > Arvicola > Arvicola amphibius. The sequence continues at coordinate 50,762,411 of NC_052050.1, forward strand.
AATGCTAGAAGATTCAGGGCCAAGGACAGCAGGGTTGGGAGTTGGCAGTCCAGAGGTGGTGGGGCTGGAACACGGTTGAGAGAGGGGGGCCGGAAGTCACCCTGGGCCCTGGGCCTGCCACAAGATGGAGGCCAAAGGCAGGAAATGGAGGCCAGGGAGAAAGAGGAGCAGCAGAGCCCAGGAAGAGGCCCATCTGAACCTAAGGGCCAAGAATTCAACCCCAAGTGCTGCTTCTGCTCCCCATGGTCCCACAAGACCCACGCCCCACCCCCACAGCAACACTCCTTAGCCCATTCACCAGGCCCAGGCAGGCAGGCCCACCCCTGAGAGCCACGTTTAAGCAAAGACAAACATGTCTCTCCCCACCCCCAACCCTAGGCCTTCCCTTAGCCTTTTCCTTCTGTCCAAGATTTGATTTTAAAAAGAACCTCCCAGAAGGCAAAAGTTTCTTCTGGAAATTAAAAACAAAAAACAATGTAATACCCAAATATTAACCTTCCATCTCTCATCCCACCCTTTACCACCAGCACCACCAAGCTTCCGACACACCCCCCAAAACTCTTAGCAATCAAAAAATCTAAGATGGTGAGTGTAAGCAGTCTTTTTAGGCCCCCTGAGGATGTCAGACCCTCTCCAAGACTACTACCTGTCCTATATCCATCCCTGCCAAGGCCTCCTGCTCCTTACACCCTCCAGAGCCCCCCAAACAACTGCTGCCCCCAGCGCCCATCCCAGCAAAGCTTTTGTGGGGGTAAAAAAATCAAACACTATCCTAATGTCTGGGGATATTGGGGGGGCTCTCAAGTCTCAGGCTTTGGTTTCAATCTGGAGGACTATATATTAGGGGTACAAGAGAAAGGTTCTCTGGTCATCCCCCCAATTTCAAGAGTTACAGAGCCCAACCCCACCCCAGCACGCACCTCCAAACCTCCCCCCCAACCGCCACGTCTCTCCTGAAAACAGGGGACACTTTCCTCCCCACTTACCTCAGCTACTCTCCCCTGAGATCCTGGTCCCCTATTTTGAAAGGAGCAATTTTGGGGGTGCATCCCTCACATTTGGGGTGCAGGAAAAAAGAGCCGCCCCAGTCGCATCGCTGGCCTCCTTCCTCTCAGCTGGCTCAAGGACTGGGGTGTGCCCTGGGGAGGGGGACCCCCACAAGAGAGCTCTGGAGGGGTTCCTCTACTCCCAGTCAGAACTGGGGACACCCCCCCAAAACCCGTCCCAGCCCATCCGTCTCCAACTCGGCGGGAGAGGCAGCTGCAATGCCCCAGTCAGATTCCCCCAACACTACATTCCTCACCCCATCTAGAGGGGTCCCGGGGCCCCCAAAAAATCCCAAAAAAATCTAGGATGTTGGGAAGACGGTCCTGGACTAGCTACCCAAATTTGGGGTCCTTAGATACCCCCGTTTTTTCAGGAAAATTCTGTCTTTCTCCTGCCTCCCGCCAGCCCTGCTCTGTCCCGATGCCAATTTTGGAAGTCACTCCCTCCTTCCTCCTCCCCGTTTCTTCAGGCCCCCCCGCTTGGGGGCTAGGGTCCAGGACACCTGGCTTCCAGACCGGGGGACACTCTTTAGAGGGCTAGGGGCCAAGAGGTCAAGCTCATTGCCCCTGTCTCAAGGAAGCAGGAAAGCCCGATTCTCCCCTCCCCTCCCCTCCCCCCTGGCTGGTCTCGGTGGTGGTTTAGGAAAGCCTGGAGGACTGGAATCTGCCATTGCTATTGCACAGGCAGTTTTTTTTCCTTGGGTTGGGGGGGTGGGCGGTGGGAGGGAGAGAGGGGAGGAGAGCCGAAGAGAACAGGGACCTAGGCGGGAATATCTGGCCTGGCTTACCCTCTAGCCCCTGCTGCCGTTGGGAACCCCTCCCCCCTCAGTTCACCCTAGTCCTCTGTCTGCTTTCTGTTTGGGGCTTTTATCCTAAAAAATAAGGGTGCAAGAATCACCTCCTTATAGCTCACTACAGTCCCTCCTTGCCAGTTTTAGCAGCACTACATTGGTCAGAAACACCCACTTTAATAAGAGACACCCCATTTTCCTCCACAGATTTTTTTCTTCCATAAGAAATTGGGGTTCAGAGTGTGAAGCCACCTTTCCCCTCTCAGCTCTATAAGCCACGTACTAATAATTCTATGATGAAACATACTGCTTTTTCCAGGCTTCTCCCTTCAAATTCAAATTATTTGGGGGTTCACTAAAATAGAACTTCCTAGAATCTGGGGCGAGAGGGGGCTATCAGCAAAAGATAACCTAAACCAGAAATGCACCCTAGAATAGGTGAGCTTCCAAATCAATCTCAATTTACGATCCACCTCCGCTTCACCAAGTGTGGCCAATGACAAAACACCCCAAAGTCGAACACCCCCAAACTATCCTACGAGGGGGGGTTCTCATAGTCTCTCCTCTGGAAGAGCTCCATACCTAAACATGTACACTGGAATACCCTCCCCTCAAAATGAGTTTCCACAAGATTCAAATATAAAACTTTGTCCCTCCCCCATCAAGTTCTCAACTATAAAAGCCTTCGAACTTGCTCCTAGATTCCTGTTCTGCCTCCAACTTAATGTAATTTTGCTTCCTAAAAGGTCCAAGTTCAATTTTATGTCCCCAAACAATCTCATCTAAACCTTGAAACAGAGAGCACCTGGAAGACTCTCCCAGTAGACCAAAATAACAGAGATGGACAGTCTCAAAATCATGGTCATCCCCAAACCTTTAAGACCAGTTCCATGCTTCCAGCTTGCTCTTAGCTCACAAGACTAAAAATCAGGCCCCATAGACTCTACTAGCATCCTATGGTAGGTAGCACCCCAAAACTGACCACATACCTAATTCAAAGCGAACATCAAAGAGAGCCCTTGAGGTTTACACCTCAAAATTGGAGGTAAAAATTGGATAGAGACCAAAATAACCCTGGTAAAAGTAAGGGCAAGACATATTTTCATCTCGAATCCTTAGGTTATCCCCAATTCTCAGTTGGTCTGCTGTTTTGTTTGTTGTGTGTCTGCTCAAAAACAACAAACAATAAAACGAACAAAAAAGTCCCCTGGAACAGAAGAGAGAGGTCTCAGGCCTAGTTACGCTGCTCCATGGTCAGTGTTCTCTCATTCTTGGCCAGCTGCGTAGACTCCTGACCCCATAACCATAGAGCTCCGGCTCTGCCCCTGGGCTCAGCTCTGACCTCTCTTATTCAAACGAGATCCTTGTCTTCCCACCACAAGGCTCCCCAAACAAAATCTAAGGGTGTGGTCCCTGCCTATCTCCTGGATGGAGGACTTAAAATAAGGTTACCCGGTTCTTCCTGCCTTTCTCCTCAGTCCTCTCGTTTACTCCACCCGATGTTCAATTAATGTTCACTCAAAACTCTACTGACATCTGGATAGCAGTGTCTATCCAATTAGAAAAAGATATCCCGGTGTTCCCAGGCTCAAGACCCCACTCCTTGTCCCAACCTCTCCCCTCATTCCAAGGTCAATTCCACACGAGTTCCAACTCGAGTTTCCTTCGGGGACCCTAACTCTCCTGTCCTCTACCTAGTGCCGCACTAAGAGACAGAGGTGCAGAGTAAACTCTTCGCCAAGAGAAGGCAGCAGAAGTTTATGGTAGCCCAGACTGAATGCATTCAGCTCTCTGGTCTGACCACATCCCCAGCCGGGAGACCTAGGGGCGAAGCAAGGCTAGTGCTCGTCCGCCCCCTCGTGGAAGGATGCAGACATTGCCGAGCTTTGCCTACTTGCCGCGCTGGACCCCGGCGTCCCGCCAGACTCTAAGCGCAGCCGACCGGCGGGTGCTCGAGGCCCTAGTGAGCTAGGACTGACGGAGAGCAGCAGGGCTTTGGGCGGGAGTCTGTCTTTCTGGATTCCTAAAAGGGTTCAGAAGAGAATCGGTAGTAAGAGGCCGGACGCCTAGGTCTCCCGAGCGTCTCTCGGTCCCCACCCGGGGCTTTCCCCACCTCCTCGAGGGGAAGCAGCTGCAGGAGCCGTCCGGTCGCAGGACAATGGAAGGAAACGAACTAGAAATCATATCCGCCCTCTTCTTACTCCGCCTGGTCAGGGCCCCCCCTTTTGTGGGCCCTGCCTGTCAATCATGCCTCCTCCCACTGTCTGAGACCCCCTCGGGAATCCACTACCGCCTGCCCAAACCCGAGAGCTTGGGCTCTCTATTTGCTCCCTGAATTCAGTACATTAGAAAGGGGAGGTTTACGGCATTCCCTTTCTCCTTCAACAGGCTCTTCGCACCCTCTTTCAAAAGCCAAAACTCAATTCTCGCTGTCCCATGTCCTCCGACGACACAAGGCTCCCATATTACCACCTTCCATACCACTATCCTCCTCCCCAATTCTAATATCCTCATTCTCGGGTACCCATTTAACGAACCAAAGCCCCCTATGATACGACCACCCCGCGATTCTGAGATACAGCGTTTGAGACAGAGACCCCGCCCCGGGCTCACCATCTGGAGAGCGAAAGAGGAAGGAAGGATACGAACCCACGGGTTCACCCCACCTCTACCCCCGCCCCCGACATCCCGGACGGATAAAGGAGCCGAGGCCGAAAGAGAAGAGAGACCCCGCCCCCCTCGAGGAGAGAAGCCGCAGCCCCTGCAGGACAGGGGTAAGAACCAGACCTTGAAGAAATCAGACTTCTGGGTCACCAAAGTGGGTAGGGGTTTGTTGATGGTAATAAGACTTGAATCCCAGAAATTGTTCTAAAAAGAGACTGGGGAGTATGGGATCTAGCAGTGGCAGTTGCATGGGCATGGAAGGGTGTGGGCTGCAGATCATATAAGGTCCCCGGGCAATGTCTGATACCTGGTGACCCAGGCGCGCCAGAAAGCAGGGAAAAGGAAGGTAGTCGATGAGGTAGCTAGAGTGGAACCAACGCGCGGCATGTGGGAGTGCGGGAGTCCTCGCGCCCATCCTCCAGGCGGAGGTACGAGAATTTCTAACTTGCTCTAAGAACTCTGCGATCCAGCAAAGGGAAGGAAGCTACCACTGAAGGCAGAATGAACGAGATGAATTACGTGGGGCTGCTGATGCTGGGCCCGCTATCTGATGGCATTGGCTCTATGGACACCCCGGAAAGAAAACATCAGCAGAAAAGGGATTGTGTCCTAGGCGTGCCTTGGATCCCCTAACTTTTTTTGTGGCTGGCGCAGGCCTGGGTCGCTATGGGTTCCACAGCGGCCCCAGAGGGAGCCCTGGGCTACGTCCGAGAGTTCACGCGCCACTCCTCCGACGTGCTTGGCAATCTGAATGAGCTGCGCCTGCGCGGGATCCTCACTGACGTCACGCTGCTGGTTGGCGGGCAACCCCTAAGAGCGCACAAGGCAGTTCTTATTGCCTGCAGGTTCGAGGGGGTATGGCTCCTGGGGCTAACTGGGTAGAGAACAGAGTCACAAGGCCGTTGAGAGGCAATCCAATGCGGGAGGGAAGTTAGGGATAATAGTCCGCACCTGTAAACTGGGGAGGCGGGGTGGGGGGAATGTGGGAAAGAAGGAAAGAGAAGCATGGGGAAGCATCCAAGAACTGGGTAGCAATACAAATGGGGCGAAAAGATTCTAAAGCATCCTGTGTCTCCTTTGGTCTCCCACCTCCTAACATGTCCCAATTGCCCTCTCTCCAGTGGCTTCTTCTATTCAATTTTCCGAGGCCGAGCAGGAGTCGGAGTGGATGTTCTCTCTCTGCCCGGAGGACCAGAAGCCAGAGGCTTTGCCCCTCTTCTGGACTTCATGTACACTTCAAGGCTTCGCCTCTCTCCAGCCACTGCTCCGGCCGTCCTGGCAGCTGCTACCTATTTGCAGATGGAACATGTAGTTCAGGCATGCCACCGCTTCATCCAAGCCAGGTGAAGGAACCATAGGTTTTTGTGTTCTCCGTGGAAGTGGTGCTCCGGGCATTATGGGCAAAAGCAATGATTAGGAAACGGTGTTAATGACCGTCATACTTTTTCTAGCTACGAACCTCTAGGCATCTCCCTGCGACCCTTGGAGGCAGAACCCCAAAGTCCCCCAACAGCCCCTCCACCAGGCAGTCCCAGGCGCTCCGAAGGACACCCAGACCCTCCTACTGAGTCTCGAAGCTGCAGTCAAAGCTCCCCAAGCCCAGCCAGCCCAGACCCCAAGGCTTGTAACTGGAAAAAGTACAAATTTATTGTGCTAAATTCTCAGACTTCACAAGCAGGGAGCGTGGCTGGGGAGAGTTCTAGTCAACCCTGCCCCCAAGCCAGGCTCCCCAGCGGAGATGAAGCCTCCAGCAACAGCAGCAGCGAAGAAGGCCCCACGCCTGGTCTCCAAAGCAGGTAAAGAATCTGTAACTCCCAAGAGTTTTAGAGGCTGGCCTCCTCTAGGAGACAGAACCATTAATGTGCTACCTGGGGGTGGGTTTTAGAGGAACTAACCCACTTTAGGAAGCTGACCAATGGCCAGAGGGTATGTGGCTTTCTGGTCAGTATTAGTTCCCTTCCAGAAGATAGAGGTCCATATTTTCCAGGAAAAAAGTACCCACCCCTGTGTGTGTATATGTGCCCCTAACCTTTTCTATGGCTCCTACCATCTGCCTAGACTGTCTCTAGCTACTGCCACTGCACAATTCAAATGTGGAGCTCCAGCAAATACCTCCTACCTCTTTACACCCCGGACTCAAGAAACTTCTGGATCAACTTCTAAGCAGGCTCACCCACCACCAGGTCAGAGCCCTTCTTTCTTTCTCTTTCTGCTTCTCTTCTATAGCTGTTCCAGGTCAACCTGGATCAGAAGACCTCAGAAAAGACCTGTTTAAAAGTTCCCAAACTTGACTGCATATTAGATCCTTCTGTGAAGTTTTCACCTCGTCAGTCAGAATATCCAAGAGTGGGGACCAATCATTTAAAAAAAAAATTAAGATCTCCGTGTCCTTCCAAAGAACAGCACAGTTTGTAAATTTCTGGCCTAGTCCAATCCAGGCCTAAATAATCTGCCCAGAGTTTGGCAGGGCCTCTCTGGCAGTCTGTCACCCAGAGTGAGGCAAGAAGCAAGAGAAACAGAAAGCTCCACCCACTTGCAAGAACCTCCACATAGTGTCTCCACCATCGACAATTCTAAACATACTACCGAATCAGACATGTCTCACTGGCTGTGAGTAAGCCAAGTGAGTCTCCAGAAGCCTTCACAGGAACTTAGGGGTTAAAATGCACACAAATCCCACTAGAATACTGTTGTGGATTTACTGGTACTTGGGAAGTCCTTAATAACTAAGGTTGACATTGCTCTCCACCCTTCCCAGGAGGTGAGTTTTTCAGCTGCCAGAACTGTGAAGCTGTGGCTGGGTGCTCATCGGGGCTGGACCCCTTAGCTCCGGGGGACGAGGACAAGCCCTATAAATGCCAGCTGTGTCGATCTGCCTTCCGCTATAAGGGCAACCTGGCTAGTCACCGCACAGTGCACACAGGTAGGAGGGGGTCTTGGTCTTCGTGCCGATCGTTCTCTTAGGACGCTCTGACTGTCTTCCTCCCTACTCACAGGGGAAAAGCCCTACCGCTGCTCCATCTGCGGAGCACGTTTTAACCGACCAGCCAACCTAAAAACGCACAGCCGCATCCATTCTGGAGAGAAACCGTACAAGTGTGAGACCTGCGGCTCGCGTTTCGTTCAGGTAAGGAGAGGGCAGGAAGGCTAGCGGGAGGAGCAGAGAGGGTTCTGCCCCTCCCCGAGGCGATCTCAAGGCTCCGCCCCTCCTCAGGTGGCACACCTCCGCGCACACGTGCTGATCCACACCGGAGAGAAGCCCTATCCGTGTCCCACCTGCGGAACCCGCTTCCGCCACCTCCAGACCCTCAAAAGCCACGTTCGCATCCACACGGGGGAGAAGCCATACCACGTAGGTACCCTACAGGGCCTAATCGTTATCCCCCACAGACGTAGGCAGGACCAGGTCTTGCCACCGCTGCTAGATTTTAGTCCAAGTGAGTCAGGGACTTGGACTGGGGAGAGGGGAAGGGATTATTATATTCTCGGACTAGGCACCAAGGGGCTAACAAGTGTTAATGTGTTTGTTAAGTAAGACAAGGCCCATCTCCTGGGCGCCTCAAAGGAATTAGGGGTGTGAATGCTGAAGGGCTGATTGTCAGCGAGAGCTGGACAATTCCCCCTTCCCATCCCAACTAAGAGGTGGTTGGAGGAAGGGTAGGGACCTAACAGACCCGTCCTCCCACAGTGCGACCCCTGCGGCCTGCATTTTCGGCACAAGAGTCAACTAAGGCTGCACCTGCGTCAGAAACACGGGGCTGCTACCAATACTAAAGTGCGCTACCACATCCTCGGGGGACCATAGCTGAACGCCCACCAAAACCACACTGGTTCCCAGGGGACTGCCAAAGCTGCGGGCGCAGGCTTGGCTTCCCTGGCGGTCTTGATATGGGAGTGTGCCAGGCCACTCTGGTATCAGGAACTCGTCACCTTAATTTTGTACTGGGGAGAGCAGGGGTGGCAGATCCTGGCTAGATCTGCCTCTGTTTTGCTGGTCAAAACCTCTTCCTCACAATCCAGATTGGATAGCTAGGGGCTGGGGAAAAGGAGAGATGCAAGGGACTTGCTCTCTTCCAGGGAACCTGCCCCTACTCCCCTCCCCCATTCCAAATGGTTTATCTGTAAATATAATTTATTAAGGCCCGTGGGTGGCCCCAGGGCCTTCGTTCAGCTTGCATTTCCGACTTCCCTCTTCTGAGACACGGAAGGTGAGGGCCCCGCTCTGCTGGCAGGGCTTCCTAGCACTTGGCTCTCTCCTTTGACATGAGTGTCTCATGTTGTTTTCCTTGTAACCGTTCTCTCTGGAATCATCCTTCTTCAATTTGTTTGCTTGTTGGTTTGTCCCTCCAGTTCTAGGATGTGACCTTTTGCTTTCCTAGGGCAGACCCTGAGAACATGTAAGGTTGGGCAAGGAATCCTCTCTGGTATTCTGGATGGTGCAAGTCCTGTAGCAGGCTAGACATGGAAAGAAAACGTTCAGCTCTTCGAGGGTGATGGGAACCTTTTTAGATGAACACAAAATGTGGATAATTAATTCCTCCTGAAGGCTGGGAAAGTGGGGCCTAGATTCCTCATCATTCTAAATGGAGGTGGGTAGTCTCTCCGGCAAGAAAGCATAGCCGCTAAACTGTACCATTGCTCTTTCCACCTGGGTTTGAATGCACTGTGCCCATCTCTCAGACAGTCTGCCTCAGGGTCTGCGCTGAACCCATGATCCTCCCACTGAGGTTGAATTAGTATTTTCATAGGGAGAGAGCTAAAGATCTGTACCAGAGATTATGAAACCTGTTCTCATCTGTCCAGTTTCTAAGAATGTTATGACCTAGGGAGAGTTCAAGACATTCCTTACCTTGACTTCCCGTCTGACCCCTCCTTGGCTGCACGAGAAGCTGCAGCAGATGTTCCTTGGGGTTCAATATGCCCTTCATTTTGAATGTTTTTTTTTTGTTTTGTTTTATTTTGGTTTTGAACAGCTTCTGGAAAGTGACCAGATTCTAAAAATTTCCTGTTTCACGGATGCTTGGTAATTCTCTTACCCGAGAGTCTGGATCTGTGACTCGGTCTTCCTCCACTGTTCCTGTCTGTGACCAGTGAACGCATTGGTCTTTACATGGGAGACAAAGGGGCTGAGTTCCGTGCTGGTCATTGAGGATTGTCATTGGAATTACATGCTTCAAGGCTTTAAAAGCCTGGTTGATGGGTTGGCCAAAGACCCCTCCCATGTGAACAGGTTGCCTGATGGTGCATGAGGTTAGCCGAGGGCTGCAGCTTCAGATATAGGCCATGCAGATAACAGTGTTAGGGATGGAGTTCCTTGGTTGGATGGAGTGTCTGGAACGTTAGATGATATTCGGGAGCCTCGATTTGTAGTCCTGCTTCTTGCTGCCCCAGGACCTATTTGATGATAGGACTTGGTTAAGGAGACTTGAATCTGTAAGGCAGAGCTTCTGGAATTAAACCATCAGCTGGGGGCTGGCGAGAAAGCCATTCCTTTCCCCCTCCCCATCACCTGAATACAGAATAGAAGAGGGGGGAACAGGAGAGATTGCGAAGGTATTACGGTTTCTGTTCGGCAGACTGGATGGGCATGTGGGAAGTGCCGGGGTGAATGTTCAATCCTGCAAGATCAGATCCATGGAATAAAGAAGCCTCTCTTGCCCTCTGTGTGTCCTAGCTTGTTTGTGGGGGGAGGGTCACCTGGGAACTTGGAAAGCGGTTCCAAAAAAAATAACAACTTGGATTCTGTGTTCATTTCACTGTTCTGTCCCACTAGCCCTCTTCAATGGTCCTTATTCTCCCTTCCCTGCCCTAGCCTTCCGGCTCATTGTGTAGGAACCAGTGACTTCACGAAGCTTATCCGGAGCCACCTGCATCCTGCTGGTCTGAAGTCACTTCCTGGCCAAGGTGTGGAGGCTGCAGAGAGAAAGTAGGAAAGCAAAAGCCTGGGAAACGCATCTGTGCAAGCACGGGTTCCTGTGACCCAGCCTCCCCCTCACACAACCATCAGCAGAGAAAATGGGTAGGGCTCGGGTCCCCTAAGAACAACAGAGGTGAGTTAGAGCAGCTAGCAGAAGGCGGAGTGTGTTAGTGCCCCTGTGCCTGCTCCATCTCCCAGCCCTAATATCTAATGTCCAGTACACGAGTCTCTTCCCCTGACCCGTGTGTCCGGGCGTACAGGTGTATATTCTAGTCCAAGGCTAAAAGTCACTGATTCTAATGTTGCCTCCCTCTGGACTTTCCTCACCTGTGGCAAAGGTGAGTGTGGTGGTGCTTCTTCAGTCTGATGTTCTCCCTGATAATCTAGTTTAGTGACTGCTTAAGTTTCTTTTTCTTTCTTTCTTTCTTTCTTTCTTTCTTTCTTTCTTTCTTCTTTCTTTCTTTCTTTCTCTTTCTCTCTTTCTTTCTTACTTTCTCTAATAACCTAGGTTATACTTGAAAAACAAAAAAGCAGCAAAAGTCCCCATGACCTTCCATTCTAGCTTGTCCCCCAATGAAAATAAGACCAGCAACTATTACTTACCGCCTATTATAAATAAAGCATTCTAGTGCACAGACTTACTAATTTAACCTCTGGTGGCCCTAAAAAGTAGGGAGTATTCTCCCCAGTTTACAGGTGAGGAAACCAATTGAGAAGTTAACTATTTTGACCAAGTAATAAGTCACAAAGTTGGGCTGGAGAGATGGCTCAGAGGTTAAGAGCACTGACTGCTCTTCCATAGTTCCTGAGTTCAATTCCCAGCAACCACATGGTGGCTCACAACCATCTGTAATGAGATCTGGTACTATCTTCTGGCCTGCAAGTATACATGGAAGCAGAACACTGCATATGTAATAAATAAATCTAAAAAAACAAAATAGGTCATAAAGTCAAGGTTGGGACTATGCCCTGGATCTAGAGATCTCAAGACTCTTGACTCCTGAGATCCGACTATTTCCTATACCACTGGCAGATCCCTTCTTATGAGTCTACTTATAACAAGACTGTAGACCCATAGTGTTTTGATATAGTTATTTCATTTTCCATCAATGCAACTGAAAAAAAAATACGGTTTGGTTTGGTTTTGCTTGGTGCAAAGGATTGAACCTGGGGACTTCTACATGTTAAACCAAAAACCTCATGGGTTTAGGAAGGGGGCTTTTAGTTTTATAAATGTAATGAGCTAATTTATTATTGTGCATATGTGTATGATGTTTTTGTATACATGTACATGATGTACGTGGCATGGGTACATGTGGAGGTCAGGGGACAACTTTGTGGTGTTAGTTCTTTCTTTCCATATTTCTGTATGTTCCAGGGATTGAACTCAGGACATCAGACTCCCAAAGCAAGTACTTTACCTGCTAAGCCATCTCTCCAGCCCCTCCCTGGGTCTTTGAGACAGTCTTATGTCCCTCAGGCTGGCCTCTACATCCCTCTGTAGTCCGGGCAAGCCTTGAACTTGTTATCCTCTGGGGTTGCAGGCATGCCTGTGCAATCAAACTTGGTTCATATGCTTATTTTTATGTGCATGAGTTTCTTTGCCTCCGTGAATTTAAGTGACCCACGTGGGTACAGTGCCTGTGGAGGTCAGAAGAGGGTGTCAGATCCCCTGGAACAGGAGTTACAGGCCACTGTGTTGACCAGTGTGGGTGCAGGCAAGAATTGAACCCTGCTGCTTTGAAAAGCCCGACGAGCCATGTCTCCAGCCCTTACAGTATGATTTCTTAAAAGCATAGTTCCTTGGCTCATGCCCCTCTTTTGCCTCCTTCCCCACTCACTGGTCTGGGTATGAATTCTGAACCCAAGGTTTCAAGGTCAGAGTCCTGGGGAGCCAGAGGTAAAGGGACAGAAAAGCCCAAGCCATTGCTGTCATGAGGTGAGGGCGTGCTTGCTAGTGGTCTGGCGAAACGTAGGAGGCTGACTGACTGCTCGAGTGACCCGGTTATGGCATGTCTCCTGTGTACATCAGTATGAGATCAAAAACTGGTTAGGAAAATGGCCATTACTAGAAGACACAGGGAACGCTTCCAGCGCCGCGGAGGAAAGGGTAGGCGGTACTGGGCAACTCTGGATGGTCTGATGGCCGCCCTTCCTCTCCCCAGTTATTTTTGGTCTCGGTGACCTGCAAGTTTCCTGTCGGTGGGTACAGACACTGAAGGAACGAATCCTCATTACAGAAATGGATGCCAGGAGTCCAACAAGTCTGCCTCACCCCCCCCCCCCCCCCCCCCCACCTTTTAACATAGCACTAGGGATTGAACCAGGATCTACACAAAACTGTATGCTACTTTTAATTATTTTAAAATTTTGGGACAGGGTTTAGGATTGACCATGCTGACCCATGACTCTGACTCTGGAACAGCTGGAATAACAGGCTGGGCTCTCCCGTCTTCTCTCTGCCTCTGTTCCTCTCGGGCCCAGCGGTCTAGAATTTTCAAAGCTTTGCTAGCCGCCCCAGGTGCTATATCAGTTTTACTCTTACCTCATAACCTATCCCTTCGTACCCACGCTCCCTGGCAATTCTTGGATGCCTCACTAAGCAAGTGAGTTCCTGCCTGGCCAGGACCAGTTTATCCACAACCACCTCTTAGATGCAAGTCTTAAAATGTGAATGATCCCAGTACCCGCAGAACCCTCCCATAGGTCCCTTGTCACGTGGGGGCCTATCTTCGGCTAGTCCCTCCTTACGCATGCGCCCCTCTCACTGCAGGTTCGGAACAATGCTGTAAATCCCGCCCACCCCCTCCGGACCCACCCCCTGCTCCGGAGACCTGCAGCCTAATTGGCGAGCTTGGGGTTGGATGTTGGCCCACTTAGGCAGGTGCTGAATCCTCAAAGATAACACAATCCCTAACCAGACTCTCTCCTCGGGGTTGTGGCTTGAACCCAGTTCTATTCTCTGGCTTCTAAAGAAATCATCTGGCACGGATCTGGATTCTAGCTGCGGGCTAATCGGTGGCAGTGGCAGGTCCCAGCTCGTAGGCCTCCCTCCTCTTGAGGGAAAGGCGCAGGCGCCCCATGCTTTCTCAGTAACTTCCTAGCGACCAGCCACTTTTCGGCGCCCGAGCGTCCTGCGGGGTGGGTTGGTCAATGTGGGCGGTTTAAAGCCTTGATCTCGCAAGGGCTCTCAGGGGCTGCAGCTTTGTTCCTTCCCGAATGGCGCGCAGGGCTGAGCCCCCCGACGGGGGCTGGGGATGGATGGTGGTGCTCTCAGCGTTCTTCCAGTCGGCGCTCGTATTTGGGGTGCTCCGTTCCTTCGGTGTCTTCTTCGTGGAATTTGTGGCGGCGTTTGAGGAACAGGCAGCCAGAGTTTCCTGGATCGCTTCCATAGGGATCGCGGTGCAGCAGTTTGGGAGTGAGTGCTGCGCCAGGGTGCGGTGGCCTACGACCCTCGGAAAAGAGGGATTTGGGGACCAGAACAGGGAAAGGCGAAGGGTCGGGAGGATGCTGAGGGAGGACGGCGGAGACCACCTCGCAGAACCCCTTCCAATTCCCCAGGCCCAATAGGCAGTGCCCTGAGCACGAAGTTGGGGCCCAGGCCTGTGGTGATGACTGGGGGCATCTTGGCTGCGCTGGGAATGCTGCTTGCTTCATTTGCTACCTCCTTGACCCACCTATACCTGAGTATTGGGCTGCTGTCAGGTGAGACCCTGGGCACGGGCGGAAGTCCAAGGCCTAGATCTTAAGCCTCCAAATTTTCACCTTCTTCCACCTCTTTCCAGAAAGGCTTCGGGAGAACCTGTGCCCTGAAGGGAATTCTTAAGCTGAGTGACTAAATCAAAGATAATGAATCCAGAAACTACTACAAGCCCAAACCCATCGGAATGGAGTGTAGTGGGAGAATTTCTTTTAAGATTGTGCTAGGTATCGACTGAAATAGAGATATCATTGGCCTGTTTTAAAATAATAATAATAAGGCTTACAATGCTTTTCGATGTTTATACACCTGGGCAACGGAAGTTTAACGCAGCCAGAAATGGTAGAGATGGGGCTCTGATTCCAAAGCTCTGTTTTAGTTATTTTAGGAACATTATCTCTTGTCTTCCCAGATCCCATAAAGCAGTGGTTCTCAACCTGTCGGTTGTGCTCCCTTGGGAGTTGAACGACCCTTTCACAAGGGCTGCATTCAGATAGTCTGCATATCAGATATTTATATTACGATTCATAACAGTAGTAAGACAACAGTTATGAAGTAGCAATGGAAAATAATTTTATGGTTGGGGGGGGTCAACACCACATGAGGAACTGGGTTAAAGGGTCACAGCATTAGGAAGGTTGAGAACCACTGCCCTAAAGTGTGTTAACCCCATTTTGCAGATAAAGTAATTGAGCCTGGGAGATTAAGCAGAACACAAAAGGTCACACAGCTAGAAAGTATCAAAACCAGCACTAAAATACCCAGGTCTGTGGAGTCCAAAGCAGGAGCTGGTCTTCTGCTAGGTAGTATTGGGATTACTGGGTATTCTGAGCACCCCCAGAGTCCACAGCCACCCCCCCTTTCTTTTTGACAGGCTCTGGCTGGGCCCTGACCTTCACTCCGACACTGGCCTGCCTCTCCCGTTACTTCTCTCGACGTCGATCTCTGGCCATGGGGCTGGCGTTGACTGGAGTGGGCCTCTCTTCTTTTGCGTTTGCCCCCCTCTTCCAGTGGCTGATAAGCAGCTATGCCTGGAGGGGAGCTCTCTTGCTAGTGTCTGCCCTCTCCTTACACCTGATGGCCTGCGGAGCTCTCCTCCGCCCACTCTCCCTAACTGAAGACACTTCCGTGGGTGGCCCTGGGGCCCAGCTCTCCTCCCTCCTCCATCATGGCCCCTTCCTCCGTTACACTGTTGCCCTTACTCTGATCAACACTGGCTACTTCATTCCCTACGTCCATCTGGTGGCCCATCTGCAGGACCTGGGCTGGGACCCACTGCCTGCTGCCTTCCTACTCTCGGTGGCTGCGATTTCTGACCTCGTGGGCCGGGTGGCCTCTGGTTGGCTGGGAGATGCAGTTCCAGGGCCTGTGGCACGATTACTGATGCTTTGGACTACCCTGACTGGGGTGTCACTAGCCCTGTTCCCTGTGGCTCAGGCTCCCACAACCCTGGTAGTTCTGGCTGTGGCCTACGGCTTCACGTCAGGGGCCCTGACCCCAGTGGCCTTCTCCGTGCTTCCTGAGCTGGTGGGGACTGCAAGGATTTACTGTGGCCTGGGACTGGTACAGATGATAGAGAGCATCGGGGGGCTACTGGGAGCGCCTCTCTCAGGTAAGGAGAATGGGGTTGCCAACTGGGCCAGGGATGTCATGCTGCATAATTGGAGGAAGGAACTATTCCCTAATATTAACATATGGTATATGTTAATATTGCCTTCTAGTATGTTACAGCATACAGCCTGCAGAGCCAATCCTAACAGTCCTGAGGTGGGTTCACAGGAGGACAGACTTGGGTATGCGAAGGTCTGAGTAGGTTGACAAAAAGCAACCCAATGAACTGCAGGCTGGGTTTTTAGAAGACCTAGCCTGACCTAACATTGTCTTTTTTACCCTTTGACCCACTGGGCCCCTGCCCAAATGTCTGGTTAAAGGTCTCCATGCTCAAGATGCTAGAACCTTCTGATCTTTAAACACCTCCCTCTTAACTATTAACTGAAGGTTTAGAAGAGCCACTGCTGAAAGAAGAAACCACACAGATACGCCTGACTTAACATGGCTCACCAAATACCTACAGGCTGGTCTACCTACAGGGAGGCTGGTAGCTGAGAGAAACCCTTGGAGGCTGTTGAGAAACCAGAGTCTCCTATTCATTCAGTCTTACCTTGGGAATTGCATCTCTCCTAAGACAATGGATCTTCCTTGCCCCCGAGTGGGATCTAGGCCATTAGCCCCAGTGTGCAGGCCACCCATGTGTATTTCTTTTTCTCTCTTGGACCCAGGCTACCTCCGGGATGTGACAGGCAACTACACGGCTTCTTTTATGGTGGCTGGGGCCTTCCTTCTTGCAGGGAGTGGAGTTCTTATCACCTTGCCCCATTTCTTCTCCTGCATCTCAGCTTCTACCTCCAGACCCCAGGACCTTGTAATAGAAGCAGCGGAGACCAAAATTCCCCTGCCCAAGGAGGAGGGCTTGGGAGAGGACTGAATTCCACCAGGAGGCAGCGGTCATGGAAAGCCAGAGCTTGACAGCACCAGGTCCTCTGCCCTGTCAAGGCGTCCACAGAAGCACAGTGCCTTAGGATTCTTGATCTGCCTCCACCAGAGCAGACCTGGGGTTCCCGCGATTTATGTGCCAACCCTCTGTTTTTTGTTGATGACTTTCACAACACCTCCTCTGTACTCCCCAACTTTTCTGAAGGATCCAGGAGATCTCAGCCCACTGAGTTCTGAATCAAATCTGAAAATCAAAGGCCAAGAGTCTTCTCATGTTTTATATGTGATTTCTGGTCTCGTGCGGATAGAAAAGAAATAAGGAAATGAACAATAATTGTAATCTCAAAAAGAACTGGAGGTGCAGGTGCTTGGGGCAGCTAACAGGTCACCACTGAACAGAAGAGCCGAGATGTCCGTGAGCTCTGGTAACCCCGAGTTCTTCCCTCCCGTCCATCCCCTCCCTCTTCTCCCCTGCTCCTGTGATACAGAGGGGAGAAAATGAAGAGAAAAGCCTGTGTGTGGAGGAAGGCGGCTTGGGAGCAGAAGCTGCAACCTAAGATTCTTGTACTTTTGAGACAGAGCCTCACCATGTAGCTCAGGCTGCTCTTGAACTTGAGACCTGGCCTCCACCCAAGTACTGGGATTACAGGTGCTCACAACTGGACCGGTGGATTTTTGTTTCTCTTAGGCTAACAAAGGCAGATCAAAATGCAAGGAAAAGCATGAATTTTGGGAGCTGGAAAAAATAATAAGCTCAGCAGTTAAAAGCACTTCCTGCTTTTCCAGAGGGCCAAAGCCACCCACACATGGTGGCTCACAACCACCTATTAATCCAGATCCAGGGGATCCTATGTCCTCTTCTGGCTTCTGTGGACACCCACACATATGTGGCATACATTCATACAAACACACACACACATAGCGTAAATAAAAATCAAATCTTTTAAACAGTAGGTCTGGAGAGAGAACTCAGCAGATTGCTGCTCCTCGTGGCGACCTGTTTGGCTCAGGGCATTCGCACCAGGCAGTTCACAACCGCCTGTAGTCCAGCTCCAAGATCTCAAAGAGATCTGGCCACCACAAACCCACACAAATAAACATTTGAAGTATGAGATTTAGATATGCCCGTTAGCAAGCTGAAACTGACAAGCTCACAACTTCTCAAAGACCCTCTTAAGGCAAGGATTTGAGCAAAGGAAAACTGACTGGATAGGCATCCTCCTCACCACCAGGGCCGCTGGGGTCCTGTTGCTTTCAGAAGGTTTTTGTTTTTGTTGTTGCTTTTCAACAGAGTCAGACAAAAAGCCTTTATTAGGGAAGGGGCTCAAACAAGAAAAAGATCAAC
The DNA here is from genome assembly GCF_903992535.2 of Arvicola amphibius. Lineage (NCBI taxonomy): Eukaryota > Metazoa > Chordata > Mammalia > Rodentia > Cricetidae > Arvicola > Arvicola amphibius. The sequence continues at coordinate 50,780,367 of NC_052050.1, forward strand.
AAGTGGTTTCCCGGGTGGGATCAGCGCCCCCTGCCGAGAGCAGGGATGCCTGTGGAACTGGGAGCAGCTCCCCTCTCTCAGGGGGAGGGGTAGGTGGAGGTGAGACTGGACGGCAGGTTGGGAGGGCTCTGGGCAGCCCCATGTAGATGAAGCTGCCAGAGAGGATGAAAGAGCTGCACACCAGGAAAGAGGCACTGAAGTCTCCTGTCTTATCCCTTAGGAAACCTGAGAAGAGGGATAAAGGAATTTAGAGGCCTGTCATCCCAGGGGCAGACGTCTTGAGCGAATCTTCAGACTCAACCCTTACCTGACAGGGGAGGGCCCAGGAGTCCCCCGAGGCTCATCAGCATCATCACCAGCCCTGTAGCCTGTACCACACCTCCAATGCCCACCAGCCCGGGGAGCACACCGAAAACCAGTGGGGCATAACTCCCGGCGCTCAGGCCGTAGGCCCCAGCCGCGGCTAGCAGGGGAGCCCCCCAACCCTCCTCCGTCTCCACAGTGGGCACTAGTCCCACTGCCAGTACCCCTAACCCAGTCAGAGACCCAAACACAACCAGAAGGCGCGGAAGGGGCACCCAGCCCTGGTCTGCAAGCCATCCACTGACCAGTCGGGCACTCGCATCTCCCACTGCAGCGACAGCCACCACCAACGCTGCCCCGTAACCCCCCATCCCCTGATCTAAAGCGTGCGGACCCAAGTGCACGTAGGGGACGAAGTATCCGCCCCCAATCAAGGCGGTGCCCAAAGCAAAGATTGTAAAGGCTCGGCGTCTAAAGAGACCTAGGCCAAGGGCAGCTAAGGGAGTTCGAGGTGGGGCTAGGGGGTCACCAGAAAGAGCCAAGGGTCGTAGCAAGGCGCCACAGGGTGTGAGGTGGAGGGTGACAGCGCCAAGGAGGAGCAAGGCACCCCGCCAGCCGAAAGTATCAAGGAGGAACTGCAAGGCAGGTGCCAGGAGCAGCGAGGATGCCCCATTACCGGTGAGCGCCAACCCTACCGCCAAGACCCGACGGCGGGAGAAGTACCGAGAGAGGGTACCCAGGGAAGGGGCGAACACCAGGGCCCAGCCGGAACCTGCAAATGGATAGGACAGGATAGGGGTACGAGGATGATTTTCCTAGCATTCCTTAGCCCTGCTTCTCTTCTCCATGCGCACGAACACACAACAGAGAGAGAGAGAGAGAGAGAGAGAGAGAGAGAGAGAGAGAGAGAGAGAGAGAGAGAGAGAGAGAGAGAGAGAGAGAGAGAGAGAGAGAGCGCCTTGTTCGGTCCCCTACCCCACAAGAAGCTCCTGTCCGCATTATCATCCCTGAAGCATACGAGCATCCCATTCTTACCAGCGAGGAGGCCCAGGCCGAGGTAGAGGTGTAGGAGGCTTCGGGCGAAAGCCGAGAAGACCAAGCCAAGCGAGGTTAGGACGCCCCCAACCATCACCACGGGGCGTGCCCCCCAGCGAGTGCTCAGGGCGCTGCCCACTGGGCCTAGAAGGGGGCGAAGTCAACGAAGACATGCCCCGGGACCCCCAAACTATCTCCAACAATTCTCATTGGCTGTTTTGCTTGACCTGGTAACTCCTCCCTTTGACCTCAAGACCCACTCTTCTAGAACTTGGTTCCACCAGTAGCTCTCAGGTTGTCTGGTAATCAAGTCTGCTGTCTCCCATCACTAACATCACGGCCTCTCCACCCGGTTCCCGCCTCCCACCTCGGGGCCCCCCCTCACTGGCTGCCTGCTGCACGGCCAAGGCCAGGGCGCTGACCCACGCAGTGTCCTGGGCGCTTCGTTCAAAGTGCTCCGCGAGGTCGGGGAGGGCAAGGCCCAGGGAGCGTAAGAGCCCGTAGGAGAGCCCGTTCACGGCGAATGCTGAGGCCGCCACCACCCAGCCCCAGCCCCCGTCCGGGGGTCCGGCCGGCTTGGGGGTCATCGCCGTCTGCTGGGGTGGGGAAACACCTGTGAATGAAGTCTCCACGCCTGGGCCTCCGCTAGGGAGCTGACGTCCCTGAGATCCAGCCTCGGGCTGCTCGCCCAGGGTGGGCACGTCGCCCCGAGCATGGGCGCGGGAACCAGGCCTAGGGATAGAAGTCTTGGGTGCGCGTGAGGTCCTGGAAGAGGGGGAACAGCAGGATCCCCCAGGCCAGAGCTCCTCCTTCCCGCACCCTCTTTCTCTTACCCGACCTCTCCCGGCGTTGGGAGTAGGGAAAGGGCGAAGGTGGGTTCGGCTGGTTTTTCTCCGCGCGTTCCTGGCAGGCAGGGTTCTGCCGAGTCGCCAGCCAGTGCAGAGATGGAGCCCAACTTGGACCCGCTCTCTCCGTAAACAGAGATCACCACAGGGGCCCGAGCCACCTGGGACACGGGGTGGGGGTGGGGGTGTGAGTACCGAGGGCGGGGGCAAGCGAGACAGCCAATCCACCGAGCCTGGGCCGAGGCCTGACGCCGAGTCCCACGGGGATTGAATTATCCACACGCAACCCCCAGTCCTGGATAGGGAACCGCGAGGAATGAGTGGCCGCGCCCCGCCCCTCCCCGCGCCTCTCGGCGCCACGGGGCTCACGCCCACGCACCTGCAGCCGACTGCGCACGCAAGAAGAGCCGGCTTGCAATCCGTGCTCGGCCAGCTGCCCACGCGTGAAAATAGCGGTGGTCTCTAAAGCCTGAAAGAGTTCTTCCATTCTCGGATTTGTTGCTGAGGATCCTGTAAACCTCTGACATCAAATCACTGGGCCACCAATGGACAATACTAGCAAGCCCTCACGGGAAATATGACTTCCCACTATCAAGACCTGTGAAGTTCCAGGCAGTCTTTACACACACACACACACACACACACACACACACACACACCCCTTTGTCATTTCATTCTTACAATAGCCCTTTGACGAAGATGCTATCCCACTTTACAAATGGATGGAGTAACTGATGCTTAAAGACGTTAGCAGACATACCCCCAAATCGTTCTGCTTCAAAAAAGAAAGTGGAAATATTGGAATTTAGGTTTAGCCTACCGTGGGAGGATGCAGGTCAAACAGACCTAGGAGTGGAAACAGAGCTTGCACTAGCCAAGGGAAATAGCCTGGAGACAGATTGATGTGAACTTCCCTGGAAAGGACAGCGTCTATGCAGAGCCACCGTGCGTAGGATTCTAAACCAACAGTGGTTGGGAGTAGATGACATCTTTGTCACCAGAATCGCTAAAGGCTTAGGTTAGATTTTTAAAAGCAAAGTTAAGAGTTCAGAGAGACGAATCCAGGTGTTTTTTCGTTTGTTTGTTTGTTCTTTGAAGACTCCAGAGAGCATCCTTCTTTACCAGGTCACTCTGGCTTTCCTTCTGCCATCTGACTAAATAGGTGTGCTCTTTTGGTTTAATCATTAAACAACGCCATTGAAATTTCAGCAATTTGCAGGTCGGAGTACTATCAACGCATAGCCACAGGATGGCAGTGTTTCCTAACTGATGAGAAAGCATCTGCCTAGAAAGGGAAGAAAAAAATAGCTCCAAAGTTGTGAAACTGGAAGACTAGAGAAGGCAGACAGACTCTCAGCAGCACACCCTTGTGGGTAAGGCCCTCCCACCCTGGGCAGTTAGCTTCCTCCCCGCTCCCCTCTGCTCTTTTCTCAGCTCTGGGTTGTTATCTGCGGAAATGCCCTGGTACAGGGACCTTAGGAAAGCAGACTCACTGGTTTCACCAGCCAGGCCACCAGGGAGGCAGGGAACTGGTTTTCCGAGAAGGCTGCCCAGGACTCTGCTGTAAGTTGAATCAGGTCAAGCCAAAGGAATGGCTCTCTCCATGGTGAAGTAGAAATATAGCCAGGGAGGAGACTGGGGCCTCTAGGTCTAGGTTGTACCAAGTAATGCTGTGCACTATGGCAGGACGAGAAACCCGGAAGCCTGGGATTATCAGTTGTGAAAGGGAGCATTCCTCTTCTGCCTGATGTTCTTAGCCAGAGCTGTGTGTTGTTCATGGAGGTAATATAGCACTGGAAAAGCAGACACCCCACCCCCCCAGCAAGACTTACTGAGCCTGACTCTCAGCTCTCTTGCTTAGCTATCTGATTGCAAACAAGAGCCTGTTTCCTTGTTTTCTTTTAAATGATTATAATAATAGTTACCTGATAGGGTTGTTATGAGGATTAAATTTGTCATGGTGTGTGCATGCGCAAGAGACTTAGAACAGTGTCTGAATGTGATCTGTGCTAGCCCCACTGTCAACACAGTAACTCAGGGCAACTTGACTGGACTCCACAACATCGTTTTCCTTTGCCAGGTGGTTACTACGGACTCAAACTGCTCTAGTAAATTCAAGGTCAATGAACCACATCAATCTGGCGAGCTTTGGTAGAATCACATGGGTTATAAAGCATGGATATTTATAGGAAAATTAAATGGAAATTGTGCACCCTGGGGGGTGGGGTGCAGGGGCTCACGAAGCCCAGGCTGACCCCAAGTTCACTGCATAGCAAAGGATGACTTTGAACTTCTGCTACCTCCCACGTGGATCAATAGAAAATCGCACATCTGGCCATTTCTCATTCCAAGCAAAACATATGACCATTGTCCGTTCTGTCCACTGTAAGGATTTCCCTTTACCTGTGCTCTTTAAGGTCCCCTAGCCCTAGACAGAGACAGGAAGGCTGCAGCTGTCTACTCTTTGGCAGTGCCTGCACAGCATGTATACTGTCTGTAAACCAGAGCCTTGTCTTCTCTTCCTTAGTCAACAAGCCTCAAGGCACACCCCATGAAGCTGTAGGGGGTGCTTAGGGACAGAAAGCATTGTAAAAGAAGCAGAAAGCAGAGGCATTTGGGCAACTTCTTCATGGAACTTGTTTGTGCCTTCAGTGCTTGCTTGGTCCCAATTACATATATACCACTTCCATTTGATAATGGATGGCAGCTGTGTATATCCAGCTTTGTGGCTTCGTGGGCCAGATAACATCCAGCTCGTGACAAACAGCTCAGGCCACAAGGTAATCTGGTAGTCCATCATCAAAAGTTCAGTTTCTGGGGCTAGAGAGATGTCTTAGGAGTTAGGAGCACTAGCTACTCTTCAGAGGACCTGGGTTCAAGTTCCAGCACCCACATGGTAGCTCACAACTGTCTGTGATTGCAACTCCAGGAGTTCTGACACCTTCACACAGACACATGTGGAGGCAAAACAGCAATGGGTGTAAGATGAAAAGTAAAATATATATATTTTTAAAGTTTAATTTCCACTAAGGCTCAGTAACAGGCCAACAGTTGTCTGCAGATGGAGCCAAGGGCCTCCACTGTGATTCACCTATAGGGGCCTGCCAAAGGCTCCAAACCGCATCCCTATCTGCCACTGCCACCTCAAGTACCATCAGGGCTGCCGGATCATATGGTCCAAGTGATAGAGCAGCCAGCACAGCAGCCTGGACCTGTTGAAGAGCCTTCTCCTGTTCCAGGCCCCACACAAAGCTAGCAGCTTTCCAAGTCAGTTGATCCACAGGCCGGAGTAACACACCCAAATGAGGAATGTGCTGTCTCCAGAATCCACATGGGCCCGCTAAACGTTGTGCTTCTGTCTAGGTGGTGGGAAGGGTCAGGCACAATTACTTATCCTTCACCTTAGAAGGAATATCTCTGCATGTCCCACCTGGACTCCTAAAAAAATTCACTAAGGTAGAAGATCCTTGAGTTTTGGTTGGATTTATTTCCCATCATGCATGGATTTGCATATGTTACCAATGAGTTCAGAGTGGTTGCTACCCTCTGCTTACTTGGCTCAAACAGCATAATGTTGTCAACATAGCGGACCATTTTGTGGAAGGAAAATGTGATTAAGATCACTTTGAACAAGGCTAGAGAATACACACACACACACACACACACACACACACACATATATATATATATATATACATATACTCTATACCTTTGAGGTAATCTGTAAAGGTGTACTACTGGCCTTGTTACATGAAGCCTCCTAGTGGTTCTTATGTACACGAGCTAAGGAAAAAGCATCTTCTTGGTCACTACCTGCATCCTCGGTGCCAGGAGATGTGTTAATTTGTGCAAATAAGGACACTCACATCTAACAGCAATTACAGTGGGAATCTTTGCTTGATTAGGTTTGTGATATTCAACTGCCATTCTTCATGATCTGTCTTCTGCAGAGATCAAATGGGAGAGTTAAAGGGAGGTGTAAGGACCCCCACCCCTGCATCTTTCAAGTTCTTAATGGTGGCACTCATTTCTGTCACCCCCATCAAGATGTGCCATTGGTTTTGATTTGCTTTTGCAGTGCTGAGGATGAAACCTGAGACTTGGTGCACGTCACCTCCAGTCCACAGAATCATTGTCACACACACACACACAAACACACACATATGAATGCGTGTGTTTATTCTGTTCCTCCAGAGACCCCCCCTGCTTGATACAGAGAATTTTGCTTTTATCATTGTGACGATTTTGTTTCCCTCACATTTTCCAAGTCTGTGAGAACCTGACGACTTCCTTATCTTGACTCTAAAACCAAAAGAGAAGCCAAAATAAGTTGTATTCATTTTTATAAAAGGTATCTATAGAGTACTAATATACACCTATAATCCTAGCACTCAGGTGGTAGGGACAGAGGGGTCACAAGTTCAAGGCCAGCCTGAGCTACATAAATAGTTCCTGGGCAGCTGTCTTGTTGTAGAACGCTGTCCTTAAAGGATGACATGGCCATTACCATCTTTGACACCGGAGTACCTGTGCGAGAGGCACACTAGTATTTCCTTATGGAAGCACAAGGCTCGCACAGCTCACATGGAGACACGGGTAGATCTCCGGGAGGCACCGCGGCAATGTGTGAGATACTTACAAAGCCACAGCACCTCTGGAGAACAGACAGGGGCCGAGTCACTGCCGCAGGGAAAGATCTTCGCTGCCGTGCTGCTGCCCTTTCACCCCTTCAGGGCAGGTGTTGCAGGCTTGGGTTTGTTTTTGCAGTGATGGAGATGAAACCTGAGCTTTCTTAAATTCTTCCTCAACCATGCTTTTGTAAAGAATCCCAATTAAATTCATTGCCTCGCCAAGCTAGATTTCAGTGGCACCTTTTGGGGGGGAAGGGGTGGGGATGACAACGGAATCTCGCCAGGTAACTCCGACTGGCCTGGAATCTGCGTCTGTAGTAGGCTGTGCTGGCCTCAGACTCACAGAGCTCCATCTGATGATGAAACCGGGTTTAAAGTATTGGGGCTAAAGGTGTTTACCACCATGCCTGCCTGGAACGTTTCTTTTGTCTGTCCTGAGTGTCCTACTGGGGCTAAACAATTTTTTTTAACATCTCCCCTGGAAAATTATCTCTAGTTGGCCACCAAATAACCATATGAAAAAACCAAAGAGGAGCCTTGTCTCCCGCTCTGGGTGGTACGGCGTGCAACTGAAGATACTTACTGTTTGCAGGTGGAGCGGTTTCAGAGGTGACCCCGACATAAGCGCCCTTCCCTGCTGAGTATGCCATGGTACCCTTCTTGGCTGTGCTGTTGCTAAGCTGCAACTAGGACTGTGTCCTCTGAAGGCGAAGTGTCCAGCATGACCGTCCTCCTCCAGGTGGCATGAACTACACACCTCCTTGACGAGAGGAGTCTGCCACATAAGTAAGAGAACCACTGCCCGACACCATCACATGGTTGACGGTAGAGAATATTTTTGCAATACCCTAAAATAAGTTCCTAAGAAGGCTTTGGTATCAGTTGTGTGACCTTTGCTCTGATAATAAGGGTTGAGGATCCTGAAAGACGGCTCATTGGGCAGACACTTGTCACCATGCATGATGACCTAAGCTTGATCCTTACACCCACATGGTTGAAGGAGAAAACTGATTGCCACAAGCTCTCCTCTGAGTACATATGTGCACATGCACACCTAAGTGTGGGGAGTGGAGGAAAGCCGTACATGCAACGGTGGCTCAACTGTCTGCCCAGGAAGAACTTGCTCACCTAAGGGAGAAACTGCAAACTGAAAACCATGTTTGGATTCTATCGTTTTCGATAGCCTCTTAATTGGCAGGACATGTGGAAAACAAGAGGGGAGAAGGGAAGGCGTTGACTTGCTGCTGCTTGCGGTGGGGCGTGTGAAGAATCTAAGGGAAAGAGAATACAAATTAGATCTGTTAAATAGTCCCTCCTGAGACCCCAAAACTTGGAACCCATAGGAACAATCTGACAGTGGTGCGGGGAGAGAGAGAACAGGAAATGCCCTTCGGGGCCAACCTTTAATACAGAGGAAGCGAAAACCCATAATTCAGCAAGCAGCTAGAGAGGCCTTACACACGGCCCAATGCAGAAAACCCTGACAATCGCAGGATGAGAAAAAGGAAAAGCAGACCCAGAGATTTTCCAGGTCACTCAAAAGCAAATGTGGCAAGATTTTTGTGGAGTTGGAGTCCCTAGAGGGAAAAGCTGTCAGAAAGCCAGAGTCAGCGCTTGCAAGCCTCCTTGGGGTTAACAGGAGTGAATGACAGCACAGTAAATGTGAAACGGAGCAAGTTGTTCCCAAAGGTGGGCAGTTCTCTCCCCAGAGGATGCTGGGTACATTTTTTTCCCTCCGAGGGCGGAGGTTACTCACCAAGCCCAGGCAAATGTGACCAATAGGAAGAAAGCAACCACTCTAGAGCCTATCAGAGCAGGAAGCCAGAGCCTGTGTGGCAAACGATAGTGCAGTCCCACTCCCGATGCCCTCGTCGCGGATGAAACAGTGGGAGCCAGACTTACTAAGCCCTTCTGGAGTGAGGACAGGTGTGGGGACATTGCATCCGCATCCAAGGTGGGGAAATGGAATGGTTGTGGAGAACGGCCGTGGTATAGAAACCTATATCAGACCACGACTCTCATCCATGATGCCATAACCCGCACTGCTCTTTGGAGGGAACAGCTTGTGAACGTGATGAGATATTTTCAAGCGGTCGTGAACCTTCACCTTCGCTGCCAAATCTCAAGAAAAGTTGGCGCTTGCTTGAAATGGTTGGCGGCGGGACATCAGAGATCCTGCCCACCCTTTGCAAAAAGGTTTCATTATCTGATGCTCAATGTGTTTTACAGGTTTAGAAAAGCATTGAGAGTGGAGTAAGCACCTAAAGGATCAAGGGTGGGAAGCAGTTCACACAGGGTGCAAGGGTTGGGCATCATGGTGGTATTTAGGGGGTTAATGGTTGCCTAAGATGTGACATCCAACAAGATGATTGACAAGAATCCTACAACCCAGTGCCTATAAAGTAAAATAATGGTTAAAGACTTTGAATTAAGGTACCTTGCCTGGATGAGAAAAAAAAACTGTAAGGGTCTTTTTGGTTTGGTTTGGTTTTTGGTTTTAGGGTTTTTTTTTGTTGTTGTTGTTGTTGTTTTTTTTTTTTTTTTTTTTTTTTTTTTTTTTTTTTTTTTTTTTTTTTTTTTTTGAGACAGGGTTCCTCTGTGTATCCCTGGCTGTCCTAGAACTAGCTCTTGTAGACTAGGCTGGCCTAGAACTCAGAGATCCACCTGCCTCTGCCTCCGAGTGCTGGGATTAAAGGTGTGCACCACCACCGTCTGGTGCTGTAAGGTTATTGAATGAAAATCTCAGTGCCAGAAATGGGCGTCCATCTTATGAGATGTTGGTCAGAGATGTCCTTGAGGCCTCCTACACAAGACTGGCTATTACCACTGTCTTTGAGTGCATGCCAGCACTGGACTTGGAGACCCTACTGCTGAAGATACCATACAGTTTAGTGGCAAGATATGGAGAAATCAGACTGGAGTTGACCTCAGAGATCCTTCCTTGATCCCAGGCTGTTGTGGTGCCAGAAGGAACTCTGCAGACAGCTGCGGGGAGAACTGTCATCCACGATCTTGTTCGGTAAGGACTCTGCATGTGATACTATGACATGCCAGGCAAGATGTGCCCACTGGCACAACAAGGGCACAACTGTTATGAGAGCAACCACCTGCTTTCTAGTTGAATCTCAGGCCCACTTTCCAGAAAGGGACACATGTTCGGTGTCTTAGGACAAACGTCCCTAGTGGAGCAGTCACTGCTGTTGTCTCATGAAATGACTATGACAGGCCTGTCCGTCTGCCTTCTAAACTTTATGTTTACACCCCAGGTTACTGCTCTTGTGGTTCTTGGCCACGGAAGTGTCTTTGTAGAGAGGTGGAGGTTACTGTTGACAGTATGAATGGCTGTTACAGTGGTACAGTGGAACCATGCTCAGCTTTAAGTGGGAAAAAGCAATCCTGCATTCATATCATCTCCAAGGCTCAGGGAACATGGCAGAAGAGAGAGTGGAAAAGCGTAAGAGCTGGAGAGAAGAGTGGAGTGCTGTGGAACTGTGTGCTCGGGGCACGACAGGGCTGCGTCTGTCTTGGACTAGTGTGACTGCATGAGGTACTCACATGGTTGGGCCCACTGATACCCCCATGCGGAAGTGCTCAGAGCTCACAGAGGTCACGGGGTAGCATGAGTGGTGTGTGAAGGACTCATGAGATGTCTCCGGCGCCCATCCCTCCTTGGGGACACATAAGTGGCTAATAATTGCTAGGGAGGGAGACGTTTTTCCATGGTGTCACCCGTAGCTTGCCTGTGCGCCTGTAAATAACCCCAATTCAACTCATCACTTCCCCAAGCTAGATTGTTTTCTTTGCTCTGTCACCGTTGCACTGTTCTGGGGGTGAGCAGGAGTTTATTCACACTTCCCCAGGAAAAAAATCATACACCACTATATACCCTGAATAACCGTGGTGTGTGTGTGTGTGTGTGTGGTGTGTGGTGTGTGTATGTATGTGTGTAGTGTGTGTTTGTGTGCGCATATTGTGGTGTATGTGTGTGTGGTGTGTGTGTATGTATGTGTGTAGTGTGTGTTTGTGTGCGCATATTGTGGTGTATGTGTGTGTGGTGTGTGGTGTGTGTGGTGTGTGTGTGTGTGTATGTGTGTGTTTATAGACATCTATCATATCCATCACTGGGTTTAGGAGTAAGGATACATGCATGAATAATAATTAAGTCTTCCCTCTCCCAGCTCCCACAATCAAGTCAGAGGAATAGTCATAGAAAAAAGGTCTCAGCACAAGGAAGACAAAGAAAACTACTCTGGAGTGGCACACGGAGGAACTGACTCATTTAGTTTGGGCCTGCTTGGAGGCTTCACAGAAGAGGATCCCTTGAGCAAGGCCTTGGGGGATGAGTAGGAGTTTGCCAGATGAATGTGGCGGCAGGCAGCAATCCAGGCAAATGGCACAGCTTAGAGAAAGCCCAGACCTGTGAAGTAACTTGGCTTATTGTTTTGTTTTGTAGAGCTATAAAAAGTTACTTTGTAGGACAATGGTGGTAGGACAGTCTTGGGGCAGGGAGGCCTGTCTGAAAGACCTTGAGGCCAAGAAAAGGAATGTCAATGTTTTCCAAGAGATAAGTGCCCCTAGTTTCCAGGGAAGGATGAGTCACTAAAATGGGAAGCTGGACATGTCAGAGAGGAGTCATGCCACAGTTAGAGGAGTGAGAAGATGGAGGATAGGGTTTTACACATGAGAAACTTCTCAAAACGTCATGTGTAATGTTGAAACTTCAGAGGGAATTTTACATTTTCCTTCGATGAATATTTATAGTAAACTAATACTTATCGTTGTCTCCTCATTTCTTCAAGAAAAAGGAAGCTCCAGGAAGATGTACATGTCTGTTTCAGCTTACGTTTGCCCTGGCACGCTGCCATTAGGGTGACATACCCATAGGCTAAGCAGAAGGACGCCTCCAGGAAGTCTCCCCAGACTACACCTACACCAAATCTGCCTATGGCAGTGGCGCTCAACCTTCCTAACACTGTGATCCTTTAATAGGGTTCCTCAGGTTGTGGTGACCCCCAACCATGAAATTACTTCATAACTGTGATTTTGCTACTGTTACGAATCGTAATGTAAATACCTGTGTTTTCGGATGGTTTTAGGCGGCCCCTGTGAAAAGGTCATTTGACAACCGCCCCCGTAGGTCGCAACCCACAGCTTGAGAACTGTTAGCCTACTATATTTGTTTGTTTGTTAAGACAGGGTCTTGTTGTGTAACCGTGGCTGCTCTGAAACTCACCTTGTAAGCCAGGCTGGCCTCAAACTCGTGATCCTCCTGCCTCAGCCTCCTGTGTGTTGGGATTATTAGTATCACCAGCAGGCACTGGCTTAGTCTGCCTCTGTTAACCTTCCTCAGAACCCTTCTAGCCTGCCAGCAAACTCTGCTTTTGTCTTTGTCTTCGTTTCCCTATGTTATGTTGTTTCTACAACACGAGGCCCTGGAGGTTGGACCTCAGATTCTCAACCTCTGGGTTGCTCACATGTGAAGACGGTAAAGGTGAGGATGAGCTGCTGAATGGAACAAGACCCTGAAAAGGAATGACTGACTGACTGACTGACTGACTGACTGAGTGGGCTCGGTGCCCGAAGTGCCGCAGCCTGTGGAGAAAGCACAGAGCTAACTGAGGAGCCAGACAAGGGCTTTAGGAAAGCCACAGGCAAGATCAAGGGCTGTATAGGCATTATTTATTTTGGGGTCACAGGATCTAGGAGCATGACTGCATTAGTGCATTTTTAAATGGCTTTCATAGGAACCCTGTGAATTTTTTTTAAGATTTATTTATTTATTATATGTACAATATTCTGCCTGTATGTATCCCTGTGGGACAGAAGAGGGCACCAGGTCTCACTACAGATGGTTATGAGCCACCATGTGGTTGCTGGGAATTGAACTCAGGACCTCTGGAAGAACAGCCAATGCTCTTAACCTCTGAGCCATCTCTCCAGCGCCAACCCTGTGAATTCTTAAGGCCTTCTGCCTGTAGCTTCTGTGAAGCCCCATGCAGCCCAGCTCTTCCTGTGCCCACGTACCAGGAGCACGATCTGCAGAGGTGACTAGGAGTCGAAGACCAGGCATGCATGCCATCCATAAGAGACACAAGAGAGACAAGTCTTTCTATGATTGGCTTGGCTAATCTTGGCTTTCTAGAACTTAACGGATGTGCCTCTCTCTCTCATTCCCCAGTCATCCCCACCCCACCCCACCCCACCCCCTTCCCCAACTCATCCAGTGACCAAGCCACAGGAAGTCAGCCTGGAATTCAGACTTCAGATACACAGCCTACAAAGGAACATGGCCTGGGAGGGAGGTAAGGCCACACTGGCCCAGGTTTCAGGTTCAGGACCACAGGAACAGCACTGAGATAGGGAACGGTGCAGGACAGTTGTGAGGCCCATTGTGCACAGGCACAAATCTGTCTGATGACTGCATGAATTAGCTGGATAGAAAACCACATTGAGTCCCCTGAGCCTGTGTGTGTGTGTGTGTGTGTGTGTGGTGTGTTAGGTGGGGGGTGTTGTTGATTGGGTTGACCAAAGCCTGTGCTGGGATAGCAGTCCTACCCTGCATGACCGCCTTCTCAGCTCCTTTATCAAATCTGTTACTATCGCCTCTTCCTACCCAGTCCCCATCCGTTTCCCTCTATCACTCTCCCCACTTCCCACCCCTATTAACACGCTAACAGTTTGTACGAAGGAACCGTGTCCTGAATTCCTCATAAAGGCAATCTCTGCTCCAACTTTACTTGTTTGAAATACTTTGGTTCTAGGACTTTGGCCAATGTCTGTGTAAGAGTTTAAGGCCTGTGTCAGATTGTTAAAAGCCTATGGACCGGGTTGGAGAGCTGGGTCAGTGCTCTTGCAAGAGGGTGGGTTCCCAGCACCCACATCAAGCAGAGCACAGCCACCTGGAACTCCACTTCCAGGGGATCTTACGCCCTCTTCTGGTCTCCCTAAGCACCTGCATGCCTGTGGTGTGCATAAACTCACACGGGCACTCACACATACACATATAGATAAATCCTTTTAAAAACCCATGGATACAAACTCTAACATTGTTCGTGAACGACATGATGGTTACTCACAAAACCAAGAGGGCTGCAGACAGGTCTGGCTGGATGGGACTGGCACAAGACTAAAAGTTGCTCAAGCCATCACTAGGACACTAGGTGTCGCTGCTGGCAGCCGGCTGCAAACACTGGGTCTCATGACCTTTGCTGCTCTTTGGAAATAAATGGTCTCTGCTTCTTGGCAGAGGAGCTCCCAAATTCAAGCTCAAAGCCATGGCCCTGGCCCCTTCGGCCTTAGTCCTGTGTGCTCCTCCTCGGTCTACGGAGCATTAGGAAGGCGAACACATGTGATCCGTGTCTGCTGATAGATGGTTCTGCCTCCTATTAAACTAAGGTAGAGCCCCACACGGAAGTGCGCACCAGTTGGTCCAGCTGCTCTGGAGGCCGAGGCCAGAGAACAGGTTAAGTCAGGAGCTTAGGGCCAGAGTAGGAAACACAGCAAGACATTTTCTCTGAAAATTAAATGGATTAAAGACAAACAAATGTAACAACCAAGCAAACTAACAAAAATGTCATGAGGTGTGTGCCTGTGATTCCAGGACTCAGGAGGCTGAGAAGGGGGGAAGAGTTCCCAAGGCCAGCCTGGGCTACATGATAAGATCTTGTCTTAAAAATAATACACAAAAAGCTGAACAATAGGTGGGGGGGGGGGTTCTACAAGAAAGGGGCTCGGATTCAAGGCAGCTTATGGTGTCTTTTAAATGTTTTAGTTCAAGTAAACAGATTGTCTCAATCCGAGGAACGGAGGACTCTGAATCCTGGTAACAGCATATGTGCATCTTGCAATGACGTCCGGGACCTGGTGACTTATGAAGAGTATGAAGAGTTCCTGACCCCCACAGTTCCTTGGCATCTCTAAAAGCAGGTTAACCTAGGATGGTCCTCTAGTGGAAGGAAACGTAAGGGCCCCATCACAAGCCCAGGTGCACAGTAGGGTCACTACTTCCTAGTATGGACGTCCTCCAGTTCATTTCATCCTAATTTTCTCTCTACCAGTTCTCACCCCCTACATTGCCCCCAGTTCTCTCTCTGCCCAGGCTGTGCTGCTTCTCCTGTTTGAAATGAGAAGGGCGTCAGACTAGAAGGAGCCAAGAGTGGGTCTGTCGTTTTCCTCTCTGCTGGGCCCATCTTTTCGGTTACCACTGGGTTTTCTGTGCCTATTTATCTAACTTTCCAGTCCCAAACCGGCACCTCAGCACCTAACTTACTTGGCCTCTTAGAGGATGTGTTTAGATAAACCTTAGATAACCCCACTGGGATGCAGGGGCTTGGCCTGGCCAGTATCTCTACTTAGCTGAGTCACGTCAACCAGGACTAGAGGCCAGAAGTGGGAGGAGACAGGGAGTCGGGTAACAGGTTTCCCTGAAGCTGTGAGAATGTAAACGAGGCACCCTGTGGGCGCTGACAAACCGGAGCGTGCCCGAGGTCAGTCAGCCTGGCTTGAAATAACAATACTCCAGGCAAAACCATGCCTAGTCCAACACTCCAACCAAACTGGTGCACAAAGCTCTACAGGACCAAGGAAGCAGGGGACCCTGCTTTCCTTATCAAGGCAGATGCCTGCCTGGCTGAAATTGGAGCATTGACTAACCTGGGAAAGTCCCCAGTCTGCAGGTTTCATGACCTGGAGGCGGTTACACCCTCTTTTTGTTTATCCACAGAGTGATCTTTTCCCTCTCAGCGCTCTTGCTTCTGAACTGAGTTCCTCTTATCTGCCACAGATCTCCTTTGCCCTTGTCCGACCTGGTGCTATTTCCTCTGAAAGCTTCCTCCTGCCGGATCTGTTTTTCAACCTTTCAAATACCCTGGCAGCCGCTCTCCCTAGAGATTCCTTCTCTCTAGCACGTTCGGACAAATGGTTTCACCGAGCTTTCTCTAACTGAATCTCACACTCTCGCCGCTCTTTGCTTGAGCCCTAACCAGGACTCATTTGCATGGAGGCTGACCCTCAGTCAAAACATATTCCTGAGGCTGGTGTCAGGATCTTACCTGGAGGTGAGGCGAGGCAAGGCTTTTGGCAACTGGAGACCTTCCGGTTTATAGGAAATGCGCTTACACCTCACTGGATCTAGGGATTTGGGAGATAAGAAGCTGATTGATGCCAACGGCTTTGGAGCAGATGGAGTGGGGCCAGAGAGGTCTCAGAGCAGGGAGTCAAGCGTGGCTAAGAGTCAGTACTGAACACCACCATATATAAAGCCTGCTAGCTAGCCTTCCTTTTTTCTCTTTCCTTCCTTCCTTCCTTCCTTCCTTCCTTCCTCCTCCTCTCCCTTCTTTTTGGAGGGAAGGTCTCACTGTGTTGCCCAAGCTGACCCCAAACTCTTGGGCTCAAATGATCCTCAACTTCATGAGCAGCTGGAACCTCCAGGTGTGTGCTACCTCCCCTGACTTCTGGGTGGCTCTTGGGAGGCTTGTGATTTCTGAGTTTATTTCCTTGTTGTCCTTAGACAGAGGTGACTTGTCCCTTGGGTAATCAGGGCTTAGAGCTAACCTTTCTCCAGTGTTTACAGAGCTAACCTTTCTCCAGTGTTTACATAAATGCTTGAGGGGTAGACACTTTTATGGGTTCTAAAATATGGAAAGGAAAATTCTAAAATATTGCATGCTTAGATGCGTGTCTACAAAACACAACAGTAGCCCATCAGCGCCTTTGGAAGATTCTGTGTTTCTGAAGTGTCTATATGGAAAGTTACTTAAAGGCTAAATTTCTTTTCTCATTGTCCGAGACTCCACTTCATTACGATCCATAGTGATTGATGAGAAATCAGGCAACGCTAGGCTCCGGGAGCTCTCTGTAAACAAATGTGGTTTTAATAATACACGTCTTTTCAAAAACTTAACAGCTGCTGAGCTGGGCAGTGCAGGCTGATAAGCCTAGTTACTTGAGAGCCCAAGGCAGGGAAATGAACATTTAAGACTTGCCTGGGCTACAGAGTGAGCTCCAGGTCAGCCTGGGCAATTCGGTTTGTCCCCAAATAAAAGGTGAAAAGAGCCAGGAGTGATGGTGCAATCCCAGCACTCTAGAGATTGTAACTGGATATCAGTGTGGTCTACATACTGGACTCCAGGCCAGCCAGGGCTACACATTGAGGCCCCGTCTCAAACAAGCAAAAGTAGAAGGCCCAGAGAGACAGCTTAGCAGTGGAGTACTTGTTTAAGGTGTGTGAGGCTCTGGGTGCCACAGGAAATGCATTAGCAGTAAAAATATTATAGTCAGCATAGAATATGGGTTTTAATACACGCAGTCTCAAGTGGTACTGCTGAGTGGTGGTTAGAACATGAATCCAGAAAGGAGGCCAGCTGGCTTCCGGCTCTGTCTTAGTCAATTAGAGGCGGTATGAATGAGAGGAAGTATTTACTCGTAATGTGTCACGATTCCCTAATCCTTGAAAAAAGGATGGTAAATTCTGTGATCTGAATGCCTGCATCCCTCCAAACCCCATATGCTGAGATCTAATCCCCAGCACAACAGTATCAAGAAGTGGGGATTTTAGAAAGCAATTAAGCGAAGCCCAGGTGAATGAGATTACTGTCTTTGTAAAAGGTCCAGGAGCTTGTGCCGCCTCCTGCTATGTGAGTCCTTAGCTCGAAGGTACCATCTGTGAAACAGAGAGACGGCTCTCGCGAGACACTGACTCTGCTGGCTTCTCGGCCTCTAGATTGGTGCTTATGACAGTTCCATCATTTATAAGTTACTTTCTGCAGTATTTTGTTATAGCATCTCAAATGGGTGGGACAACAGCTTCGTTGTTTTTAATTTTTGTTGACTCGTTGTGGATTTCGCATGGGGCATTCCAGTCCCACTTACCTGCCCCTCATCCCTCCTTCCACCCTCTACCCTTGGCGCCGAGATCCTGCCGTTTTGGATCTGTAGGTTCATCCCCTTCACATGCTTCAACAGTTCTTAGATTCGGTGGATGCTGGGGTGGGCCAATTCACAGCAGTGGTTCTGGGTCTGGGCGGTAGCTGGGTTGATCAGCAGCAGCTTTTCCTCATCATTATATCTGGGCAAGCTCTCCTCTCCCGCGCTGCCTCAGCTAGCTCACACAATGTAGCCTACAGCAACGAGCAGGGCCTCTTCTCTGGCTCTCAGGTCCTCAGATCCGGGTCACCCACACTGGCACCACCAGGGCCAGCTCTACTGTTTAGCCCAGGCAACGTGCAAGGCCTTCTCTCCTGATTGCTACTGGGGGGATGGGGAGTTTGGGGAGTGGATGGGCTTTCCTGCTCTCATGCCCTCAGCACTGGATCGCTTGTGCCCTCTGACAGCAGGGTCGGTTCTAGTGTGCTGGCCCACTCTCCTGTGTGCTGCAGCTGGTGAGGGGCAGGGTTAGATCACTCACTCTCAGGACCCTGGAGCCAGCTCTCTCTCCTGCCGCAGGTAGCAAGGAGTGGAGGGGGAGGGTATTTTTCCTTCACCCAGCCACCTACCGCATGGCAGGCGAGGGGTGTGTGGGGTCAGCTTTGTTGCTCTCAAACCCTCTGGGCTAGCTCACCTGCGTCCCCCAAACCAGGGTCAGCTCTAGCATGCTGCCCAGGTGAGGTGTGGGCCTTCTTTCCTGAGTGCCTAGGTGCACTCTCCCCCGAGGGGTAGGGCCAACTTGCCTGCTGCGGTATCCAGCAAGGGCAGGGCCAGCCATTCCAGGGTCAGTGAAGGCTGGGCATGCTCAGCACAGCATGGTTTCAATGACCCCCAGGCTAACACAGGCCACGGGACACCGCCACTGACCCCAGCTGCAGCAGGACCACGACCCAGACGTCACGGCCCTCAGCAGCAGCTCAGGCCCAGATGCCACCATTGCTTCTGTGGCAGCCCAGGTCACCCAGAACGGCATGTCCTCAAGGCACCCGCACGGTCCCAGGTGGGTAACCAAATCCGGGGCATCCGCTGAGCCCCGGGTGGAAACACGAGCCATGGATACCACCCCAGACCCCAGCCGTCAGAATGAGTTTCAACCATAGTCTAACTAAAAGAATAAACATTCAGGGGCTGGAGAGAGGGCTCAGTGGGTAAGAGCACCCGCTGCTCTTGGAAAGAGCGGGTAAGAGCGGGAAAGAGCGGGTAAGAGCACCCGCTGCTCTTGGAAAGAGCGGGTAAGAGCGGGAAAGAGCGGGTAAGAGCACCCGCTGCTCTTGGAAAGGACCCACGTTTGGTTCCCAGCACCTACACGGCACCTCACAGCCGTCTGTAACTCCTGTTCAGTTCCAGGGGATCTGATGCCCTCTGCCGTCCCTCGTGGGCACTGCACGTGTGTGGTCCATGGAGGCGCATTCAGGCAAGACACACACATAAAATAAAATAAATATAATGAATCTTTTAAAACATTTTTAGTGAGAAAAGAGGAAAACTAAAGAAAATAGGCCTGACCAGTGGTGGTGGCACACGCCTCTAATCCCCGCTCTCAGGAGGTAGAGGCACGTGGCTCTCTGTGAGATCAAGGCCAGGCCAGCCTGGTCTATTGAGCGAGTTCCAGTACAGCTAAAGCAACACAGAGAAACTCTGTCTCAAAAACAAACAAACGAATAAAATAGGCCTATTAGGAAATGTATTAAATTAATAAAGGTCATTTCTTTAAAAAGTTAAAAAGAAAAATTTCTAAAGAGAAAAATCACCAAATCTAATAAATTTAAAGAGAAAATAAGCAAGATATTCCACATAGGTTTTACTTATCAGATTTCTAGAAATTCTAGCAAGGACAAAAACAGAAAGTACATGATTATAGACTAAACACCTAGAAAATATGAAAACTTTAGTATAAAATAGCAGAATTAATAATAAAATTTGGTAAGGCGGCTGGATACAGGCTATAGAGGTGAAAAGCACACCTTTAACTTCCTGTTCTCACAGCGGGGCAGTTAATTACATTTCTTAGAACCATTCCTGCACAAGGGATCACCGCATGCGGTGGAGTCAAGGGTTATTCCCGTGTGGATAGTGAAAGACTTAGGGTGGAAGGCGGGACCATGACTGTAGGCTCCGAAAAGACCACAAAGTAGGCAAAAAGAAACCTGGTTTGTCTTATCCCCACCTTTGGGCAGAGAAGGAAGAAACATCTCAGAAAAATTCAGAATGAACACTAGACAAGGAGGCACGTGCTTCTAACCCTCACACTTGGGAAGGAGGGGTAGGCAGGTGTCTGTGAATTTGAAGCCAGCCTGGTCTACCTAGAGTTCCAGGCCAGTCAGGGGTACATAGTGAAACTCTGTCTCAAAATAATAAACAAACAAACTAATGAATGAATGAAATAACCAGAAATGCCTGCTCCCAATCAGAGCAGACTCACGGCCACACACAGACACACACAGACACACACACACACACACACACACGACACACCTGAGGTCCAAGATCCCCACAGTCAAGCATTCATAGTAAAGAACTGGCAGATTGGACCCCCAGACCTTGGCTGAAGCAAACACAGGCCTTCTCTGGAGGAAGAGACCATCAA
Organism: Arvicola amphibius; assembly: GCF_903992535.2. Taxonomy (NCBI): domain Eukaryota; kingdom Metazoa; phylum Chordata; class Mammalia; order Rodentia; family Cricetidae; genus Arvicola; species Arvicola amphibius. Next base: position 50,800,691 of record NC_052050.1, read on the forward strand.
ATCAGTCCACTGGAAACATGACGAGAAAGAGATTATTATCAAAACAGCAAGTTTTCTAGTTGGGACCATCCATCGCTACTCCCTCTATCTCAGGTTCAATCCATGGGTATAGGACCACTACTGGCCCGCATCGCGTGAGACTAGCCGGCCAGGTGCCAATGGCAGCTAAGCATGGCCTGAGAATGGGCACATAGTGGGCCACTTTCGCTTAGAGGAATTGTTCCATCAGGACCCATACAGAAGACCAAGAGTGTGACTCATTGCCTGCTATGCTGGCTTGCATAAAAGGCACAATTCAGACATCACAAAGTTGGGAAGCACAGCTTCTGAATACAGGCAAGGAAGCTCGTGTGAGTCTCAGATAGGAAGAGTAAGAGAAGGTGCAACTTTGGCTTTGCTGCTCCCCACCCCCCAGATTTTTTCTTCCCTCCCTCCCTCTCTTCCTCACTCCCTCTCTCCCTCCCTCCCTTCTTCCCTCCCTCCCTCCCTTCCTCCCCCCTCTTTCTCCCTTTCTTTCTTTCCTTTTTTTCTGAGTTAGGGTCTCTTTATGTAGTCTTTCCTGTCCTGGAGCTACAGCGTAGACCAGGTTGGCCTTGAACTCAGAGAGATCCTCTTGGCTCTGCCTCCTGAGTGTTGGGATTAAGGGAAGGGACCGTTGCCACACTTGGCCTCCTCTCTGCCTGTGCTAAAGGAAGCGAGACTGGGCTGGAGAGGTGGCTCAGTGGTTTACAGCACTTGCTCCTCTTGCAGAGGACCCGGGTTTGAGTCCCCAGGATCCACATGAAGTCTCATACAACCATCCCAACTCCTGTTCCAGGGATTCTGCCCTCCGCAGACACTGGGCATATGCTCACGGTGCACACGCATGCAGGCCAGAAGTTCATACACATAAAGTTAAATAATCACTTAAGGAAAGAAAGATCAGCTGTGTGTGGTGGCAGAGGACAGGCAAGGAAAAGAGGGAGGATTCCAGCCCTTTATATTGAGCCTTACGTTGAGACCTCAGTCTGGACTTGGTTGGCCCTGAGGCTGAACTGGTAGAGGTAACATGGTAACCTGAGTGGTGAAGGGCACAGACGATCACTTCCTACTCACTCCCACTCCTTTGCCGCAGCAGAGCCCCAGGAGAAGGAAGCGCAACAGGTTGGCTGATAGGAACAGTGGGGTTTTCATTTCCGAACTGATGTTACAATTTTTCTACCAAGGTCAAAAGCCGCCTGGTTTGTATGCGTTCTCTTTTATGGCTTTCTGGAACGGACCCTCTCCATTCCTAGTTCCAGCTCTTGGTGCTCAGGTTATGCCTGGTGTGTGTGTGTGTGTGTGTGTGTGTGTGTGTGTGTGTGTGCGTGTTCCTTGGACTTGGCTGGTTTTCGTGGTAGTGGCTGTGCCTTTGTGTTCTGAAAGGTTAGTGCACTGGGCTGTTTACTTTTGCTTTAAAGTGGTGTCCGAGCCTGGTAGCTTTATACAGTATAGAGTCTTACTTAGCTCATGGTTTTGTAGGCTCAAGGGCAAAGTGTTGCTACTGGCTCAGTTTTTGTGAAGGACCCGTGACAGATGAAATCATGGTGGTGTGGCCACGTGAAAGAGCAATCACATGGTAATACTGGAAGCCAGGGCAATGCAGAGGTCAGGCCTGCTCCTCATTGTTCAACAACAGCATTAATCTTTTCTAGGGCAGTGCCTTCAATGGCCTACCTGCCATCTACTTGACACCACCTCTTAAATGTCCAACCACCGTAGGGACCAAGGCCCCAATGCTTGAGCCGTTGGGGAACACAATTGAGCAATAACCAAAGCATAACAGATGGTTTTCTTGCCCCCCTCAGTGCAGATCAGCCTGGAGAACACTGGTGGTGTCGGGAGGGGAAGAGGTACCCACCGCTTGTTGTGTTTGGTTTAATGGCTTTCTGCTCTCATTCGGCAGTCAGTCTGTCAAACGACGGTAGATTGTTCCTGTCCACCCCTGTGAAGTAATCAGGCACCCTGTGAGTAACACACAATAGAATTGCTTTTTAACTTATAAAACATGACCAGCTATGACTCATGCTGACATTTCAAAGCCTCAGAATTCCGGTGGCATCAGAGCGATTTGTCTTCCTTTCTACCCAGTGATTCATACGTTTTCCTCAGATTCTGTTAACCCATGTTGTTCCTCTCTGCTAAACCTATATGAACAGTGACAGAGAGACATACATGTAATTCTCATTACAGGCAAGAGGCAGGATGCTCAAGGTACTTTCTTCAGTGCCTGCCATGAGACTGGGAGTGGACCCATTAGACAGCCAAGCACTCAGATGTCTGTTGTTCCTGTGGGTAGGGGATCAAACCCAAGGCCTCCTGCTTGTTAGGGAGTGTCTACTGCTGAGAAATGTCCCTTTCTGGACCTTTCTCTTTTCATTACAGAAGAAAATCTTGGCCTGCAGAGATGGCTCAGCAGTTAAGAGTGCTCTTTCATAGGACCCAGCACACAGGTCCAGTATCTTACAACCATGTAACTCCAGTTCCTGAGGATCCAGCACCCTTCTGGTTTCCATGGACACGCGTGTGCGCGTGCATACACACACACACACACGCACACACTACTTCTTTTTCACAGAAGCTTCAGGAGATAATTTCAAGTGTCACTTGCTAGTACATGGGTACTCCTGTAATCATCATGGGTAAGGAAGAGCAGGCATATCCTAGTCGACTTCAACCCATCCAGTTTTAGTGCTCAGAAGTGAAGAGAGGAGGGGCTAGTTGCAGCAAGGAAAAGGAAATGGCCACCAAGAGTGTTTGTCACTGAGATAGAGAAGGGTGGTTGGCGGTGGGGAAGAAGAGGAAAGGTGAGCACAGCAGGGATCGTCCCTACCCCACGGTTGTTTCCCAAGGCTGCTTTAACCCACTCCCACACTAGGTAGGTGGTTTAAACAACAGAGACATCCTCTTACTAGAGCCTAGATGCTTCCTAGAAGATGCAGGGGAGAAGAACCTTTTCTTACTTCTCAGTTTCCTGCTTAGCTTCCAGTTACAGCACTCGAGGCTGAGGCTGGAGTTCCGCGGTAGAGAACATTCTAGCACTTTGGGAGGCTTTGGACCAGCTCGCAGAACTTCAAGCTCTAGGTTCTTGACATTGCGTAGCTTTGTCCCCGCCCCATCCCGCCATCCTCTGTGTGTGTGTGTGTGTGTGTGTGTGTGTGTGTCTGTCTGTCTGTCTGTCTCTTTTCTTCTTAAAAGGACATCAGTTATATTGGATCAAGGGTCCAACTTACTACAACAAGACCTAATTTGTCATATCAGCAATGGCCATGTCCAAGTAATGTCTTCCTGCCTCCAGAGAAACAAAGAGTGGTTTGTCTCCTTCAGGGAAAGGGGGTGCGTTCAAGGGAAGAGGGTCTTAAGTAACTTGGGAGGTTTCTTTGCATAATTAAAGAGCTTGCCAGAGATGTTTCCTAAAATTGAAAATTTAGGGTTTTGTTGTCTTGTGAAAATGTAGCTGTAACTGGAGGTTTCTCTCCCATCCGCCAGTTCCAGAATATCCACTCTGAGTTTCAATATTAATTACAGTCTGTTTGGCTAATAGCTCAGGCTTATTACTAACTAACTTTTACATCTTAAATGAACCCATTTCTATTCATCAATGTACTGCCATGTGGCCATGGTTTTACTTCACATCTTGCTTCTCTGGCAGCTGCTGGCATCTCCCAGACTCCACCTTCTTTCTTTCTGTATCTCTGCTTAGATTTCCTGCCTAGCTATATTCTGACTGGCTATTGGCCAAATCAGTTTTTTTATTAACCAATGGCAATAAGAAAAATTCACAGCATACAGAAGGGCATCTCACAGCATGTAGCTTTTGCAAGTCCCTCTTTTCCACGCAGCCTGTGAGCACCCTGGTACGTCAGCTGTGCTGTGTGCCTTGTGCTTCTGTTTAGTTCCCGCCCCATTTTCTATTTTTTTTTTTTTTTGGTTTTTCGAGACAGGGTTTCCCTGTAGTTTCTAGAGCCTGTCCTGGAACTAGCTCTTGTAGACCAGGCTGGCCTCAAACTCAGAGATCCTCCTGCCTCTGCCTCCCGCGTGCTGGGATTAAAGGCGTGTGCCACCACCGCCCGGCCCGCCCCATTTTCTAGATATTGATATCACAGGCTAGAACTTGTCACCAACTAGATAGATTGTCACACACTCTAATCTTTCCCAACTACATCCTAGCATTTCTGGATTTTTGCAACAGGCATAGTCTGCAACCTACCCTAATCAGGCTAGAGTTGTTGGGTTTTGTTTTTGCCGTTGCTATGATCAGTATAGCGTGAACTTGGAGAGACTGCATGGTTTGGGAGAAGTTCCCAATGTTTTCCAACATCGTTGCCCAACATCGTTGCTCATTTTCATCTTTATTGTGCATACGTGGAGGGGGTATGTGTATGTGCATGTGTGGTATGCATGTTCACATGTGTGGGGGCATGTGAGTGTGTGTAGAGGCCTGAGGCTCATGTCTTCCTCAATGGCTCTTTGCCCAGACATCAGCAATGTATCCACTCTAGTGCAATGGTTAGCTTTTAATTATCAATTGCACACAACCTAGAAACGCCTGGGAAACGAGTCTCAATGAGGGATTGCCTCCATTGATTGGCTTGTGGTCTTGTTTGTAGGGGATTCTCTCAAGTAAGCTGATTGATGGAGGAAAACTTAAGCCACTGTGGAGGGCACCATTCCATTGGCGGGGGTCCTGAAGTGTGTCAGCGTAGAAAAGCTGAACCGAACACAGCAAACACACGAGTGGGTGTGCACAGATTCCTTTCTGCTGCCCTGACCAGGACGTACTAGCTGCTTTAGACCCGGCCACCTTGATTCTCCTGCTGGGACTGTGAACGAAATAAGCTCTCTCCTATGTTGCTTTTTGTCAGGCTGTTTTATCACAGCAACAGAAAGGAAGCTAGAACTTTTAGCTAGCCAGCTTGCTCAGAAGCTCCCTGTCTTTGCTTTCTGAATCCTAGACAAACAGGCAGGCCTCTGTGCTCTCCCAGCATTGGCATAGATTCTAAGGATCTGGATTCTGGTCATCCTGTATATACAGCAAACCCAGCAAACATCTTATTCCCCGAACCATCTCCCCAGCCCCCCGCCCCCAGTGTGTGTGTGTGTGTGTGTGTGTGTGTGTGTGTGCATTATGTATGTGCAGGTTCCCATGAAGACCAGAAGAGGTCATCATATCCCCTAGAACTGTGCTTAGGTGGTTGTGAGCTGCCTGATGTGGGTGCTGGGAACTGAATCCAGGTCTTCTGTAAGATAAGAATGCAGAAAACATTCTTAATCAATGAGCCATCTCTTCAGCCCTATGTTTTTATTATATTCTATCCCCATCCACTCCTCTGAGAGGGAAAGGCACATTGCTTTGGGGAAGATCCAAGGCCCTTCCTACTATATCTAGGTTGAACAAAGTATCCCTCTAAAGAGACTGGGTTCCAAAAAAGCCAGTACAAGCAGTAGGGATAAATCCTGGTGGCACTGCCAGTGGCCCCACAGTCTGCCCCAGCTATAAAACTGTCACCCACACTCAGAGGTTCTAGTTTGGTCCTATGCTGGTTCCTTCCCTATCTAACTGGAGTTGGTGAGCTCCCATTAGCTCAGGTAATCTGTTTCAGTGAGTGTACCCTTCATGGTCTTGACCTCTTTGCTCATATTCTCACTCCTCCCACTCTTCAACTGGACTTTGGGAGCTCAGCCCAGTGCTCCACTATGGGTCTCTGCCTCTGTTTCCATCAGTTGCTGGATGAAAGTTCTATGGTGACATTTAAGATAGTCATCAATCGCTGGGCCGTGGTGGCACACGCCTTTAATCCCAGCACTCAAGAGGCAGAGGCAGGTGTATCTCTGTGAGCTCGAGGCCAGCCTGGTCTACCAAAAAAAAAAAAAAAAAAAAAAAAAAAGATAGTCATCGATCTGACTACAGGCAAGGCCAGTTTGGGCACTCTCTCCTCTATTGCTTGGGGTCATCCTTGTGTATTCCTAGGAATTTCTCTAGTGCCAGGTTTCTTGTTAGCCCCATAATGACTCCCTTAATCAAAATATCTCTTTTCTTGCTCTCATCTCTGCCCTTTCTCCAACTCGACTATTCTGTTCCCTCAAGTTCTCCTCCCCTCTTCCCTTCTCCCCTTTCCTTCCCCTTCTGCAATCTCTTCTCCCCTCCCACCCCCATGCTCCCTATTTTGTTGAGTGATATAGAAAACTTATTTGTAACAACATCAGGATTCATTTTAAAATCTGTTTTTTTTTTCAAAAAAAGATAAATGATACACAAAAATTAAAACATAAATCCATGGCTTCCTCTTCAAGACAAATAAAATTTCTTCAAAGTGTTTGACAATCAAAGCTCAGAGTCCTACACCAGTGAGGGAAACAAACAGACAAAAATGACAGCCAATCTTTTGGCCCTTGCTCTCCAGTATTTTGGACTCTGTCTCTCTTTAGTCACATGTGATCTTCAGTAGAGAGGCCCTACAACCCTAGATGCCATACTCTAGTCAATGCATGTCTTACAGAAAAGAAGCTCACAGTATAGTGATATTTTACTTGTGTTTTAATAAATAAAGCTTGCCTGAAGATCAGAGTGCAAAGCTAGCACACTTGTCCAGCCACACAGGTCAGGCAGTGGTGGCACACACCTTTAATCCCAGCAGCCACACTAGTTAGCCATAGAAGCCAGGTGGTGACGGTGCATGCCTTTAATCCCAGCACTAGAGAGGAATATAAGGCAGGAGGAGACAGGAGCTCAGAGCTCAGTCTGCAGCCTGAGGTTTGGTGGAGAGCGTTGCAGTCTACAGTCACGTTGAGTACAGGATCACTCCTGTGTTTGTCTGAGGTAAGAGCTCTCTAGTGACTTGGCTGCTTTGCTTTTCTGATCTTCGGCTTGAACCCCAGTATCTGTCTCTAGGTTTTTATTATTTGTGTTATATCACCAGAACTAGATAAAAAATGGTTGTCAGGAGGAGATGGAATTGTGCCTAAGCAGGGACAGATCAAAGGGACAGACAGAAAGGCGCAAGCAAGCTACAGAAGCAAAGGTTCTACTCTTTTGTCACACCCACATCTTAACTGGTTCTCTCTCCCTGGTTCCCAAGGGAAGAAGTGGGGGAGGTTCTAGCTTCATCCCTTCGGGTCTGCTTGGACTTTGGATCCAATCAGATAGGACTATATTATGATCATATTGAGGGATGGTTCTACAAGAGAGAGACTGTGTTCCCAGTGGATGCAGAACACCAAACTGTCCACTTCCATTCTGTGTGTAAGAAAACGTGGTTTGAAGTAGGAGTGTATGTCAGCTCTTGGTACAACGGTCGAGAGACCCATAATTCTGAGAAATAAAAGAAACAATTGGGGCAGGGGAGTTCTTTCTTGTCCAGTTCCCCCTCCCAGATGTTGAAAATAAGGAAGTTCATGTTGTCAAGCATGCGGAGAAAGGGGAACAGTTGAGCATTATTGAAGTATAAGTCACACACAATTGTATAGATTCTACAGAAAACCAAAATTAAAAATAGAACCACATGTGACCTAGAAAACTCACTGCTTGCCTGTACCCAAAAGAACAAAGCCAGTGTTTGGAAGAACTGTCCTCACTCCCGTGTTAATTGCAGGCTAGTCACAATACCAACAAAATGGAAGCAACCTAAGCGTCTCCCACCTGAGAAACTAAGTGTGCACACAGCATGGATCATTTTCAACCAGAAAAAAAGTGAAATTCTGTCATTTGGGGCTGGAAAGATGGCTTAGTGATTAAGGGCACTTGCTACTCTGTCAAGGAACACGAGTTCAGTTCCCAGCATCCAGGTCAAGAGGTTCAAAATCACCTGTAGCTCCAGCTCCAGGGGTTCCAGTGTCCCGTTCTAGACCCACTGGAACCTACATGCATTTGACATGATACACACACCACACACACACACAGACACACATTCACATACATAGAGAGACAAACACATGCACATACGTACATACATACACACACATACACACAAAGAGAGACACACAAAGATATATACATGAACACATACACACACACACACTGTACACAGACAGACACATTCGCACACACACATTTTAAAAATGAAACCATTATTTCGAGACCATAGGTGGAACTGTTAGGTTGCAAGAAATAAGCCAGGACCACATGATGTCTCTCATACCTGGGATGAGAAAACAATCTCCTAGAAGCTGAGTTAATTTCTTTGTTTTAAAAAAAAATGTGCTTTAGAAAACTACTCAAAAAGTGTTAAAAATTATTTAAGCCCTAATCTGTTAAAGCCCTATCCTATAGCCATGCACCGCACCAGAAAAGGCAAGATGGGTAAGTCTGTGTTAAATGTGTGGCTGGCCGCCAAATCAAATCTCTTGTGTTCTTTTTATTTCTTTTCTACTTCATTAATATATCGTCTGTGGCATTTTTCCCGGGAGACTCTCATCCATTTTAGGTATCTCTCTCGGCTTTTCCTATTTGGTCCTCACCCCAGGCCATTCCGGGATTGTGCCCCCTGTGGTAGCCTGTGCATAGCAGCTTCTCCTTATCAGCTGTCATTGTCATCAATATCCAGAGGGAACCAGGGAGTGATGGTTGAGGACAGTGGCAGGAAGCTGGTGGAGATGCTGAAGGACTGTTGGCTATGCCACTCACTGGGTTCAGTAACCGCAGTCCTCACCTCCTAAGCCGTAGTTTCCCTCCGTACAATGCTAGATGGTAACAGCACCTGCCTGACTTGCTGCACCCCCTGCGTCCCGGCAAAGAGATCATATGATCAGTCCCAGCCATCTCAACAGACTCATCAGTTACTAAGGGAACTGGTTTCCCTGAGAACCGCTTTCCACAATACTCCCCCACCCCCACACACAGGGACTGAAATCTACGCCCTGACTTAGGAGAGTGAGGAAGGAGGGCTTGGACGGGGCTCTGGGCTGGGACAGACCCGGGGAACGTAGGTTGACTCCTAAGTTTCCAGTCCTCTGCCTTCTGGGCCACACCTTGCAAGAAACAACACTATTTATGAAAACTGAGGTAAAGAAATTTAAGCAGAAACCGGAAGGGGGTGAGAGAGCCGCTAGTCTCCCAGAGTGTGTAAACAGAAACAACGTCTTGGGCTAAGCGGCCTGCACCTCTAGCCTGCAGCTTGAACTCAAAGGTGGTTTCCATGGAGAGATGGCTGGAGGAAAAGAGGCAGGAACCCAAAGTAGGTCAAATGCTCGCGTTCCTACGCCTGGGCACGGACTGCAGAGTGAGGGAGGTTCCTGGGCTGGGCTCCGCAGGGCATATGTGCTGCAGGGACCCACTGAGAAGAGAGAACACCCAGTTCCCTGCCCTGACTCTCATCCGTGTGTCTCAGGTGAGCCGTTACGATACTGCAAATCCACCATTGGGTGACCTGGGATCCTTGGCTTACCACGCAGCTGATCTTAAGAGTAATAAGGAGGATTACGGGTATAGCTGGCCCCACTTCTCGTCCATGGCCCACTAGGAAGAGCCTCCACTTTTTCTTTATCCTCTCTTGCGCTATCAGACTCTGAAAGAGCCTGCTGCCCCATTAATTGGCTGAATTATAAAGGCAGCTGCTACTGTGTTTTTTCAAAGACGTGCTGGTCGGAAGCAGCAAGTCCTGGCAATTGAAGAACCCCGGCCTTGTGGTCAGGAGGACAGGTAGGGGCTTCTGATTTTTGGTTTTCAAGACTTGCTGCATTTACGGGAATGGTCCTCAACCTTGCTTCACATCAAGGTGGCCTGGGAGCTTTAGGAGCCCTGACCAGCTAAACTGACCTCAAACATTGTAATGGGGTTGAGCACTGGGATGTCATGGAAACCTACGGTGTTCAGAACCCCTTGTCTGTGCAGTCGGTAGAATGGGAGATATCACCATTGTCTTTTCCACCAGTCCAAGATTTCGTCCAGACTTGTAGGCTCCTTATATTTCTAGCAGGCCCCTATGGTCCTGAACAAGTCTGGAAATGGGTGGGCAGGACTGACTTCCTGTGTCCCATGGCCTTAGTCAGGTCTGTTCTTTGGGGATCTGGCCTATATGGCTCTCATCTGAGACCTGAATTCTATTTACTTGACCTGCCCCTCCAAGTTTGCTCTTTTTGTTGGGGAACTAGATGATAGAACAGTCAGACAACAGGCAAGGGTATGAGCCAGGTGTGGGTGAGGACTGCCCCCACTTTTACCCCCATACCCAGGTGAGCCACAATGACTGATAGATGCCCCGCTGGTGGGTCTACAAGGCAAGCCGGAGTCACTGAGATGCTTTCGTGACCACAGAAACGGCAGGGCGCATGTGTTCCGTCTTCAGAAGCTTCTGAAGACAACTTGTGTGGGAGAAAAATCCCCAGGAGAGTGAAAGCTCTGGCATTATTTTTGAAATTTTTCTCCTTTAACTTTATGAAAGGATGATGTACTAGAACTCCTAAATGCTCTCCCCACCCCACCCCCGCCTTCCAAGGAATCATAGCAGCACAATAAAGTATTGGGCGTAATCGTTTGAGTTGTTTTTGCTGTTTACTGATGCTGCTTCCGCTCATCTTTAGCTTAGTGACTTTCCTTAACTAGTTATAAAAACATCTGCATTTGTTGCCACTGCTGACTCGGAGTCCTTAGCTTTGTGACCCTCTGTAGCCACGTGTTGCCACTGATGACTCGGAGTCAGCTTTGTGGCCCTCTGAGTTTTCTGTTACAGTATCAAAACACCATGGCCAAGGCAACTAATAGAAGAGTTTATCCGGGCTGTGGTTGCAGAGGGTAAGACCCCATCACCGCCAGGAGGTATAACAGCAGGAACAGGAAGCTGAGCAACCACGTTCTTAACTACAGCACGGAGCAGAAAGAACACTGGAAGTGGATGAGGCTACAGACTCTTAGAGCCCATGCCCAGCGACACATTTGCCTTCAGCAAGGCCACACCTACGAACCTCCAGTCTTAGGCTTTCTACTGCTGTAATAAAACCCAGTGATCAAAAGCACGGGGATTAAAAGGTTTGTTCCATCTTACAACTCCATCACTGAGGGAAGTCAGGGCAGGAACTCAAGGCAGGAACCAAAGCCGAAGCTGTGGAGGAGCAGTGTTTGCTGGCTTGCTCCTCATGGCTTGCTCAGCCTGCTTTCTTATGCAGCCCAGGATCAAGTGCTTAGAGCTGGCTCCACCCACAGTAGGCTGGGCCTTCCCGCATCAATCATTAGTCAAGAAAATGACAGCCTTGCCCCTATGTTTATCTTATGGAGATAGGTTTTTAATCGAGAGTCCCTCTTCCCAAATGACTTTAGATTGTGTCAAGTGGACAAAACACTAACCAGCACACCTCTCCAAGGACTGGAAACCAAGTGTCGAAGTCCTGAGTCTGTGGGGGGCCCTTTTTTCATTTAAACCTTCACAAGATCTAGTGACTAATTGTATATGGTCTTTTAAAACTTAATATATTTTAATATAGCCATACAGGTGGAAATTAATGAATCTAAAGCAACATTTTTAAAAAACGTTTATTTTTATTATGTATACATATCCTGTCTGCGTGTATGTCTGCAGGCCAGAAGAGGGCACCAGACCTCATTACAGATGGTTGTGAGCCACCATGTGGTTGCTGGGAATTGAACTCAGGACCTTTGGAAGAGCAGGCAATGCTCTTAACGGCTGAGCCATCTCTCCAGCCCTAAAGCAACATTTTCATATATGTGTATTACATACCTTGATCATATCCGCCCCCAAATAAGATCTTTTGTTTATTTGTGTCTGTTAGTGAGTATAGTGCACACACGTGTGAGAGTGCATGTTGTGTGCACAAATGGGCCCAAAAGAGGACATGGAATATGATCCTCAATGACTCTCTGCCTATTCCTTTGAGGCGAGGTTTCTCCCTGAGCCCAGGGCTCTGTCTTCTCAGCCCCCAGCAATACTCCTGTCTCTGCCTCCCTCAGCGCTGAGGTTACTTCCGGCCTGACTTCCGGTGTCATGGTTATCCAGCAAGTGCTACAGGCAAAAAGAGGAATCAAGATTTAATTGTGAAAGATTTTTAAAAACAAAAACACAATAAAAGCAATACTAAAAATGCTATCAGAAGGAGATGTGGAGGTAAAAGTTAATGAATACTTGAATTGTTCCCACGTTAGACTGGAGGAGCCCTAGCCAGTGAGAGCTGGGTCCCTTGCAGCCCCCACTGTGGAGGTCTACACACCACCATACACAGCTGGTTTGAGCTGGTCTAGGGTCTGTCTCCACTTCAGGGCCGCATTCTCTTAAGCTCTGGTCCTGGAAGCTGCTGCTGGCCCTGAGAACCTTTGTGGCCAGAGTCTCAGAGAGCAGTTTCCTCTCACTTCTGAGGCTCACCCTTTTGTTTGCCCAGGGGTTGGAGGTCCAAGCCTAGGAATGTCCCCTGAGTTCTCCGGAGAGAGCTGGGGAAGTAAACAGACTATACACACGTTCTCTGGGGCAAAAGTACTGAGGGGACTCTGCCTGCCGGGCTAGGCACATTCAGCCCCCACTCAGCCATGAGCTGCCCTGCTGGAGGGGAAAAGCCAGAGAAACTGGGCAGTTCTCTGCACCTGTGTTCAGAGCCCCTTGTCCCTGAGAGCAAAGCCTGGTGACAGAGAAGCAGTTTCAGAAGCCATGTGCTCCATCTCTGTAGTCCTCTGGTGGTAGTGCTGGCTCCTTGTCGCAGAGCTCAGAGCCGCTGAGCGCTATCGCCCAAACTCAGCAGATCTTTGCAGGATCCACTCCCTTGCCACAACCTCCTCCTGACCCCTTCCACCCTCCATGCTGTAGTAGAATAACCAAGGCACCCTGGATGGCAACTGATCCTCGTGTTTAGGTCTTAGCATCAGCCCTGTCTGGGGTGGAAGAGATGGCTCAGCAGTTGAGATCAACTGCTGCTCTTGCAGAGGGCCAGAGTTCATTTCCTGGCACTCAGCGGACGGCTCACAACCATCTGTAACCCCAGTTCTAGGGATTCTGGAGTCCTCTGCTAGTCTTGGTGGAAGTAAACACACACACACACCACACATGCGTTCACACACATGCGCATGCACACAAACACCACACCACACACGAGCGTGTGCATACACACCACACACACCACAAACCCCACACACACCACATGCACACGTGTGCACACACACCACACACCACACACATACCACACACACACCACACGCATGTGCACGCACACACACCACATGCACACGTGTGCACACACACACCACACACACACCACACCACACACACACCACACACCACACCACACACACATCACACACACCACACCATACACACCACACCACACACACACCACACACCACATGCACGTGCATGCACACACACACACCACACACAAACACACCACCACCACTACCACTTGGTTTAAGGTTTACAATAACCGCAGGCGTCTACTTCAGCTAGGACTGCCACTCTGTTGTCACCACGCTGCTGGCCTGCCCCCTGGCTGTGGCTCTGGCTTTCCCTTCCTGCTGGGGTTGGAACAGCAGGACTGGGACCTAGTTTTCTCTTTCTTGGTGGCTTCCAGCTGTCCTGTCACCTCTTTCTTGATCCCCAACATCCTTTTCTTGTTCTCCCTTTGGACTACAATGTGTCCTTGTTTCCCTCACTGTCCTCACTCACAGGGCCACACAGGGCCACACCTAACCTACGATCACACCCTTCACAGGGCCACACAGGAACACGTCTAACGTATTTATCCTTCACGGGCCACACGGGGACATGTCTAATCCACCACTGTACCCTTCACGGGCCACACGGGGACACGTCTCACCCACCATGGCACCCTCACAGGACCACAACAGTGGTACCATTCAGTTGTACCCTGTCCTAGCTACTTGATAGAATACACAAGAAAAAAAAATCATCATCTCAAACTGAACATTTTCTTTGTCAGAAGGTTTTAAATTATAAACTCATTCTAAATTTATAAAAACCTGCTTGGACTCCCTGTTTCTTTTGAATCTGGTTCCGGTAATGTGTACTTTTTAAGAAATGCGTTCATTTTACCTCATTTATTGATAAATTCTTGCCAAAAGGCTGTTTATACTTTTCCTTTTCCTGAGCCGAGGCTCTATAACAGTGTCTCTCCTTTAATACTTACCATGGCTATTTGTTTTTCACTTTATTTATTTATTTATTTATTTATTTATTTATTTATAGTTTTATTTTGTTGGTTTTTTTTTTTTTTTTTTGAGATAGGGTGTCTCTACATAACCCTGGCTATCCTGAAACTCACTGTGTAGACCAGGCTGACCTTGAACTCACACAGATCTGCCAGCCTGAGACTCAAACACGAATCCTCCGGAAGAGCAGCCTGTGCTCTCAGCCGCCGAGCCACCTCTCCAGCCTCCCCTTTTGATTTCATTGCTTTCTGCTCGTCAGTGTGTTCGCCGCTTTCCTGTGTTACACACACACGGCTTCCCCTCTCTGGTCTGTTAAGGCGGAATCTTAGATTCTTTCATTTGGATTCTTCTTCTCAGCTAGCTAGCTGTGTGCTCTCAGGGACTCTGCCCACATGGATTCCACCAAGGGAGAACCAAAAATATTTTTGAAAAATTAACACTGTACCAAGCATGTGCAGGTTCTTTTCTTACTGTTCCGCCAATGGCATGGAAACTGCTTATATGGCATTAAACTGTGCAGTAAGCATATATAGTAATATAAAGATAAATTACAAAGAGAATGTGTGGAGGTCACATACAAACGGGACACGTTTTAGACATGGAACTTGTCCATCTCGAGATTCTGACATCCGCAGTCAAGGACCTGGAGCCAACCTCCCACATTACCCAAAGGAGACTCACTACACCTGAGGTTGTGAAGCCCTGTGATCACCTTTTTGTTATACCATTTTCTCATTTTTCATCTAGTTCAAAACATTATTTATCTTGTGATTTCTTCCTTGGTCCAGGGGTGATTTAGAGGTGTGCCGTGTAACCTCAGCCTATGTGGAGCGTCTTTCCGGTATCTTTTTATTATTAATTTAATGCTTAATATTTAATTCTATTCTGATCATAGGACATTTATTATTTTAAGCCTTCAAACTTTAATTGAGGGCTTCTGGTTCCAGATCAGATGGAATACCACCTGACAACAATGAAATGTAGTTGGAACATATGCATCAATTCTTTGAAGACTTTGAGAAATAAACTTCAATAAAATCATTGAAGAAAAAAAGAACACCAGATGTTGTATATGGTGGTGCTCTCCTCTATTCCCAGCACTGGAGAGGCAGAAGCAGATCTCCGTGAGTTCAAGACCAGCCTAGTCTGCACAGTGAGTTCCAGGCCAGCCAGGGTTACCGAGTGAAACTTGTCTAAACAAACGAACAATGTTCACCAGAATCTGCCAGAGTTTGATATGCGAGACCCCCATCCCTTCGTTTCTCCAGACGGTGACAGACTAGTGTCCTCCAGCCTGAACGTCACATAATCTCAAACCCAGAAATCAGCGCATGCTCAGAGGGGGCTCTTGAGGATGCCTGCCAGCTCTCACGTCAGAACTCTGAGCAGGAACTTCTAACACCCCCAAAAAATATGGAAATATCATGTGCTCCCCCCTCTTTTTTCTTGTACTCAAACCCACATGCATCTCACGGCAGAATGGCAGCGGTGGCCCAACTAGGGCCAGCTCGGGCCAAAATTCAGGATTAGCCTTCCGCAGTTCCAGTAGAATAGGGAAACCATTGCTCATTCTTCGGCCCTCTCTCCACTTAGACCCAGTGAGAACATGTTGCCGTGGAATGCTGAGCCCTAATTTTGAACACGATCTGTTCGTGTTGCCATAGAATGCTGAGCCCTAATCTTGTTTATAGACTCCAGGACAACCATCGGAGCAGGGCGGGCACGGATCTAATACTCCGCAGACTGAGGACTGAACTCCTGGGAAAACCACTGTCAGTATCTCAGACCTACCACTGGGTGGCGCACAACTAAAGCAAAGGATGAAAAAGCCTAAGGCGAGGGTTTGTGCTCAAGGGACAAATACTGTCGGTTGCCCTGGCACACAGATTTCTCACACAACATGCAGATTCATGCAACTCTACAATGTTGCAGGGGAAATTCCGTGAATTGTGTCTTTAAATGTGTGGGTTTGGTGTCTGTGTCTGTAGTTTTTGTCCGTTTTTACCTGCACAGATCACATTACATCCAGCATGTGCTGAAGCTCTTTCAATATATATGAAGCAAGTCTCATATATATTGGGTCACTCTTTCTTACTTCTAGCCTTTGGGTTTTGTTTTGTTTTGCTTTCGAGGGTATATGTATATAGGTGGTACACGAATGGTTATGTTTGTGTTCGTATGTGTGTGCATGTTTATACACATGTGGAGGTCAAAAGCTGGCATCAGATGTCTTCCTAGATCTCTGTCCATTTTACCGACCGAGGTGAGACTCTTGCCAAGTCTGGGGCTCACCGACTCAGCCAATCTAGCTCTCCAGCTTCCTTCTGAGTGCTGGGATTATATAGGTGGGCCTCTGTGCCCCACAGCTTTGCGGGAGTACTGGCGAGCTGAACTCTAGTCCTGACCCTCATGCGACAGGTACTCTCCTCAGGGAGCGGTCCCCTCACCTTTCGTCCTTTCCTGATGTCTTCCATAATGTGTGTCTCTCCCACTTTTTCAGTTTCTTCTCGGTTTTTCCAGCGTCTATGACTTCCCTGTTCCTTTCTGAGATTTAGTTCATACCTCATCTACTCGTGTTCCACATTTTCCTTCATGAGTCCTTAACTTTCTGCGTTGTGATTTTTCCCTTCATCAGATAATTCCCTAATTAATTTTTAAGATTGATACCCAATATTTCATCACAATATTAAATTGCTCTGTGACAAATGTATGTCCTGGCAAATACACTTCCTCCGTTGGCAATGGCTCCCGCTGTTTGCCACAGTTGCTTCTTCTTTGACGTATCTTGCCAGCCTTCGTTACTCACTTGGGCTTGTCACCCAACAGGGAGGTGTTCCTGGGCCAGCTGTTGGTACACTTGCCATCCTGGCATCCCCAAATCAACCCTCTGCTGCAAAAGGAACAGGCCTACTTCCTCTAAGCAAGATTCAACTGTGACTCTCTCTCTTAGTAGATCGCAGTGAGCAGGACAGTCCCCAGCTCTGCTCACTCTAGGTTCCTGCCACCACTCCTCCCCCGTCCCCCAGTATGGGGCAGAACTTCACAGCTTCAGGAAATGGTTTGGTGTTATATGGTGCTATGTTACAGCACCGGTTTAACGATATAACAGTTTTAGCCTTTACATCTAAACGCTGGTCCAGTTTACCTTTGGTATCCATTCATTACACTAAAGCCCCCAAACAAGAGGTCTCCTTAATGCTTCAGCAGAGTTTGTTTCAGTACACTGGAATAAAAATCTAAAACCCATCAGAGAACTCAGCTCTAGAAAATACATCTTATTGTGTCACTGCAGTACCTGTAAGGGGGTCAGCAATCTTTGATGCTAGGGGCTCACGGGAAAGGGAGTCAAGATACAATAGGTACTGAAATGTGCCTCCCCACACGTGTGTGTGTGTGGTATGTGTATGTGTGTGTGTATGGTTTATGTAGCGTGTGTGTGTTGTATGTGTGTGTGGTATATGTTGTGTATGTGGGTTGTGAATGTATGGGTGGTGTGTGTGTGTGGTATGTGTATGTATGTGTGTATGGTTTATGTAGTGTTTGTGTGTGGTATGTGTGTGGGGTGTGTGTGTGGTATATGTTGTATATGTGGGTTGTGAATGTATGGGTGGTGTGTGTGTGGTATGTGTATGTGGGGTGTGTGTGCAGTATGTAGTATGTGTGAGTGTGTGGTATGGTGTGTGGCATGTGGAGGGGGTTTCTGATAAACCACATGAGCACTCTTTAAAATGTCAACACTCTCAAGTGTAAATTCCTGGGAAAGTAACTAGTACCAGCTTCCAGGCTCCAAAGCTTTCCACAGGAGCCATGGTCAGGGCTGTGAATGTGTTTTTGAAATGTGTATGTGTGTGTTTTGCCTGTAAGCATGTCTGTGCGATGTGCATGCAGTGCCCATGGAGGCCAGAATCCCCTGAGATGCGTTACAGAAGTCTTTGAATCACCATATGGGTGCTGGACTCGAACCTGGGTCCTCTGGATAAGCAGCCAGTGCTCTTAACCACTGAGCCGTCTCTCCAGCCCTGGGACTAGCTCTGATGCTCTGAAAGTTGAGTTGCACTATTTGTCACACTTTTGAACTTTTGAAGAAAAAGAACTTTTCTTCATCTCTTAAAAACTTAAACTGGATTTTTTGCCACATTTCCTGTGAGACTGATTTCCATTCTGTATCAGAAATGATCGTTCTTCAAATCCCAGATTTTAAATGTGTGCCTTTCTTCTTCCCACAAAGCAGGTATTGTTTACATGTTATTATTAACAGAGGGTATGTTGGAATAGAGCATTTTTCCCATGAAAAACTCAAGGTACAGATCAATGGGAAATAAATTTAATCAAAGAATATTACATTTTCTTCCCCCACACATCCCACTTTGTATTAGAAAATGACATTGCAATCCATTTCACCACAAGTCAAATACTATGAAACAGTTACAGAGAAAATATCAAAGCTAACTCAAACACAAAGATCAAGATGATATGAACCAGGATGGGGTGGAGTGCTTTTGTTTTCAGAAGTCTCTGCTTGCGTGCCCATAGCACAGACGAAGACAGTCAGAACAAGTAACAAAGATTCTCTGTGACTAATTCCAAAGCAGTGGAGAAGGGGACAAAGGGGGTAGAGACAATGATGCTGGAGAGAACGGATGCTGGCAGCCTTTCTCAGATACCCACTCTGTTCTGAGCAAATCTAAACTCTAGGATTTTCCTCAAACTGAAGAAAATATCCAGAGAGGCTCAACCCCAGTCTCTTGTTCCACAAACCAGCTTGGTTCTGACATCAGAAGCTGGCATAGCAGGTCTCCAAGATGGCTCGTAAACACCATCCTTAGCTTGTACTGAGACAGACAGAGGGCCGTATTTGTGGGGATGAGGGGCTTGATGGAATTGTCCCTTAGCTTTCTTTGGAGAGCACTAGTAGCCCCATCAGTCTCTTGACATACCCTTCCCACAGTGGGCACAGATGAACCCACATCTGTCCCAGAATTAGTGATCTGTGGATCGGTACTGTTGGCCGTCCACCTTTCTTCTTTCTCAGTGGTGGCTGCATTCATATCATCTGCCTTAGGTCACTGAGTTAAGTTTGTTGGGGCACTTAGCACCCCTAGTTCCACAAGGGAGCTGGTGGGAGAAGCCCGCCGGGGCAGGTCTGAGTGGAGACCCCAAAGGAGGGCACATCATTCCAGGACAAGATGGGTGGACATTTGGAGGTGCAGGGGGATATTGCCTTGGTGAGGCTCTTGGAGGAGGGAGTGCTAAGAAGGAGATGTAGATGAACCTGGAAGAGGGCCAAGGGGTCAGCGCAGTAGTGATAAAGTTTTCGTAAGAGCCCTCCATTCCCGGAATCTCAGGTAGTCTCAGGAGTGGAGAGTGTTGGGGTCCAGCCTCAACATAAATACCACTTGCCAGGGTAGGGGTGTGGGGATCAGAAAAATAGTAAAGAGGACAAAGATGTGAATAAAATAATAAAACAGAAAACATAGGATAGTACCAGGAGGGAGTTCCGGTGAATACTGAAGTTGCATGTGTTTAATTTTCCATATGCTTTTATACCCTAACACAAAAGGGGGAAGAAGGCAACAGAA
The DNA here is from genome assembly GCF_903992535.2 of Arvicola amphibius. NCBI lineage: Eukaryota > Metazoa > Chordata > Mammalia > Rodentia > Cricetidae > Arvicola > Arvicola amphibius. The sequence goes on from NC_052050.1 coordinate 50,820,386, forward strand.
GACTTCTTTAACATGATACAAAGGACATTTTAAACAGTTAATTGTTCAACACTTTGAGACATTCTGTTGCTTAGGCAGTGAAGTCACCTTAGACCAAGTATCGTAAAGGCAGCCACTCCCCAGGGAACCTCCTATTACAAAAGAAGGAGCAGAGTATGCTTGCACATCCTGACCATCTGTCAAGATGGGGTGGATCTACCTGTATGTGTCATCTTAATTTCAAAAGCACCAAGTAGCCACACCCTGATTCAGGATGTGTAGCCTGAATCTGAGCAACTTCCAAACTCTCTGACCCTCAGATGAGGTGGAAATAAGCTCACATTTTTGGGCCTCTCCAGGAGAGGTCCCAGAAGTCATTCAGATGGCCATGGAGGTGGAGCAAGTGGTAGTCAGAGAGAAGCTTTGGGAGCTGGCATGGGAGGTGTTTCTACCTGAGGAGGAGACTGTGGGTGCCTGCTGCTGCCATGGAGACACAAATGGGCTGCCAGAACAGCATCCTCATCATCATTCCTTTGTGACCACTTTCCTGCTCACAACCACCATCTTCATCAGGATCCTCTGAAAAGCCGCTCTCTCTCCTTCCTTCCTCGGGACTGTTCTGGCCTGATGGCCAAAGCATCGAGGCTTGGAGTCATCTTGTTCTTTTCTTCTTTGACTCTCCAGGCACAGCTGCGAGTTATGTGTTAGCTCTGGATGTTTTCTCTTCGGGGTCATCTCACTTACCATCACTACTATGAGCAAATTCATTCCTCTGCTTTCTCTAACTGGTTTGTCATTGTGACTGCTGCCACTACTGCCACTGTGCTTATCTTTTTAGTGTGTGTGTGTCTTAGTCACAGTTGTGTTGCTGTGACAAGACACCATGGCCAAGGCAACTTACAGAAAGAAGCACTCGACTAAGTCAAACTTGCTCACAGTTTCAGAGGCTTGGTCCATGACCACCGTGGAGGGAAGCATGACAGCAAGCAGGCAGGTATGGCACTGAAGCATTAGCTGGGAACTTAGATCCTGATCTGAAGGCAAAAGGGAGAGAGGGAGAGAGGGAGAGAGGGAGGGAGGGAGGGAGGGAGGGAGGGAGGGAGGGAGGGAGGGAGAGAGAGACTGGGATTTGAATTTTTTTTTGAGACAGGGTTTCTTTGTGTAGCTCAGTCTGTCCTGGAACTTGCTTATAGACCAGGCTGGCCTTGAATTCACAGAGATTAGGATTTGGATTTTTATACTTTAAAGCCCAACCCCAGTGACACACCTCCTCCAACAAGGCCACACCTCCAAATCCTTCCCAGACAGTTCCACCAACTGGGAACCAAGTATTTAAATGTATGAGCCTATGGAAGCCATTCCCATTCAAACTACCACAGAAACCCAGAGCCAAAATAGGTCTTTGCCCTGTAAGGGTTCCTGCAGACTTTCGTTACTGACTAAGGGAGTGGAGGAGTTTCTATCCTTTCTCAAACTTTTGTGAGTTAAAAACATTTATTCTACTTGATTCTTAGGACACACAGTTCCTCCTGAGAACCGGTTTGTACCAGTCTACAGTTTCAGTTTGCTGGGCTTGCATTGTTCACATCCAGACCACTGGGATTTCCTTTAGTATTTCCTCTTAAGCCCAAAATTAATTAGAGAGGTGATAAAGTAATATATATCAATGCAGGTTTTTAAAGGATGTACTTAAATGCTCATTTCTATTTTATCACAGCCAGAGTATTTTCCTTTTTGTTCTTAGCTGAAGCCTTACTTATGGGCAAATACTTGGCCCCGTTTTGTTAATAATCTCATAAGTATCAGTAATACCCAGTTGGCTTTGCATTCAATCCTATCTTTAGGTATTGATTCTATTAATGTTAGTGTTTCTCATCTTTAACAGAAAGAACACAGCCGGAGGTGTCGCGATACCTGGCCTCAACCTAGACTAAGAGCGACAGTGACAAAGATAGCATGATACTGGCCAAACAAAACAGGCTTATCTACCAGCGAGAGGACCCAGAGGTCCACCCACACGGCGAGAGGACCCAGAGGTCCACCCACACGGCGAGAGGACCCAGAGGTCCACCCACACGGCGAGAGGACCCAGAGGTCCACCCACACGGCGAGAGGACCCAGAGGTCCACCCACACAGGGAGAGGACCCAGAGGTCCACCCACACAGGGAGGAGAGGACCCAGAGGTCCACCCACACGGCGAGAGGACCCAGAGGTCCACCCACACGGCGAGAGGACCCAGAGGTCCACCCACACAGGGAGGAGAGGACCCAGAGGTCCACCCACACAGCTGCGGCCCCTCATATTTGACACAGCTGTCAAAATCATACACTAGAAGAAAGACAGCCTGTTTAATACACGGTGACGGCAAGACTGGATGTCCACTTTTAGATGAACAAATTTGTATCTGTACAGGAGTCAGTTCAAAGTGATCAGATTTAAATTAAAACCAGGAACACGGAAATTGCTACAGGAAAACAGAGAGAGCCCTTCAGGATACAGATATAATCAAATGATTTCTAAACAAGATTCCAATAATACAGGAACTAGTGCCGAGAATTAATAAATGGGGCTGCAGAAGACAAAATGTTTTTGCATCGCAAAGGGAACCACTGAAGTAGCAGAACAAACAGCCCACAGAATGAAAATATCTTATCCATCTAGACAGGGGTTAATAGTTAGGATAGATCTTTATCTGTCTAACCGCAAAAATGGAATACTAAAACAAAATAAAACTGTCAATCAACAAAAGATCTAATGAAAAAATGAACAAAAGAAGGAACATAAATAGCAAATAGGTATTTTAAAAGGTTCAGTGTCCTTAGCCATCAGGAAAATGCAAATTAAAACTACTTTGAGTTTCCATCAGAATAGCTATTATCAAGAAAAGAGGAGGTTGGGCATATGGTGGGCATGCACACCTTTAATCCCAGCACTCAGGTGTTAGAGGTAGACAGATCCTGTGAGTTCAAAGCCAGGCTGGTCTACAGAGCAAGTTCCAGTGCTACACAGTGGGTCCCTGTTTCACAGAAAGATAAGCAAGCAAGAAAGGAAGGAAGGAAAGAAGGAAGGGAGGGAGGGAGGAAGGAAGGAAGGAAGGAAGGAAGGAAGGAAGGAGAGAGAGAGAGAGCAGCAAATGCTGGTGAAGATGTAAGGAAATAGAAATCTTTAAGTCAAGCCAGGAGGGAGTAGTGCACGCCTTTAATCTGAGCACTCAGGAGACAGATGCAGGAGAATCTCCGTGAGTAAATGGAGCAGCATGGTCAACAGAGCTAGTTCCCAGACAGCCTGGGCTGTTACATGGAGAAACCCTGTCTCAAAACAAAGCAAAGCAAAACCAACCAAAACCCCATATAACAGCAGCAGCAAAACCCGCCTTAAGTCCTGGTTGGACTCTTTTGTTTTGTTTTTCAACTTGACACAAGCTAGTTACTTGGGGAGAGGAACCTAAAATTGAAAAATTGCCTCCCTAATATTTACTTATGGACAAGTCTCTCAGGCATTTTCTTGATTAATGATTGATGTGGGAAGGCCCAGCGGTGGGCAATGCCACTCCTGGACAGATGATACTGGGTTGTATAAGCAGGCTGAGTAAGCCACGAGGAGCAAGCCAGTAAGCAACACTCCTCCATGGCTTCCCGCCTCCAGGTTCCTGCCCTGACTTCCCCCAGTGATGGGAGTGTGACCTGACATCTGTAAGATGAAATAAACCCTTTCCTCCCCAAGTTGCTTTTGGTCACGGTGTCTTATCACAGCAATAGAAACTCTAATTAAGACACCATATCAGTGTTAGCAGCGTGTCAGCTAATGAAATCAGCATGGATGTACCTCAAAAAAATAAAACCTAGGACTTCCGTATGTCCCAGCTCTCTCACTCATGGACGGATACTCAAGGGACGCTCCGTAACCGACCACAGAGTCACCTGAGCATCCCTGCTAACTGCTGTCTTATTCACAAGAGCAAGGACATGGAGTCAGCCTAGCTGCTCATCGTCTGATGGGAGGACGGTGAAAACATGGCATGTACGCACAATGGAATTCTATTCATTGTGAAGAAAACAGAAACCACGGATTTTGCAGGAAAATGGATGGATTGGGAAAATATTGTGTTAAGTAAGGTGACCTAGACTCAGAAAAATAAAAATCATATGTTCTCTTTCCATGAAGGTTGTAGTTCATCAAGTCTATAAATAGGTATATAAGTAGGGATAAGCATGGATAGAGAATCTTAAACTAGAAAGGAAGCCAGGAGAAGGGAGAGGGAGTTTGGGAGCTGGGTGGGCAATAGGACTATGTGACATGAGACTCGAAAGAAAGCTACTGGGTGGGGGGCATTGGAAGAGAACAATGGGGCCAGGGGGCTAGGAGAGAAGCATGGGGGAGAAGATCAAACAAAAGCTATTCTTGTTTGAAAATTCCATAATGATTTTATAATTTTAGACTGTTGCACATACTAATTGAAAAGAGCTTCAGTTCCATGTAGTTAAGTCAGGACTTCGCTCCTGCTGTCTCTAGCTCCTAGGTGGTTTGTTCATGGGACTTGCCGCTTGTCTGTGAATATGGCTTCTGTTTGTTCTGAGCAATGCCACACAGCAGTACTTTTGCTTCCAGGATTTCTGAAGCTCAGGCATTGATTGGTGGAGTCCCAGGAGTATAACCACAAGACTGCAACTCTGCTTTTCTTTTTCCTGGGATGGTTTACAAAGGTTCCTCCTGCTTCAGTTTTGAGACAGTGTCTCACCGTGTATCCTTAGCTGACCTGGAATTTACGGTGGAATCCAGACTAGCAATGGTCCTCCTGCCTCTGCCTTCCAGGGACTGAAACTACGGGTGTGAGACACTGTATCCAGTTCCATAGTTTTCTTAACAGAGTGGTTATAGACCCAGCACAGTTACTAAACGTGGAGCTCATGGGAACTCAACCAGAAGGCTGAATGCTTTCTGCAAGTCTCTTGGGGAATATTAGGTTACCCACTCACATTTTGAATTTGCTTTTATTCAGTCAAAAAGGGTAAATGCTAGATTGTGATCTATATAGTTTTTCATATTGTTATCCACTTTGATATGAATAAAACAACACAAAATCAACAAAAAGTATTTAATTTTTGTTACATTCAAAAGTTGGCTAAAATAAACTGCACACTGAATAAGCTATCACAGATTCCAATAGCCTCATCCTTCCGGTCACTACACTACCCATCTCAAACGCAACCCTTTCTCCTTGCCTCAAAATTCTCAGTAAAAAGAAAATCTCCAAGAATGTCAAGACTGGGTAGGAGGATTCCAAACTCCAGGCTTTAGCAGCTGAAGGCACCGAAGACATAAATTAGGTGGAGGGAACTCCTAGCCGGCCTTGGCCAGCTCTGCCTCGCAGACCCAGCGGAAGGGCCTCTGGCAGACGTCATCATTCCAGTTACCAGTGGAGGTGAAGTGAGCACAGTCCTCACCTCCTCCAAGCCCATGTCCGTACCAGTTATCTGGCTGCTCTGGGGCCCAGTTCCTATGAGTAGACACAGGGGTGAGTCTCCAGAAACCAGACTCTACCCCCTGCCCCAGGGCCAAAGCCTTGGGAGAAGAGGTGGTCCCTGGCCAAAGGCCACTAGATGAGGGCACAATGCAACACACACTCACTTAAAGCCTTTCTCCAGTTCAGTTCCATCCACCCATCGCCAGGGCCCGTTTTGGTCTGTGAGGCCCATCCAAGTGACCACATGGACTAACTTATCCTGTAGAAAATTCTGAAGAAAGAAGAGGGTGTGGTAACCTCTCCCTTAGAACAGAGAGCTTCCCCCAAGGAGCCTCCCCACCCAGACATCACCTGCTCCTCCATGGAGTTGACCACCACCAGGTGAGCGTTCTCCAGCTGGCAGTACTTATCAGCCTCAGGCCATGACTTCCCAGTTTGAGAGAACCAGTAGCAGCTGCCTTCGTGTTCTATCCAGTGAAGGGGGCAGCAGGTCCTTTCAGAGCCTATGAGGCATCAGAGAATACAGGGCTGAGGTGCGGCACAGGGTAACATCGACCATAAACCACAGAGAAGTACGCCCATCACCTCCTCACCATTGCTCCTGAGGCTGGCCAGCTGGCACGACAGGGCCTTCAAGTCCTTCCCCAGCTGTTGGACACGCTCCGTCATTTCAGAAAGATCTGGGACACACAGATGGATGTGAGAACGGCGCTCTACTGCGACAGCTGCTTGGCGAGTCCCTGGTGCTCAGGTGGCCCACACAGGGCTCAGCTAGGAACATCACACGCTGCATACACGCACACTTCCTCCCAGGGTACAGGAAACCGAGGTCTAACCTGTTTTTAGGGCTTGTTCCTTTTTCTCCACTGTGCTCTCCAGAGAAGTCACCTTCTGGCTCAAGTCTCGGCCTGGAAGACGACAGTTCAGCCCCAGGGACCCATTTGCCCATACCCTCTGCCCACTCTTAGAGGCCAGGGCCTCTCACCTGCCAGCAGTTCCTGCCTGTGGTCGTCCACGTCCACTTTCAGAGAATTGATCCTTTCTTGCAAGCTGTCACCTGCAGAACAAGGGACTGGATCAGGACTCTGTCCTCCCTGCCCAGCCCACTCCTGCCCAGAACCCGGTCAGAGACCAGCTCACCCCTGGAGTTCAGGGCCTGCAGTTCAGCATTCATGTAGGAGGTGAGGTTTTCTGAATTGGCTCTCAGGGTGCCTAGGTCCCTCCTTAACTGGGAATCTGATGAGGACGATAGAATGATCAGAACCAGGATTGCTCAGTGCCCCTGTGGCAGCACTAAGCTGGACACTTTGCACGCAGGGTTGCATTCGGGGTCACACTGGGGCAGGCACCGATGTTACTCAGGATTGCACTGGAGCAAACTGAGGCTTAGGAGGTGAAACAATGCACTGTGTAACACGAGCACAATAATAAGTCACACGGCCAGCAGCCATCCCCTTCATGGGTCCTCCGTGTCCCCACCAGTGTCCCCACCACTGCTCCCCACACAGGTCCCTGTCCATTATGTGTCTCAGCTGTTAACCTTGTCATTGCCATGGCCCTCACTGCTGTCCTTAAGTGTTCTTTGCTCCCATGGCTGCCTCCATCCACCCCGCCCACCAACACCCCTGCGATTCCTCTCTTCCCTGCGATGCTGACACCCCTGCGATTCCTCTCTTCCCTGTGATGCTGACACCCCTGCGATTCCTCTCTTCCCTGCGATGCCGAGGGCACCCACTTTGGGATCCAATCACGGAGACAACCACCAGCAGCAGGAAGCCGAGGCCCAGGGAGAAGAGGAGGAGGTGGGTCCACGAGAAGACATTGCACAGGAAGGACTGGGGGGGAGTGCCTGAAAGAAAAGAGGGTGTCAGGACTCAGGGGATCCAGATTGTAAGAGGGAGAGAGAAAGAAGGGAAGGGGGTTCTGGGGTGAGGAGACTGCTGAAGGCTTGTCACTAGAGAATAGGGGGACTCTGGGTGCCAGGGCGTTTGATGCCTCCACAGCATTGAACATTTGCAGTTCCTTGAAGCTCTCACAGCTCCGAGATCGTGTTTAACACCCACTAGGAATTCACATGCACATAAGCACACAGAATCCAGCACAGTGCTAATGAGGTCTTGACATCAGAGCAGAGAGGATACCAATAGGGCACAAATAGGGGCAGCCAGGTCCCTAACACATGTCTGCATGGTCAAATAAAAGAGTTCCATTCCAAACCCAACTAAGTGCCTTGCTCACTCCTCATCTCCCCACAGAGCACAGGAAGCCAAATCACCAAGGTCTTCCTTGGTTCTGTCTTCTTAAGGACTTTGTGTCTTCTTCACAACCGGCCACCAGTGCTTAGCCCTGTCCCCACCAGAGTGAGGCACACAACAGTGCCCAGGGTGGGTACACACACAGATTATGACAGCAGAAATCCTAGTGGACTCGCGGAGAGGAGGACCTGTTAGGGGTGTATGTCTGCTTTTCTCTCACCCTTTCCAGTCTCCGGGTTTTTCTCCTCGCTCCGCGAATTCTGGAAGTTCTCATATGTAACTGTCATGCTTGGACAAACACTAGGCCGTTGGGGCTGTTGGAACTGAAAGTGAGAGGCAGGATCTAGGCTTGTACAGAGCTGGGACCAAGGAGAAAGCTAGCAGCAGTATAGAGCTAAGATACAGACCGGAACTGAGATCAGATATGTCATGTGCTCTAACTAGACTGAAAGGGGGCTGGTGAGGGCCTGAGAGATGGTTCAGGAGTTAAGAGCACATGCTTCTCTTTTAGAGGACCCAGGTTCAGTTCCCAGCATCCACATGGTGGCTCACAACCATCCATAACTCTAGTTCCAGGAGACTGAATACACTCTTCTGATCTCTGTGGGCATCAGGCACATACGTGGTACATAGACATCCGCGTAGGTAAAACTCACACAAATAAGTAAATAAATAAATAGAAAAATTACAAAGGTGGGAAACACGCAACTGAATTAGAAATGGGGTCAGCATTGGACTAAGTGCCCTGGTTTAGCTGAGTTTGGAATTTGGAGGTAATGCCCAAAGCTAAGCTTATTGCTATTGCTAGGTCTAAGATGGGCCTGTCTTGAGAGTATGCCCTTCCCTTGGACTGGCACCTGCACTCAGACTGAAGCCACGGGAGAAACTTGGCCCAAGCCTGCAGTGAAATTGGTAGCAGAATAGGGTTGAATTCAAACTTTGATCAGGGCTGATTCGAATATTCAAACTGGATCTAGGACCAAAACTGAGATTAGGGTAGGACTGGGGTTAGAGACGATGATTGGGCTGCCATTGAGCCACAGCTAGGGGGCCACTATATCTAGGTCTTTGTCTCACCTGGAATCCAATAAAGGGGATCGAGTCCCACACTATCTGTATCTCTTCCTCCCTAGGGCCACGAATGCCCAAAGTTCCCCCTCTCCCTGCCTCTTCTAACACATTCCCTGTCCCACTGGTCTCCTTGGTGACCCCAGCCCAGTTACCTGTGTCTGGAGACAGTGACTCTTGGCTTCCCTGTGCAGCAATGACCAGAGGTAGGAAGTCAGTCAGAGTGGAGAACTAAATCCCGGAGGGTTGATGTGGGAGGGACCAAGTCAGAAGCTGTTAGTACACATGACAGAGTCTTGCTGGGTTTTGTGTCCAGTGGTTTGCATTTTGGGACATCCAATTTCAACTTTTAACAGCAAATAACATGGAGTGGGCTGTAACTGGTACATGTGCAGAGGTTATATGTGGGTGGGGTTGGGTTCGGGTTTGGGGCTAGCTTTGCACTTAATCTCAAGGGTGTGTCTTCTCCCATTCCTCTTTCTGGGAGCCCTCACGACTTCCTCATTTTTAGAGTGTTGGGGTGGGGGGTTGACAAGAAAGAACAGTCTGTTGTTTTCTCTTATGCCTTATATCTTCATCCATTTCCTGCTTATGTATTTCCGAGAACTGTTGGTGTCTCCACCATTCACCCTCAAGCCCAGAGCAGCCCATCCTCTCACCTTGCTCCTTCCTATCACGAGTCCACAGCATCTGACATCACCCATTGGCTACCTAGGGCTCCTTTGCTCTATTCAGGTAGAAATCATCATGACTTGGCAAGAGGCAGACCTGGGCCCTTGGATGCTGAACATTCTTTGTCTGAGCCAACAGCTTCAAGGCTCAAGTCCTGAACTTATGTTTCCAGACCCTAGAGGCCAGACTTATGGACTGGGCTGCTCAGACTGGAGGGGACTGTTGCTCTGGGGTTTGACTGCTAATGGCCTGGCACCTGACAGCTGGTATAACCCTGATCTCTTAGAAGCAACCACTCACAGCAGGTGAGCGTGGCTAGTGTCACATCTCAAGCCTCCGGTGTCAGGAGTCTTGGCCCTTAGGGTTTAGTAGCTCCAGCTCCGGGTAATGCTCCCAGTGACTATGGCTTGCGGCCCCTGGCCTTTGTCATGGCACAGCCTTTCCTATAATACCTTGTCCTTTTGTTATCTGTGCCACCTCTGCCCCCTGCCACCCTTGCCCCTGGCCATTCTTTGGAATCTTTCAACTGCCTTCTTGCTACTGCTGTTCTGCTGTCCCCCCCTCACGTTGTCAGTTTAGATCCTGCCTTACTCTCGGGGAAAATCAAAAGGAATCAAAGAAAAGGACATCTGGGTGAAACCTGTAGTTGGGCCTAAGTTTGCAACATCAGCAGCAGCCCTTTAGGGGTTTCTCCCGCTAACTAGAAGAGAGAGCCTAATAGCCTGCGTCTTTAGCCAGGAAGGGGCGTGGCAGAGTCATTTTAGCCAATCAGGACATAGCCCTTCATTGCACCAGCTGCAGGCTGTTTTCTAAGCTATCAGAAGTGGCCTCCCTCTGACCTGGGTGAAAATGGCTGGTAGGGCTAACTGAAGCTTAAGACGATAGAAGGTTAGGTGCAAGCTGTTTGCATTATACCTGCCTCTGAGAGCTGACCGTGACAAGCAGCTGTGGTTGCAATGTAGCTTTTGTTAGGAAAAAAAAAAAAAATCCTAAGACGAGCGGCTCCGCCAATGCAAAGAAACCCAATTAGGTCAGATCAAACTGAATTAATATGCCCATCGTTTCATTAAATATGGCGCTCTCGGGTGGCCGAGCGCATGGCGGGGAGACAGAAAAGTGGGGAGCGCATGCAAACCTGGAACCATGCGTTTCTCCTCAGGGAGCCCACTTAAATACCCCATGGGAGTGCTCCTGACCCCTCCTGGCATGCTGGGATTTGGAGTCCAAACCAAAGCAACTCCCAGGCCAGGAGGCTGGGATGGAAACCAGGGGCTGGGGCTATGCTCCAGACTTAACAGCTTTCTCAAGAAACCTGTACAGTGTTCAAAGCAACCAGATCAGCGTGCGTGGCTGATAGTCCTTTATCAGAGGTAGCCTGGGTATTGGAGAGAGATCTGACACCTGTCACTGTCACTTAAGAAGTTAAAATGCTATAACTGTCACCATAGCTTACTGGAAGAGGAAGAACAATTATGTCAATCACCAACAAGCTGAAGTTAATATAACACTTCTCTCATTAACAGGTCAATTCTTACAAGAAATGCGAGTGGCATTTGGGTGATGAATGTTTTGGGGTGTAGAACATTTTGTGACATATCCTAAGTCAAAAGGGAGACAGACAGAAGTCAACCCCAATGTTGCTGCCGCCCTGGCCTGGTTCTCTGAACATGTTTCCAATTCATCCATTCTGTGTGCCCTGAAGAGGCTGTCTGGAAGCTGTGCACACTTCCCTTTCAAATGGAGGGTAAGTGGGACCATGTTGGATTGTTTGTTAATTTAAGAAATAGATCAGAGGTTTCCCTATCAGCTCATCAAGTGTGTTCTAGCAACCTGTGTCTTCTTTCATCTCGTGTACAGTCATTTAAACATTTTCTTTGTTATTGTTGTTGTTTTGTTTTGTTTTCTGAGACAGGGCTTCTCTGTGTAGCTCTGGCTGTCCCAGAACTCACTCTGTAGACCAGGCTGAACTCAAACTCACAGAGCTCTGCCTGCCTCTGCCTCCTTAGTGCTGGGATTAAAGGCGTGCCTGAGTCCCTTTTCTTATCGTAAAACATGTAGGTTGTTTCCAATTTGTTTAGGCTCTTGCTCTTTTTAGTGTTCTAATTAGCACATTGTGAGTCGAAGATAAAAGCTATACTTTGGATCTGTGATGTCCTCCAAGCGCCCCGTATTAGAGGCTGGGTCCCCAGCTTGATACTGTAGGAAGACAGTGGGATGCCTAAGAGGGAAGGCCTACCAAGATGTCTTCTGGGCTGGGAGGACTTGAGGATGAGGGGAGCGGGGAACAGGGCCATGCCCTTTAAGAGGAATTACAGGAACCCAATCTCTTTCCCTTTCACTTCCTGGTCATTAAGTGAGAAGTTTTGTCCGCCACGCCATCGCACCATGATGACCCAAGGCAATGAGGCCAGTCAATCATGGACTGAATCTTCTAGAAGTGTGGGTTAAAACACAGTAAGACACGGGTTGAACTAATCCCTTTCTCCCTGTGAGCTCTTTGCCCAGGCATTTGCTTTAGAGCCATAAAGCTGGCCATGCAGCCTGGCTTTTAGAAGCTAACACTGAAACTGCACCCAGCTTCTGAGCTGTGTGTAACCAAGCATGCGCGCCGGAAGAGGGGAGAGGAAGGAGCAAACCGAAGGGGGGTGGGGAGCCCTGGCGCCGCCTCAGCTATCCGTCCGGAGAGCTCGAGTGGTTCATGCGGTGTTTCCACACAAATTGTTCAGCACTGGGCTGACAGGGTAGGGTTCCTAGATATAAGATTGCCTCTTCCCCAGGGTTGTTTGTTACTGCTCTTTGCTCCTCCTGCCGCCCTTTGGCTTAGCGGTTTTCCCAACTTAACACAATTTGTATTTATTCTCGGGTATGGGCTGATGGCTCTGGTTCCTTAGCTCAGTAGATGGCTAATGATGGAACAAAGACAAATCTCCCAGTCTTTGCCCAGGAACTCTATGTGTGGGACACTCCGCTTCCTGCCTGTGCAGCACCTCAAGCTGAGGCAGCAGTGAGAAACTGTCAGGCTCTAGGCATGTAGACAACTGAGTACGTGTCCTTGGTGTTCTAGATCCCCCAGAATGCACTGCGACTTCTCTACCCCCTATGAAAACTGTAATAATCCACACGAGAAAGATACAGACAACCACGCCAATTGAGCCAATAAAAATATATGAGTCTTTTATTAGCCAGCAATGAAGACAAGGTTCATGTCTCAGAGTCTTATGGTACCCAAGCTCAGGGGTACAGTGTTTTAAAAGACAAAAAAAATCACAAAAACCTCATATGCAAAGGCATATGAGAGTCAGAGCAACCTTGAAGTGTTCCTCTTGCCTGGAAAAGCATAGTAATAATTTCAGACACAACATGACAGTTATTTTTAACTAATACCTTTTTCAGTTATTTGAGGTTCCACGAATTGTTTTGGTTAATACATGTAGACCATGATCAAGGCCGTGGGAATGTCCAATGTGTTGCCAAGGCAGATGGGAGTGGTGGAGAGCTGAGGACAATCTAAGCAAACACAAAATGGGGTCGGCACAAGGTGGTGCTCCCTAGTCATTTCCCCATTTCTTTTGGTTACTCTTAAATCTTTAATTTTTATGAAGGGTCAGGTCCTGGGTAACGATCAGTTAATTAATCAGGGCCCGATCGTTAGACCTCGGAAGAGAAGGAGACGAGAACCCCTGGGATCAGTGAGTGAGGTGCAGCCATGGGATCCAATCAAACCAGCCATAAAACAAAGAATTGTCGGCCTTTTCATTTTATTATTTATAAGGGTAAATTGCTATTTAAATGTAAAATCAGGTCTAGCTTATTAAATAAATTAGATAAGTTTTTATAAACCTATTATTTAGATACAGCAGAGCCAATAAAATTCTGTGTTAGTGTTTAGCCCTGGGGAGCCATTAGCATTAGCCCTGTAGGAAGCATTTTGGCTAATATTACCATGAGTCCAGAGGGAGAAAGGGCATAATCCCTGTCTCCAAATGTATGCAGTTGAGTTTCTTAAGCTTTGCTGTGCCAAGGTTCATGGGCTTCTGGGTTTCTAAGAGGAACCAGGGTGGAGAGCTGGTCCCTGCTCATCTCAGGAAGATGAGAGGAAGAGAGGCTGTTCTGGGTGGACTCTCCTGGAGGGGATCCACAGGATGACACCTGTCATTCAGTGTTCAAACACGTGTTTGTACTTGAGCCTGCTATGCTGACGGGCCCTGTGACAGGCCCTCGTTTTGTGTTATTTAAAACTCTCTTGGAGACTCTTTGCCGAATCAGGTAATTACTTATCAGCCCTGGAATTAGTTTTTGCTAAGAGAGGAGAAGAATTGAAAGCCGTGGTAGAAAGCATGGCCAATTGAACTGGCATGCAGGTCTCACACCAGTCAGGTGGCAGCTTAGGTACAAGGTTCCCCTGTTCACAGCAGCCTCACACACCAGTTTGGGAGACACTGGCTCTTTGCCAGTTGTCTGAGACATTTAAGATGTGGACTCTAAGATCTTCCCCCTGGGTAAGAGAATCCCCATCGTGTGAGACCTGAGGAGTTAATTCACCTTTCCTGTAGACAAGGAAGACATTTTCCTGATTTGGCCTACACGGCTAGAGCTGGTCAGGCCACACAGCCGGAAACAGGAGCACCAGGAAATCAGGCAAGCCTTCTTCCAGCATCCTTCTCCTGTGATGAGGCTAGCATACAGTTCACTGTGATGGGTCTCAGTGAGCTCTGGAGTCAAACCAAAGAATGATGGGCGTTATCAGTGGGAGTTTCTAGACAGGTCAACGATGAAAATGCTGCTTCTCTGAGGAGAACTTCTGAGATTTGATTTAAGAACAGTGAGTTTTCTAGTGTTTTTAATTTCTCCTTCCAAAATCCAAGGAACCTTTGAAACTAACCTTAGACCTTAGGGAGGGCGAGTAGAAGAGGCTCCAGAGAGTCATGGAGAGCGAAGTCCCTTTCAGGAAGAGGGGCTATAATGACGCCAGACACAGCAGGGAGCTGAGAGAGTTTCAGTTCCATTAGTCAAATGAGAGCTCTTACAGGAAGAGATGTGCACCTCGAGGAAGGAAGCGGGCTTGAGGGCTGTTACTTACGGCAGGTGACATCCTCCTGTAGACTCTGGGTATGGGAGTGGGGCTGGTGAATGTGTGATTGAAGTCAAGCTACCTTGGACCCATTCAGGAGGTTGGATTTCTTTCATGCCCTGCCCACAGCCTCTGCTCAGATGTGCTAACAGCCATGGAAAAGAAGCAGAGAGGTGACTGCTGGGGGAAAAGAAAAGGCTTGAAGTTAAGTCACCCAACCTAAGAGTTGTAGACTTTTCTCTCGGGAGGAACCCAGTGTCCCCAAGTCCTAGCAGGCCCTGGAGTTTGACAGCTCAAGGCTGACTGTCCTCCTGGATCTCCTGCTGTCTGCCAGCTGGGGCTCAGAGGTCCGCTTGACCCTGTGCACCTGTGGGTAAGGGCCAGCCTCTGACCTTCTCCAATTACCAAGTTCTAGCAGGAATACAGCGTAACCACAGAGCAGTCTTGTTTGATCAGAAAGCTATATTTAAAGAACTTAGTGATATTTTATTTCCTATGAACTTGAGAACGTCTGAGAAATGTCAAAACTGCTGATGACAAAAGATTCCCCCATAGTCAACAGTTCACAGTGTCACAACTAGGTCTGAAGAAAAGCCTCGCCAATTAAGAGCAATGACTGTTCTTTTAGGACCAGAGTTGGGTTCCCAGAACCCACCCCGGAGCACTCACAACCTCCTGTGACTAGTTCCAAGGGACCTGAAGGCCTTTCCTTGTTTCTGTGAAATGGACACCTGCATGTCTGAGCACACACACACACACACACACACACACACACACACACAGAGAGAGAGAGAGAGAGAGAGAGAGAGAGAGAGAGAGAGAGAGAAATAATAAATCTTTTAAAATTTTTTTGCAATTTAGCTGTTTTCGCTGGACAGACTGTGGAGTAAGGGCTTTGCTGACCAGCAGCCCTTTGATGTATTAAAGTCTCTAAGCAACTGGAACGATGGCTCAGCAGTTAAGAACACTTCCCGCTGCTCTTACTACAGAGAACCTGGGTGTAGGGACCAATATTGGTCCAGGAGCCCCCCCAATACCAAGTTCTCAGTAAGAAGGAGATTTATTTGTCCTGGAGAGACAAAGTGCAGGGGATAAGAGACAAAGTCAGGAGATAGAGAATGAGGGAGAAGGGGAAGGGAACAAGGGGAAGGGGGGAAGGGATATTTGTCCCAGGGGGACAAAGGACTGCCTCTGGATAGAGGGGAGACAGACATGGCCCATAGGGAAATGGCAGTTTATAAAGGGAAAGAGGGAAATCCCGTGTTAGGATGAGGTGTTCAATTTTAATTGGGTATATTAATTAGGTGAGCCAAAGGGGGCTTTCGATTGCTGGACTTCAATATTTTGATAGCTGGACCTCAGTAGTCAGCCTCAGGAGGAGGAAGAGGCTAAATAAGGGACTAGACCTTTGTGGCCAGCTTTGGGAATGTAATCTAACAGTTTTAGTAAGGCAGAGGGAATGGGGGAGAAGGGCAAGACCACGTTTGCCATGCTCAGACTGGTAGAGTCCCTTCACTGGGTTTGATTCCTAGAACCCACACCCGATGGTTCACAACCACCTAAACACAACTCCGGCTTTAGGGGATGCCCTCTTATGGCCTCTACAGGCCATGAGTGCTGTGCACATACAGATAAGCAGGTACAAACATATATTTTTTAACTTGTAAATAATTTTCTCTTTAATTTTTCTAACTTAATTACATGTACCATTTCCTTTCTACAAAGTTTACCCTTCATTGATCTCTATAACTTTATTGGAACCTTAGGATTTCTACACCTTTCCAGTCAAGGATCAAAACCCTTACTTTCCCAAATCCCTTCTGATTCTGTTGTTTAGAGAAAGGATCTCACTGGCAGGGAACAGTGTGTCCACCAGGCTGGCCTCGAACTCACAGAAATCCGCTTGCCTCTGCCTCCCAAGTACTAGGATTAAGGGCATGCACCACCATGCCTGTCCCTTTCTGATTCTTTTTTTTTATTAAAATACTTATTTATTTATTATGTATACAATATCCTGTCTATGCGTATGCCTTCAGGCCAGAAGAGGGCACCAGACCCCATTACAAATGGTTGTGAGCCACCATGTGGTTGCTGGGAATTGAACTCAGGACCTTTGGAAGAGCAGCCAATGCTCTTAACCTCTGAACCATCTTTCCACCCCCCCTTTCTGATTCTTAAACGTTCTTTTTCTTTTTGTCTTTCATAAAGACACACACACCCCGTACTCTTAACCTAGTTCCCATCTCTCTTTCCACCTGCTTCATCCTTCCTGCTTTGTTTCCTTCCTTTAAAATTTGAAAGTCTTTAAAAAAAAATCCTTCCCCTTTTCAACAAAATGCTTTCTGCTTCCTCCAAGTCCTATTCCAAACTACAGCTTTAGTTTCCTTCCTGTGCTGTCTTGTGTTTATACTTGCACACACTCATTTAAGTGTTAACACTTCTGACATACTCAGATACATTGAGAAGCTTACAGTGTTTCCATTGAGTTTAAGCTTTTACCAAAAAGTAGACACCCAGCTCAGGAAAGGCTGTACATACTAACAGTTCACTAACAGTTCTGCTTTACCAACAAACTTCAGTCCTGGCATCTGTCAAAACTGCCTTAGTCTCACGGATCATGATGCATCCAGGCTAACTTAACAGTCTTAATTTTGTGTGCATGCTCACACAAAGTGTAGCTGATCTGAACAGAATTTCCCAGGGGGCTTTACGGGTCTACCTTGTAGACATACATACTATGGGATGTGAAGAGTAACAATAGGCATCTTGTAGAAGACTTGCTAGCCAGGAGGAAAATGGAAACCAAATGAATCATTTCTGATTCAGACAGCTGCAACTCCAAGGTTCCCACTGCCACTGCCCATAGAGAGATTTGGTTCTCATTTGTCTTGTTTTGTTTTTTAGGGGGGTGTGCATACGTGCATGAGTGTGTGCATGTGCATGTGTGTGTGTGTGTGTGTGTGTACACTTGTGTGTATGTATGTGTGGACACTGTGTGAGTATAGAGATCAGAAGACAACTTGAAGTAACTGGTGCCCTCCTTCCACCACGCAGGTCGTCAGACTTGGCTACAGTGCCGTCACCCACTGAACTGTCTCATAGCCCTTATCTCAGTCAAAGTCAAACACAAAGCCACTCGTTCACTGCTGGGGAGACTGAAAACTATTGCAGCTATGCTGGAAATCAGGCTAGAGAATTTTCACCAAGCTGCACCATTCCCTGGCGTATGCCCAAAGGGCCAGACATCCTACCTACTTCACGGCTCGCTCAACCATGGTCTATTACAATGGCTGGGAAACAGAGATGGCCTGAACGTCCTTCAGCTGGAAAATGGAGGGTGGAATTGTGGTGCATATGTCCTATTAAGCTGTAAAGAAAAACGAAACCATGAACGTTGCGGATAAACATATGAAAAATTTTGTATGGAGTGAGGAGCCCAGACCCATAAAGACAAATATCACATGTTCTCTCTTATTTATGAAACCTAGTTAAAATCTTCAGACATGAGTATATAACCTGGACTAACCACAGAAGCCAGGAAAGAATAAAGGGCCCCATGGTAGCTCTAGAGAGGGGTTAATAGGACACAGGGGCTGGGAAGGGAAAATGGGGAAAATCAGGGTTGAAAGTTAACTGGAAAGGGGTGAGAGAGCAATACAGAGAGGACCGTAAGGAGGAGAGATAACAGTAAGGATGTGTTTAAAAGCCATTGGGAAGCACAAATAATTTTTATGTTTATTTAAATATATATATGTGCTTAACACACCCTATATGATATATGTGTATATATGTGTGTATTTTTTGTTCACTTAAATATATATACATATGCTTAACACACACTATATGATATATATATGTGTGTGTATCTGAATGTATGTGTGTGTTTGTGTGTGTGTTTGTGTGTGTGTTTTGAGCGAAGTTAGACTACTTGAGGTGACAATGCTGCCCCCAAGATGCTCAGAGTATCTAACAAAAGCCCCTGTTCCAGGCTTGAGCAATCCCCTTTGAGTTACTGATGAAGAATCCAATAAGCTCACAAAGTAATCCAGGCTATTGCTTATTGCCCTTGGTTGCCATCCAGAGCTTGAAGGTAAGACCCTGTTGCTGAAGACCCCACACACTTGGGACCCAGGAGGAAGTGACCCGGGCTCCTCCCTGAGGACTAGCTCCCGCAGCATCTGAAGGTGCTCTTCAGGCTGCCACCGGAGAAAAGAACAGCAGTCGTAGCCAGCTGGAAAGCCTGCAAATGACCCCCAGCATGGCAAGACATCCCAACAGTGCAGGATCTCGGGAGTAACCAACCTAAGGCCTCTCAGTAGGAGAGAGTTCATGCCTGGACTACAAATCTGGCCCATTACTCATGGCCAGTGGGGTCCTGGACCCTCGAGAGAACCTACTTCTGCCACTTTCCTGAATCGGTATAATTCCCAGCTGCATGCTAGCTACCTGTCCCGATACCCACAGATAAGCATAGCTCTCACCCCTCATCAAAGATGCGTCTTTTTGCAGCCGACAGAGACCATCACAGAAATTCACAACTTTTCAAAATGTTGTGAGGAGCCCGCCAGTGATGGTTACTCACATAGTCGATTGAAAGTCTTTAGTCCCGGGTATTCAGAGGCCCCCGTGTAGCGCTGAGTGTCCCGAGCACAGGGTTTCTGAAGGCAGAACCCCCCTTCTGGCATCTCAGTCAGCAACTGCAGCCGCTGCTGGAGGGGAGCAGTGGTGGGCTCTCCTCTTTGCTCTAACCAGTAACTTGACAGAAGCTAAGATAAGCAGTTGTCTCCAGTGGGGGCGGTTTGCACAGGCTGGCAGTTTGACAGAAGCTAAGTTAGCTACGGTATCTTGATCTTGGGTTCCTAGCATAAAATTGGGTAATTTTCCACTGAACTCCTTATCAAGATCAATTTCCAGTTAAACCTGAGATGGCCTCAGCAAGAATACAAGCTGGAGGAACCTCTGCGCCTGTCTTGCTCTGTCATAAAAATACAGAGAACAACTGATCATGGTGTGTCGACCGGTTGATAAATCTACAACGTAACTCCACACCTAAGGCGCAGAGAACATCGCAGAAGAGGAAGACAAGGACAAAAAGATTGTATGAGCCAGAGGACCGGGATGTCTGCTGCAAGGCAGTATCATCTATATGTGACACAAGGAAGCTGTACCCATGAAGTCTCAACAATGTGATCACCTAAATGGGACTACCACAGCACCCATTGGCATACCAAGATGGATTGGGACAATCTCATAAGGCCCTACCCCTAGATGAGGAGCTATGATTAGTGGCTGCTGAGAGAGGGTGGTCGGTCTTCGACAGGGATGAGCCTCCTGATAGGTCATCCAGTCTCAAGCCGTCAGCCCTGAACAAATAAATACACACATGAGACGCACTAAGTAGACACCGCAGGATGTCTTTATGTAGAGATATGTGTGTATATGCAAACATATGCATATATACATATATAAGTATAAAATAATAGTTGAAGAGGTCATATGAGAGGAAGTTAGGGCATCGAAAGAGTTGGAGGGGGAGAGGAAGGGAAGAAATTATACACAGTTTTCATATATGCAATTCTCAAAAAATTAATTATAAAAATTATAGTAATCTATTTTTTTCCTTTTGGTGTTTTGAGACAGGGTTTCTCTGCATAGCTTTGGAGCCTGTCCTGGCACTCACTCTGTAGACCAGGAACTCACAGAGATCCGCTTGCCTCTGTCTCCTGAATGCTGAGATTAAAGACGTGTGCCACCACTGCCCAGCAATAATCTATTTTCTTAAAAGGCATATAATATATAACATCTAGTATTAAATGATTGCTTTCCATCTTGATATTTCCTTGAACACTTGGGCCACATTTTCTTGACAAATGAGTGCTCATTTTGTTTTGGTTACGTCAAGGTGGCACGTGTAAGCATAGACTATATACTGATACACATAGAAAATAGACATGAATCCGGGCAGTTGCCTTCAATTCCAGCACTTGAGGGCAGAGGCAAGGGGTTCTCTGTGAGTTTGAGGCCAACCTAGTCTGTAGAGTGAGTTCCAGGACAGCCAGGGGTATACAGAGAAACCCTGTCTTAGGGGGAAAGGAAAAGGAAGAAAGGAAAAGAAAGAGAAAAACAAGCACAAGAAAAAGGTGGCTTGCCAGTGGCCATGGCAGAGGAGCAATAGGTGACAGTTTAAGTTGGGACCACTGGCCCTGCCGTGAGGACCAACCGTCAACAGCTCGGGATTGAGGGGGAGCCACAGAGTAGGAAAACTAATCACCCAACTTGACTTTCTATCTGAGGGAGCAAAACTGAATTCTCTGGGGCCAGCCAGAAAGGGAACACACACGCACACACACACACACACACACACACACACACACACACACACCTTTATTTAGGATCTCTCTTTCATCCTCTCTCTTGTCTCTATCTCTTTTCTTACTTCTGTCCAGGTGTATCCCTTCCATCTCTCTCTTGCTGTCTTCCTACTAACTTTGTTTTTCCCTTACAACTTATATATATACCCCAGCAAAATCTTCCAAGCAGTATAATAATTACAATGTGGTTACATTCTATTTTTAAGTGAATGATCACAAAGAACACAAGTAAAAAGCAGCATTTTTCCATTTCTCTTACATAACTGAGCATTTTATATATGTATTACAGGTGAAAAACAAGTTTTCCCAAGAACCCACATACATCGTACCCAAGCAACATGTTATAGATTAGCAGAGTGTAAGCAAGCAAGGTGTTTTTCTCAACTAGTTCTTTTGCTGGCAGGCTGCATTTTGCAGTTACAAATAAAGGACCAATCATTTTATTATTTATCTCAAAAGGTAATCTTCTGAGAAATCGTAAAAGAATCACAAATATAAACTCTAATATATGAAAACCAACCAGTCAGCTCTCCTTTAAGTCCTCAGGGTGCAGACCCCATTCATCAAGTTTTTATATCAGGAAGCTGAGGGCAGAAATGGGTACAAGGAATTAATCATCACCTTTGGTCACCAACTCATCCTAGCAAGAAAGGCAAGTCAGTCAGCAGTAATCTGATTGCCTTTGTTCCTGCTTCCTGACCTCAATGAGTCCCTGGCTCAGCTATTAAAAGTATGCCTTGGAATTGTTTTCCAAGACTTTTTATCTGAAAGCCATTAACAAGATTATCTTAACCTAATCTAATTTAAAGCTTTGTTTCAGCTATGATGTACACTGAAGTCCATGAACACATCTCTCAACATTAAGATAAAAAAGAACATGAGCAAGAAAGTCAGGACCGTGAGGGGTGCGTTCACCCACTGAGACGGTGGGACAGAACTAACGGGAGATCACCAAGACCAGTTGGAATGGGACTGATGGAACATGCGATCAAACCGGACTCTGAATGTGGCTGACGGTGGAGGCTGACTGAAAAGCCAAGGACAATGGCGATGGGTTTGGATTCTACGGCATGGATGGGCTCTGTGTGAGCCTTGTCAGTTTGGATGTTCACCTTCCTGGACCTGGGGGGAATTGGGAGGACCTTGGACTTAACATAGTGTAGGGAACCCTGATGGCTCTTTGGCCTGGAGAGGGAGGGAGTGGGGGTATGGGTGGAGGGGAGGGGAGGGAAGGGGAAGGAGGGGAGGACATGGAAATTTTTAATAAAAAAATGAGAAAAAAAGTGAGCTAACTTATCTTTTCTTAAACATTAACCTAAGACACTGTCCATGTAGCTCCTGAAGGGAAACTAGCTATTGTGATCTTTCCTTGTTCTTACTTTCTATCCTCTGCAGCCCCTGCTTTATCAGAGGTGGAGGCAATACCATATCTTGCTTTTACCAATATTAGTTTTCTCACTAAGCTAACCTCTATCATAATCTCTTATTTTATTTATTAAAGACCCTCAATCACCAAAATCCTATTTAACTAACACTATTATTGTATAAAATCATTGCTTCAGTTAAACAGTACAGCTTAGGAGGAAACCATCTTTGTAATAATTCACAAGTAAAAATGCCCAGTAGAATGGAATATCTCCATGAAATAGTCACATCACATCAAAGGCAGTGGGGATCTCCCCAGGCCCATTCACACTCTGGCTGAATCTCAGAGTATATTACCCATGAGAACTGAAATATCACAATAACCCTCCATACCAAGAACTACCCTAGATCACACTGAAGTAAACATCTACCACCTCTTCAGTCCAAAGACTAATTGTCCCCATTAGAAAGCCTGCCTAGACTTGGACTTGCAGTGTGCTGCTGTCCATTCAGCAAAAACTAAAATTCAGAAGTTTTTTAAAATAAGTTTTTGCTGTCTACAAGACTTCAAATATAAGTAAAGTAAACATATCAGAAAGTTAGCTCAACAAACACTGGAAAAAATGAGCCAACATGACTATAATAATATCAAAGAATAATTCAAAGCAAATTAAATTATGACGCAAAAGATGAATAATACATAACAATAAAAATGACCAATTTAGGGTCAAAGAGATGGCTTGCCAGGTAAAGAACTTGTTGAGCAAGTCTGGCAACCTGAACTCTAGCCACAAAAGCCACCATGGAAAGAGAGACCAGACTCCTGAAAGTTGTCCTCTGACCTCCACACACTCACACACATGTGTGCTCACATGCATGCTCACACATATCACATACATGCTAAAAACTAATTATTAAATTTAAAGTGGTTAATTTAATAAGACAGAACAATCCTTCATGTGGATATTGTGTGTACGCTTAATAGCAGGCCTTCTAACATACATGATGAAAAAGCTGTCAGAACCTAAACAGAAAGGAGACAAATCTACCCTTACAGTGAAAATTTCAACATGTCTTCAAGAGTAATAGAATATGTAGAAAATATGTCAACAAACACATAGAGGAACTGAAAAATGCCTTTGACAAGCTCGAGCTGACTAGTATTGTACAACAGTCCACCCAATGGCAGCAGAATGCATGCTATTCTCAAATCCAGATGTAGCTTCACCAAATCTGTATGCTGGCACAGACTAAACCCAAACCTTAAGAAGCTGAAACAGACTAGAGCTGCTTGCAGTATGTGTGATGGCTGCTCTTGGTTGTCAACATGACCACACCTGGTACGTCTATAATGATTGCATCATTTGAATTGGGAAGACCCACCTTAAATCTGGGACATGCCTTCTGGTCACAGCCCACATTGAAAGACGTGAAAGAAGTAAGCTTTTGTGTTTTGCCTGCTTGTCCTCACTCCCACTGGTAAGTTCCTCTGTGCTGTTGCTGAGCCATTCCTCCACTGGTATTAGAACCCACTTCTTGGGGATTAGCAAGAAAACTGGCAGCTCTCTAGGAATCCTCTGGAACCCAGCGCTGGATTGAGACCACTGAGACCACCAGACTTGTGTGAATATCCACTGGATTCTTGGTCTTTCTCTCAGGAGACAGACATTGTTGGACTAGCTAGACCACAGCCTGTAAGCCCCTCTAATAAACCTTCTTCTAATATGTAGATATTATTTTGTCAGTTCTGTTTCTCTAGATAATCCTGACTTAGTGTGGAAAGTACTTCTGTATATGTGCTTCTTTAATAGGTTAATGAATAAAGCTATTTTGTTCTACAGTAGGAAAGAATAGAGTAAGGCAAGAATTCCAAGCAGATAAAAGAGAAAAGGAGGCAGAGTCAATGAGATGCCATGTTGCTGTCAAAGGAGACAGACACCAGATGGAATCTTGCCCATAAACCACGAGCCTCATGGTAAAATATAAAATAAAAGAAATGGGTTAATTTAAGATGTGAGAGCTAGCTAGAAATATGCTTAAGTTATTCGCCAAACATTATTGCAGTTAATATAATTTCTGTGTGATTATTTCAAGTCCACGTAGACAGGAAACAAACAAGCAATCTCTGCCTACAAAATGGCACCACAACATGGGCTAACTACATCCACATAAAACCTGAGAGGGCTTGGTAAGGAATTCTAGACACAAAAGAACAGAGTTTAGTGCAGCTTCTTGGTAGATGCTTTTTTTTTTTCAGATGGGCTCTGTTTGCTGGTAGCAAGCAGGGGCACTGCGTCTTCTATAAGAGACGTCTTCCTGACTCAGCACTGGCATTAAAGGTTGCATGGCTTCTTTAGGGAAGAGCTTCCTGGTTTGTGTTAGTTGTACAAATGGCTCTGGCTCTTTCAGGAGGCCAAGCACTTAAATGGGGTCTGTGAGCAGCGTGTTACAAATTGCTTAACAGTGATATAGACCAGCTGTGACCCTGGGGCTGGGGCAATGTGCATGGCTCTCAGAGGCAAAGAACATGCCTCCACCATGTTGGACTGCACAGAGTTGGTCCTAGCCACATCCGCTTAGCATTTTAAAAAAAAAAAAAGAAAAGCACACGCAATAAAGACAAATTCAGATGGAGAAGACCTCTAAAGATAAATGTATATAAGCTTGAGAGAGAGAGGAAAAGGGGTATAGAATAGATTAAAGGAGTAAAGATAATAAAATAAATATTAAACTTGTAGTAATAGTGTAAGAAAAAGTAATAGAGTAAGAAAAACAAGTCACATAAAGATTGAACATACACAGAGAGTCAGGAGTATATATATTATTATGTTTTCTTTAAATTTTATGAATGTAAATAAACCAAGTACAGAGAGACATTTCATTGTATGGGATGCTAAGCTAAACCAACATATATATTTTCAAGGTACCTTGACTCCAAAATTTGGGTCTAAGGATATGGTGCTTTGGAAAAGAGGTTCTGCTTTTGTTTTTACAGAGGACAGAACCTATGTATTCCTTCCAGACAAATGTGGTTTGATGGACCAAGACCCCTGAAAGGTTGTCATGAACACCCAAAAATACTTTACCCAACAAAAAGCAGGAAGCAGTTTGGAGAGAACTATGCTCAAATTCCCAAATATTTGGTTTTTTGTTTTGTTTTGTCTTGTTTTTCAACCTTTAATTTTATTTATTTATTAAAAATTTCTACCTCCTCCCCTCCTCCCATTTTCCTCCCCCCTCCCCCTTCCCCTCCCCCTCCCTCTCCAGTCCTAACCAAATATTGTTTATAAATGTTTGTTTACATTTAAAGGGGGAGATGATAGAGAGATGAATACTTTGCATTGGTATGGATCTTGGCTTATTGATTCAAATATTTAAAGTTAATTTTGTTTTATGTATTTCTGCTCTTAATTAAGGTGTTGACTCTGTAGGCACCAGCACACCAGCACACAAAGGCAAACACAGACACACAGATATACACACACAGAGACAGACACACAGACAGACAGACAGACAGACACACACACAAAGCTTAAGAAAAGGTGGAGACAAACTGATAAAAATCAAATGTGGAAAGTGAAACATTACAATAGATACTAATGAAATAAAAAAGATAATTAGGGCATACCTTGAAGATCTATATTCCAATAAATCAGAAAACATAAAAGAAACAGATACATTCCAGACATACATGATCTACAAAATTGAAACAGGAGGATATAAATAACTTAGAGATCCATAATGAGTAATTAGATTGGAAGTAGAAATAAAATGTCTACCAAATAAAAAAAATTTCAGAAAAATAGATGGAGTTGAAAAATATACTGAGGAGTGTAACTAAGGCCCAGAAAGACAAACTTAAAATGTCCATTTGTAAAGGACTTCTCTCGTACTCCTGGTGTACAGAAATCACATAAATAAAAGTTCCGTATTGTGTGCTAAAAAAAAAGTCCTTTCTCATATGTAGATTCTAGCTTCAAATTTTTATGTTTGTGTGTTTATTTGGAGTCTCAGTAGATGTTAGGAGGCTAGAAAGAACCCATGAGAGGGGTAGGGAGACGAAGCATTGGAGGGTAAGAGAATAGTAGAACACACGTGATATGAGAGGGGAGAAGTACTGGGGTGTGTTGAGATTTCAGTGGGGTGGCTGGAGAGATGGTCAGGGGTTAAAAACACTGTTGTTCTTACAGAGGGGTCAGGCTGGTCCCCAGCAGCTACATGGTGGATCACAGGCATCTGTAACTCTAGTTCCCAGTGACCCGGCACTCCCTTCTGACTCCATGGGCACCAGGCATAAACACACACACACACACACACACACACACACACACACACAGAGAGAGAGAGAGAGAGAGAGAGAGAGAGAGAAACCCACAACTTGTCAATTTTCTTCACCTTTTCAAAGAATCAACTGTTTCATTAATTCTTTGTATGTTTTTTGTGCCATTTGTTTCTTCTCTGATCTTTTTTTTCTACCTATTGATTTTGAGTTTGGCTTGATTTTGGCTTTCTAGGATTTTGAGGTGCATCATTAAGTTATTTACTGTGATCTAAGTGTTTAACATAGGCATGTGTAGCTATAAACTTCTTACAATTACTTTCACTGAGTTCTATAGGTTCTAGTATGCTTTTGACATCATTCTTTTCTAAGAATTTTTAAGTTTTACTCCTGGCTTCTTCAGGCAACATTCATCACGCAACAGTGTGTTCAATCTCCATGAGTTTGTATATTTTTTTGTATTTTCTTTAGATATTGGTTTCTAGTTTCAATCCATTTTGATCCTATATAAGAAATGAAATTATCTTAATATTTTTGTATTTGCTAAGACTTGCTTTGTGTCCCAAAAATGTGGTCTTGTTTTGGAGGGTATTTCACAGGCTGTTAAGAAAAAGATGTATTCTGTAGCCTTTGGGTAGAATATCTTATAAACATCTGTTAAGTCCATTTGATATATAATATCATACAACTCTGATGTGTTTGTTTAGTTTTTTATTTGACTGCATGACCTGTCAGAGCCAGTCTTAAAGTATTGTCGTGTTGAGGTCAGTCTGTGCCATTACAACCAGCAGTGTTTGTTTTGTGAAACTGGATAATGCCAGAACGCAGCACATACATCTTCAGAATTGTTCTGTGCTCTTAATAAAGTGTTCCCATAATCAATATATCAACATGAAAGGATCTCCTTCCTTCCTTCTTTTCTTCCTTCCTTTCTTTTTCTTTCTTTTTTCTCTTCTTCTTTGTTTTTTTTGGAACAGGGTCTCACAGTGTAGCCCTGGCTGGCCTGGAATTCACTTTGTAGATCAGGTTGGCCTTGAACTCATAGGGCTCCTCCTGCCTCTGCCTCCCGAGTGCTGGGATTTTCGACACATGCTTCTAGCCTCACTTAAGCAGCTTGCTTTGTCTCCTCTGTATGTATCTTTTTTTCTGCCAGTACCATACTGTTTTTATTACTATGACTCTGTAGCATAATTTGATGATTTGTTTGTTGTGTTTTTGATACAAGGTCTCACTGTATAGCCCTGCCTGGCTTATAACTCATGGTATAGACTAGGCTGGCCTTGAACCTACAGAGATGCACCTGCCTCTGTCTCGTGAGTGCTGAGCTCAAAGGCCTGCACCACCATGCCCAGAGCATAGTATAATTTGAGATCAGGGTTTATGACACCCACATTATTACTCTTTCTGTTCAAATTGCTTTGACTATTCAGTCTTTACTGTTTCCATATGAATTTTATTATAGTTTGGTCACACTGTGAAGAATATGTGGGATTTTATTACGTTTATTTATTAGGAGGAAAGTTGCACCCCACAGCACATGTGTGGTAAGTCAGAAGAAAATTCGAGGAGGTCAGTTCTCCTCTCCCACCATGTATATCCCAGGGATTGAACTCAGGTCATCGGCATTGGCAGCAAGCACCTATATTCACTGAGCCATCTTGCCAGCCCCGTGTCACTGGAATTTTGAGAGGAGTTACACTGACTAAGTGGTTTGATTTCAGCAACACACTCTTTTTCATATTAATACTACTTTCCGCGAGCAACAAACATCTTTCTGTGTTCTAGTATCTTCTTCGATTTTTAAATGTAGTGTTTTAAAGTTTTCATTGTACAGGTCATTTACCTCTTGGGTTATATGAGATATAACTGTGTTTCACAAGCTGATTTTGCATCCTATAACTCTGATTACAATGTTTATCAGTCTTACAGTGGAGTGGTTTTTCAGTTACTTATTTCTGTGGTGCTGAAGATGGAACTCAGGGCTTGGACCCTTAGGCAGTAGGCTTAGATAAGCCTCTACCACTGAAGTGCATTCTCAGCCTACATGACAGAGCTCCAATGTGTTTACGTGTATGACCATACCATCTGCAGTCAAGAATAATCTAAGCTCATCTTTTCTCCTACTTGTGTCCGTTCTGTTTCTTTTTCTTGCCCTATTACTGTTGCAAAGACTCAAAGTGCTGTGTTGAACAAGAGGAAATAAAGTCAAACCCTTTCTGCCACAAGTTGTTCTGAGTGTTCTGTCACAGCAACAGACGGCAAACTCAGACCATCTCTGTCTCATTGCTCTCTGCCCTGGTCTTGCTCTCTGCCGACCGACACAAGCCCCCTCTTACCCCTGCCCTGTCCTAACAAGCTTCCATGTGGGTTGGCTGAGCTCTGTGGTTCTTCCTCACCTCAGCAGCCGCTGTCAAGCAAGAACATTTGGTGTATAAACTTTGGGCCTGATTTCCTTTTTACCTTCCTTTATTCTTTATTTATTATCTCTTTTCTTTGGGGATTTTTCCTTCCTTCCTACTTCTTTTATTATGTATTTATTTTTCCTTTATTTCATTTTTTTTTAACAGGGTCTTGTTATACAGCTCAGACCGCAGTGATCTTGCAGTGCTCTGGCCTCAACCTCACACATATTGGGACTACAAGCACAAACCACCGTACCTGGCTTCTGTTTTCTTTAGATTATTTTTTTTTTTGTTTCACATGATCTGTGTGTTTGTTTGGAACTCTACAATGTCTGCTACCAAGGAATTTACCTAAAATTTACAACAAATGCATTAAAACATTACATTTGTTTTGCTGGGTATATTTTTAGATTTTAAAAACATTATGCATATGAATGTTTTATATATATGAAACGCATGTATGCCTGGTGCCCATGGAGATCAGAAAGAGACATCAGGTCCCTGGAGCTGGAGTTACAGATGGTTGTGAACCACTGTGTAGGTGCAGTTGGGTCCTCTGCAAGAGCAGCCAGTGCTCTGAACTTCCAAGCCATCTCTCCAGCCCATCCCACATTTCGTTTCTAAATCACTCCATGTTTTTCATTTTGATTTTCTTATTAAGTCCAAACTGACTGAGAAAACCAATGAGAAGATTATCCGCTGCCTCAGTTCCTCTAAGGTGAGTGTCTGTGTTCGTTCTAACGCTTCCATCACACTAGAAGAGCATTCCTTCCTGTCATCAGTTGAGGTCTTATGTATGACAAATTCTTTGTCTGTGTCTGCTACTCATTCTGAGAGCCTGTGTGAGTCCTGACGGGCTGGTCCCTGCCGCAATCCTCAGTTGTTGGCATCAGAGCTTCTCTTCTGAGGACCCTGTAGTCGCCAAGACTCTGGGTTGTGTGTGGAATGCCCCTGTCTGTGAATGCAGCTTCTGTCTCTTGGGATGAATATAACAGACCAGTAAGATCATTCAGTGCTTTTGAAGTACTCAAGGCTGGGTCAGTTCAGCTCCCAGTGGGGAGATAGCAGTCCTAGGCAACGGAAACTTGGGTGGCAGAATAAATTGCCTAAGCTTTGTGTACCTATAAATTACAAAACGGGGCTTCTAAGCAGACCATCTGGCCAAAGTCATCCAACTCTCATGTTACCTCCATGGCTGACGCTAGCCAACTCACCAGCTCCCAGCCTCCAATGACCAGGCATAGAAAGTATAGAACTTTTTTTTTAAAAAAAAAAAAAACCTTAACAATAATAGGCTGTGCACTGTACACAGCACAGTGTAAAGATTCCAACAATCACCCCATTCAAAACACAACACTCCATTCTTCAGATACCACCCTTTATCTACCTCTTAAAATTCTAGAAAAAAAAAAAAGTACCCCCAGAGGGTGGAGATACCGAGACAGAGGGATTACCAGTACCAGAAATCCGAGGTTTATGGCACTGAAGATATAGGTTGGGGGAGGGGACTCTTAGCTGTCTTTACTCAGCTTTGTCTCACAAATCCAGTGGTAAATCCTCTGGCAGACATCATCATTCCAGCGACCATCATCGTAAGAGAAGTGGGCACAGTCCTCACCTCCTCCCAGCCCGTGTCCATGCCAATTATCTGGCTGTAGTGGCTTCCAATTCCTGAAAACAAATGGCTCTCAACTCCAGGAGATCAAGCCCTCAGCCATCTTACCAGCCCCCACTCCCCAACCCCCAGAGTCATGTGCTAAAACGTTAGGACAGTCCCAGGGAGAGGGGGAAGTCATAGACAACACACGTACTTGAAGCCATTGTCAAAGTCAGTCCCGTCCACCCATCTCCAGGGTCCGTTTTGGTCCGTTAGGCCCATCCAGGTGGGCACGGAGCCCTTGCGGTCATTGATAAATTTCTGAGGAGAAAGAAAAAAGAGGAGGAATGACTTCTCCCTCTAACAGAAAACCTCCAGGAGAGCCCGTCGAGGCCACACCTGCTCCTCCATGGAGTTGACCACCACCAGGTGAGCGTTCTCCAGCTGGCAGTACTTATCAGCCTCAGGCCATGACTTCCCAGTTTGAGAGAACCAGTAGCAGCTGCCTTCGTGTTCTATCCAGTGAAGGGGGCAGCAGGTCCTTTCAGAGCCTATGAGGCATCAGAGAATACAGGGCTGAGGTGCGGCACAGGGTAACATCGACCATAAACCACAGAGAAGTACGCCCATCACCTCCTCACCATTGCTCCTGAGGCTGGCCAGCTGGCACGACAGGGCCTTCAAGTCCTTCCCCAGCTGCTGGACACGCTCCGTCAGTTCAGAAAGATCTGGGACACACAGATGGATGTGAGAACGGCGCTCTACTGCGACAGCTGCTTGGCGAGTCCCTGGTGCTCAGGTGGCCCACACAGGGCTCAGCTAGGAACATCACACGCTGCACACACGCACACTTCCTCCCAGGGTACAGGAAACCGAGGTCTAACCTGTTTTTAGGGCTTGTTCCTTTTTCTCCACTGTGCTCTCCAGAGAAGTCACCTTCTGGCTCAAGTCTCGGCCTGGAAGACAACAGTTCAGCCCCAGGGACCCATTTGCCCATACCCTCTGCCCACTCTTAGAGGCCAGGGCCTCTCACCTGCCAGCAGTTCCTGCCTGTGGTCGTCCACGTCCACTTTCAGAGAATTGATCCTTTCTTGCAAGCTGTCACCTGCAGAACAAGGGACTGGATCAGGACTCTGTCCTCCCTGCCCAGCCCACTCCTGCCCAGAACCCAGTCAGAGCCCAGCTCACCCCTGGAGTTCAGGGCCTGCAGTTCAGCCTTCATGTAGGAGGTGAGGTTTTCTGAATTGGCTCTCAGGGTGCCTAGGTCCCTCCTTAACTGGGAATCTGATGGGGACGATAGAATGATCAGAGCCAAGATTGCTCAGTGCCCCTGTGGCAGCACTAAGCTGGACACTTTGCACGCAGGGTTGCATTCGGGGTCACACTGGGGCAGGCACCGATGTTACTCAGGATTGCACTGGAGCAAACTGAGGCTTAGGAGGTGAAACAATGCACTGTGTAACACGAGCACAATAATAAGTCACACGTCCAGCAGCCATCCCCTTCATGGGTCCTCCGTGTCCCCACCACTGCTCCCCACACAGGTCCCTGTCCACTATGTGTCTCGGCTGTTAACCTTGTCATTGCCATGGCCCTCACTGCTGTCCTTAAGTGCTCTTTGCTCCCATGGCTGCCTCCATCCACCCCGCCCACCAACACCCCTGCGATTCCTCTCTTCCCTGTGATGCTGACACCCCTGCTATTCCTCTCTTCCCTGCGATGCCGAGGGCACCCACTTTGGGATCCAATCACGGAGACAACCACCAGCAGCAGGAAGCCGAGGCCCAGGGAGAAGAGGAGGAGGTGGGTCCACGAGAAGACATTGCACAGGAAGGACTGGGGGGGAGCACCTGTAAGAAAAGAGGGTGTCGGGGTAAGTGGCCTAGACAGCAGTTCTCAGTTGGTGGGTCGTGACCCCTATGGGGGTCAAATGGCTCTTTCACAGGGGTCACATATCAGATATCCTGCAGATCAGATATTTACATTACAATTCATAACAGTAGCAAAATTACAGCTATGAAGTAACAAAAATAATCTTATGGTTGGGGTCACCACAATGTGAGGAGCTGTATTAAAGGGTCACGGCACTGGGAGGGTTAAGAACCATGGCTCCAGAGTGTGCAGATACAGGAGGTGTGGGACCCAGAGGCCTTATCTAGGGGTGATTGTTTGTCCTTGGTAGTGCTGTAGGAGGGCCAGGTTAAGAAGGGGGTGGGGCTCCACTCAACGAGTCCTCACCCCCAGAAGCCTATCCTACTGTCAGCCTCTGGTGTGCAAAGTGCGGGAATGGACAGACATTAAGCACACAGACAGGGACTGCAGGGTTCCGTGAGGTGTCACATCAGAGTTGGAGGCGTAATGCAAGGTCACAGAGGCAGCTGGGGACAGCCGCAACAGTCAGGCCATTATTGGGCCCTTAGCCTTCGCACGACTGTGTGAGCAAAGGGTGACCTTCTACAAACCCGACGACCCACCATGCACACCTCCTATTCCCTCCCACAGAGCACAGGAAGTCCTGTCCCTCCAGGTCACTCTTCCTGTTCCTGTGTCTCCGAGGACCTTCTGTGTGCAATGTAAGGGGCTCTGGGAGTGGGAGTGGGCGCCCTGGTGCATGGTGAGAAACGACCGCAGAGACTCTGATTGACATAGTCAGAGCGCACTCTGGAGACTCCGGCCCTCCTTCCCGCTCACCTTTTCCAGTCTCCTGGTTTTTAGCCTCACTCCCCAAGTTCTGGAAGTTTTCATACGTCATTGTCTTGTTTGGACAAACGTACACTTGCGTATGCTTGCAGGGCTCTCAGAACTGAAATGGAGAGACCAGGGTTCAGTTTGGGGTGCAACTAGGTCTAAGAACGAGACAAACAGCAGGATGGAGCGGAGGGCAAGGCTGGGGCTGCAGTGGGGCAGTCCAGTTGAGAATGAGCCTCGGTTACCATGACCATGAGGACGGAGGTAGGCTTGAGTCTACAGCTGAGGCTAGACATGACGTCCAAACGCATCAGCTTTGAGGTGGGGATAGACCTGGAGCTAAGGACGTTCAGCTCCGTGCTGCTTTGTCTTCTGCAGCATTAGCCAGTGGGAGAGAGTGTTTGAAAGACGATAATATACTGTTTGTTTGGGGTTTGGGTTTTGTTGTTGTTGTTGGGTTTGGGGTCCAGTCCCCCCCCCCCACTGGGTTTTTCTGTTTAAACCTGTCTGTCTGGGAACTCACTCTGTAAACTGTGCTGGTCTTGAACTCAGAGACCCACCTGCCTCTGCCTCTTTAGAGCTGGGACTAAAGGTGTGTGCCATCCCTGCCCAGCAACACACTGTTTCTTTAGGGCCTTTCAAAGGATGCCTTGCCTGACCACAGTCTGAACACACAAATACCCTCAAACACTACTTCTAAATGTCAAGTGTGGAAGGACTCTCTTCTCATTTCCTTTGAGAAACCTGATATGCTGTGTTTGCCTTTTTCTCTCTCTCTTTAATAAATTTATTTATGTATTTAATATCCTGGCCACAGTTTCCCCTCCCTCCTCTCCTCTCAATCCCCTGCATCCTCCCTCTGTTCCCACCCCCAATCTATTCCTCCTCCATTTCTGTTTAGGAAAGGACAGGTCTCCCATGAGTTATCAATAAAACATGGCATATCAAGTTGCAATAACACTAAACATCTCCCCATGTATTAAAGCTGGGCAAAGTGACCCAGTGTAAGGAGTAGGGTCCCAAAAGCCAGTAAAAGGGTCAGAGACAGCCCCTGTTCCAGCTGTTAGGAGTCCCACAAGAGGACCAAGCTACACAACTGTCACATCTAGGTTAGTCCCACAAGGCTCCCCAGTTGTCTGTTCAGTCTCTGTGAGCTCCTATGGCCCAGGTTAGTTGATTCTTTGAGTTTTCTTACTACATCCTCAAACCCTCTGGCTCTCACAATCCTTTCCTCCCATCTTCTTCAGGATTCTCCGAGCTCAGCCTAGTGTCTGGCTATGGGTCTCTGCATCTGTTTCCATCTGATGAAAACTGGGCACCAGTCTGGTCACAGGATATGGCCAGATCAGGCTACATGTCTGCTAATGCTAGGAGGCTTAGCTGGGTCTTCCTTGGAGATTCCTGGGAGATTCTCTTGCACCAGGGTTTTGCCTGACCTCAAAATCCCCCCGTTTCCAGTAGTCTCCTCCTCTGTCAGCTCCCCTCCCTCCACCAGAACCTGGTCTCTCACAGTCCCATCCCCACCCACCCTCAGTCCACTCATGAAATCTCTTCTATTTCCCCTTCCCAGGGAGATCTGGGCATCCCCCCCCTTGAACCTTCCTTGTTACCTAGTCTCTCTGGGGCTGTGGATTATAGCATAGTTATCGTTTATTTTACAGCTAATATCAACTTATGGCTGAGTACATTCAAAGTTGACTTCCTCAGTCTGAGTTACCTCACTCGGGATGATTTTTTTTGTAGTTCCATCCATTTGCCTACAAATTTCATGGTGTCCCTGTTTTTAACACCTGAGTAATACTCCATTGTGTAAATATACCACAGTTTCTTTACCCATTCCTCAGTTGAAGGACATCTAGGTTGTTTCCAGGTTCTGGCTATTACAAATAAAGCTACTATGAACATAGTTGAACACATGTCCTTATGGTATGATTGAGCATCATTTGGGTATATACCCAAGATTTGGTATAGCTGGGCTTGTGGTACGTTGAGTCCCAGTTTTCTGAGAAACTGCCATACTGACTTCCAAAGTGGCTGTACAAGTTTGCACTCCCACCAACAATGGAGGAGTGACTCCCTTGCTCCACATCCTCTCCAGCATGAACTGTCTCTTGTATTTTTGATCTTAGTCATCTGACAGGTGTAAGGTGGAATCTCAGAGCCATTTTGACTTGCATTTCCCTGATGGCTAACAATGTTGAGCATTTCCTTAAGTGTTTCTTGGCCATTTGAGATTCTTCTGTTGAGAGTTCTCGGCTTAGATCTATGCCCCATTTTTAAAATTGGAGTTTTTGGTTTGTTGATGTCTAGTTTATTGAGCTCTTTATATATTTTGGAAATCAGCCCTCTGTTGGATGTGGAGTTGGTGATCTTTTCCTATTTGGTAGGCCACCATTTTGTTTATTGACAATGTCCTTTGCCTACAGATTTCTCTCTGGAAAGGCCTCATACCACAGTTCTATTCTGAAGGATTTAAGATGCTAAAGTCCAAAAAAAGCTGATTTTATCTAGCCCATTATTTAAAAATCACAGGAAATCAGGAAGCGGGTTGGCTATTGTTTATTATGCATTTGCATTTATTGCTTGTGTGTGTGTACACGTGTGTTGCATGGTACATACATGGAAACCAGAGGATCATTGGTTCGCTCCCTCCACAGTGTGGGCTCCAGGGCTGAACAAGTCAGCAGGCTTGGCAGCTTCTTTACCCAAAGCCATTTTACTGTCCCCAAAGCCTGCTTTTCATTTTTCCAATAATATTAATATCTCAAGAATCAATTTGACCATTTAGCATACATTGTCTTCAAGACTTTTTTTTTTAGCATTTTCATGGCTACCTATCAATAATTCTAAATTCTTTTATATATAGGAAGAATAAAGATCAAATTATCATGACAGTTTATGATTCAAAGATATAAACTGTAGATAACCTAGAACTTAACACTCCACATGAAAATTGTAGCAAAGCCATAGTGTTATTTGAAGATTTGTTAATAAAAATTAAATGTTAAGATCTCAAAAAGAAGTGCTACTCCTGGCTCTAAAGATGAATTTGTCATTGTGTCTCCTGTTGACACCAGCCTCACTGCTCAGTCAGGGGATAGAAGGGACTGAGCCGAAGCCTGCAATAAAGCTGGAAGTACAATGGAGCTGAGTGTGCACAATTTGGGGCAGGACTTGTGTGAAGATTCAGATTGAATCTGGGGATGCCTATGAGGGCCCTCAATTCGTAAAGCCCTTGCCTTGCCAGCATGAAAGCCTAAATTCAACCCCCAGAACCCATATGAAAAGCTGGTCAAAGGGCTGGAGAGGTTAAGAGCATGCAATGTTCTTTCAGGTGACCTGAGTCTGGCTCCCAGCTCCCACACTGGGCAGCTCACAGCTGCCCATGACTCTAACTCCAGGGAGATACATCTCTTCTGAACCCTGAGAGGTTTACATGCACACACCCACATTCAGAGACCCATGTATACATATGATTATACCCACATACAGAGACATGCATGTGCATATAATTCAAATAATAAATAAAGTTTAGGGGAAAAAGGAAGAAATGGCTAAACATGGTGTCCTGTTTATAATCCCAGTGCCAGGAAGGCAGACCGGCCGGATCCCTTGAGTTCGCTGCCAGTCAGCCTAGCCTAATTGATAAGTCCCAGGTTGCTCAGAGACCCTGTCTCAAAAAGCAAACAGACAGCAACCACAGAAAGAGGGAAAGAAAGAAGGAAGGGATGGAGGGAGGGAAGGAGGGAGGGGGAAGGAAGGGAAGGAGAAAGAGAAGAAGAGAAAACGATGTGGGGCTGGGGAAAGGGCTCAGCTGATAAAGCGCTTGCTGTACAAGCATGGAGCCTGAGCCCGGACCCCTAGCACCCACATAAAGGCTGGTGTGCTGGCTGGAGTGGCACTCTTGTAACCCCAGTGCTTGTGAGAGGGGAGCAGACACAGGTCCTAAGAGCTCACTGGCACATGGACAAGCCCAAATGGCACACTTCAGATTCAGTGACAGAACGTGTCTTAAGTTGGGTTGCTCACCTTCCTGGACTTAGGGGGAGCTGGGAGGACCTTGGACTTAACATAGTGAAGGGAACCCTGATGGTTCTTTGGTTTGGAGAGGGGCGGAGTGGGGGTATGGGTAGAAGGGAGGGGAGGGAAGGGAGAGGAGGAGGGGAGGAGATGGAATTTTTAATAAATTTAAAAATGAATTTAAGAAAAAAAAGAAAGAAAAATAAAGTTGAGAGTGATAGAGGAAGAGACTTGAGGTCAGCCTCTGGCCTCCACACATGCATGCATCTGCACACTGCACACATAGTGCACACACATACATACAATACACACACACACACACACACACACACACGAAATAACAATGTATATAGCTCCTGAGGAATTACAGACAGAGTTGGACTTCAGCATCCATATACATGTGCATACATATATCCATGCACCTACACACACATGAACATGTATACGTATTTCAGGTTAGAACTATAGTTTGAATCTAGGATATCTCCAAAGTCTGTTAAGCAAAGAGCTGAGGTTAGGACTGAAGCCAGAGCTAGGATGAAAATCAGATGGGAATGGGGCCAAAGATGAGGCTTAAGAGTCCAAGTTTGACTAGGAATTGAGGATGGCACGATTCGAACTAGAGTCCAGTGATCGGCGGGAGTCCCAAGTCCACACAAGCTCTTTCTATGTCTGAACATTTCCTTCCAACCAAGACCCAGAGTCCCCCCTCCTCATATCCCTGACACATCCCCTGTCACTCTGGTCCCCCTGGCAATCCCAGCCCGGTTACCTGTGTGAAGTCTGGAGACCGTGACTCTTGGCTTCTCTGTGCGGCGATGACCAGGGTTGGGAAGTCTGTCAGAATGGAGAACTATATCCTGGAGGGTTGATGTGGGAGGGAACAGGCAGAAATCACACACATGTCAGAGGTCATTTAGTCCTTTGTGTCTGAAAGTCCAATGGTCTGGTTTTGGAAACACCCCATTTTTTTCAACCCTTAAACACTGAGTGAATGGGAGCTTGAGTGTTTGTGGGTGTGGGCATAAAGGACACGTTTTGTTTATGTCTTCCCGGATATGCCATCCTCCATTTCTCTTTCTTGCAGCTCCTGTAACTTCCTCGTTTTTCACTAAGTAGGAAGGGGGATTACAACAGAGGGACAGTCTGGTTTTCTTCTTCTAGGCCTCTCATCTTCATTCGCTTCCTGCCCACGACTTCCCCAGAATTTTGGTGTCTCTGTCACTGAAGACCTCCTCCCTGGGAGTTCATTCTCTGCTCATAGTGAAAACCCTGTCGGACTCCCTGGAACCTGACTCCTTGGACCCTAGCACCAAGCTCAACCCTCACTCCACCCAGAAGGATGGAGAGGGACAGAAACCATGTCCTGCCCAGAATGAGAGAAGGGGTAAAGAGAGAGGCATCAATTCTGGGGCGGGGAGGGAGGAGGGTATCAGAATAGGCCATTGATTCCCACTAGCACGTCGGGAGGCAGTGTCGATAAAGGAAGGAAACAGCTCCAAGTCAAACACCGTGACATCCAGCACCCAGCCTGGCTCTCTGCTCAGCCCTCACGTCAGATCTCCATTTTCTCACAGGAGCCTCGCCAGCACTCGGGTCTTCAGAACGCATGCCCTGTTTCGTTTTCAGTTAGGAACCCGAGTGTAGAAGAGCAGAGCAAATCAATCTTCAGTTCGTCTGTTTTCTTTTTGTTGTTGTGACACACTTGCTTTTACTGCATTGCTATGTGTCAGGACCATTGTTCACACCCAGTCATAAAATATGTTTGGTTCACCTGCATCTCATTTCGTACGCTTGTCCCACCATTTAGTTACTCTTGATTTGCCCACTTGTGTGTGCGCTTCCCCATCATGGCTTTGTTCCACTTGTCCTGTGATGTTTTGAGTAGTCTGTGTTTCTACTTAGAGCTACAGCTTGGGTCTAGACTAGGGTCCCCTTGGATCTAGACTAGGGATCCCAAGACAGCTGCTAGTGGGAGGTAACCATCCCTTTT
The DNA here is from genome assembly GCF_903992535.2 of Arvicola amphibius. Taxonomy (NCBI): domain Eukaryota; kingdom Metazoa; phylum Chordata; class Mammalia; order Rodentia; family Cricetidae; genus Arvicola; species Arvicola amphibius. The sequence continues at coordinate 50,859,611 of NC_052050.1, forward strand.
ACAGGCTGCTGTGGGAGGCCTTCTGGCCACTGAGCTGTGCTCTGGAAAGAGGTTGTGGGATCCCAGCCCTTTCCTCTTTCCCTTTTGCTTCCTAACCAAGAGTTGAGTGGTTTCAGTGCTACACAGTCCTGATGTGGTGTACGGTCTTGCCATGGGCACAATGCAATGAAGCCACAGAAAATGTGTCTCCAAACAAGGCTGCCCCTTCTGTAAGTTGACTGTCTTGGGTAGTTTTTATAAGGTGAAACACTGATTAACCCAGATTTTGCAAGCTAACGTTGAAACTTTTGGGGTGCAGGGAGCAGGCTCCTCAGTAGGAACTCGCCCTTTGAAAAAGGTGGGGAAGAAGACAGAGGGAGCCCCAACATGGTACCAACCAGCTGAGTTCTACGAGTTTGAACTGTGGAGGTTACCCGTGATTGTGACAGTTCTATTCCAGGGAGGTAATGGAGGTCGCACCAAATCCGCACCCACATTCCGGGAAACCCGTCATTCTTCACAATATCAACTCTGTTGGTTTGTGAACACAAGAGTACTTCGAATCTTCTTGTGTCTTCTTCAGTTTCTTCCCTTCAGATTTTGTAGAGGGCAGAAGGCCATTGTGCTCACAGAAAAACACAAGAGAAACCAGGAGTGTTAAACACCCAGACTTGCCTCTTCAGCTTGTTTCCCACCCAGAAGGCTGGGAGTGGGTGTGGTTAACAGCCTGGTGACCTGTACTATCCATAGGGCCAGGCCTCACCTGCATCCCCCGACTGTTATGTTTATCCCAGACTCTTCCTCACTAGACTCCTATCTTAACCATCATTTCTTTGTCAGTAAAACCCAACCTTAGGGGAGACGTCACATGTACTTTGTAGCTTGGTGACTTCTACAATATTTGTATGACCTCAACCATTCCTGATCCTCCCAGCACTCGGGAGGCAGAGGCAGGCGGATCTCTGTGAGTTCGAGGCCAGCCTGGTCTACAAGAGCTAGCTCCAGGACAGGCTCTAAAAATAAAGCTGCAGAGAAACCCTGTCTCGAAAAACCAAAAAAAAAAAAAAAAAAAAAAAAGAATGTTGAAATATCTGACTATAGTACTGAGGTATGAGTAGAAGTGATTTCCAATGGTATTAGGAGAGACCAAAATGTCAAATGCTTTAATTCTGGTAAAATAGAACATCTAAAAATTGATTGTAACAAGGAATGCCTAGGAACAGTGTCTGTTCTGGGAATGGCAAAAATAAGTCATCTCAGTCTTCTGGAATATGTAGGAGCTGTGGCAAAGGTCAACACAGGACCAATGAATATAGATCGACAAGAGACAGACATGACAACCTGATACCATTGTGAAACTCTTTGGGGGGGAGCTCTCACAGGCCTCTATATCAAATGTGGTCCAGTTATTCCCAGTCATTGTGGAAAACATACCTCACCAGAAAAAATAAAAGATCCAGTGCCTTCTGTAAGAAACCATACTGTTCTGGACGATGAAGTAAACATGGAGGCTGCATCAAAAACCCCAGTAGAAAGTAGGAAAAGTATGTTTTGACAGACTTCTATAATCAAAGACCAAAGCTAAGAGTGCACATAAATGACATTGTACTTGAGGGATTACTAGACACGGGTGCAGACATGAGTATCATTACTTCAGAATCTTGGCATCCAAATTGGTCTCCTCAAGAGTCAGATGTTCAATTCCTAGGAATTGTAACCCTATCTCAAGTAAAACAAAGCATGAGATGGGTTGAATGCATAGGGACAGAAGGACAAAAGGAAGGCTGAGGCCATACGGAGCTAATATTGCAGTAAATTTATGGGGTCATGACCTGTTGTAGCAACGAAATACCCAAATTAAGGGAGACCTGAGCAACGCGCTGGCGGTGGGAGTGATCTGCAAGCGAAACCTCTACCATGAGTCTCCTCAATAAACCCAAGAGTGAGATGACCCCAGAGGAGCTGCAGAAGCGGGAGGAGGAGGAATTCAACACAGGCCCCCTCTCGGTGCTCACGCAGTCAGTCAAGAACAACACCCAAGTGCTCATTAACTGTCGCAACAACAAGAAGCTCCTGGGGCGGGTGAAGGCCTTTGACAGGCACTGCAACATGGTGCTAGAGAATGTGAAGGAGATGTGGACTGAGGTCCCCAAGAGCGGCAAGGGCAAGAAGAAGTCCAAGCCTGTCAACAAGGACCGCTACATCTCCAAGATGTTCCTGCGTGGGGACTCAGTCATCGTGGTGCTACGGAACCCGCTCATCGCCGGCAAGTAGAGTAGAGGCCTCTTTCTTCCATGAGAGCCTGCTCCCTGCCCTGCCGAGCCTTGCCCAATGGGATGGAAATAAAACCCTGTGTTTTTTGTTGTTTTGTTTTCAAAAAAAAAAAAAAAGAAAGAAATACCCAAATTAACATTTCTGTAATCCCCAAAACTTATGTTTCTGGGAAAGATATTATAAGGTATTATAAACAAAAGTCACCAGCCATTCGGACTGTACAAGAACACAAAGCAGCTAGCAAAACTACAGAGGTACTAAAAACCCTCCCTTTAAAATAGTTAGCTGAAAAACCAATATGGGTTAAACAATGGCCTTTAACAAAAGACAAACTGCAGGCTTTAGAACAACTGGTACAGAAGCAACTAGATGCTCACCATATTGAAGAATCAACCAGCCCTTGGAATTCTCCTGTATTTGTTGTTAAAAAGAAATCTGGAAAATGGGGGATGGTGACGGATCTTAGAGCTGTCAATAAGGTAATTCAACCTATGGGCCTTCTACAATCTGGAATTCCTCTGCCTTCTCTATTACCAAAAAAAAATGGCCTCTCATAACTGTTGATTTAAAAGGTAGTTTCTTCACCATATCTTTACAAAAAAAAAAGGACAGAGAAAATTTGCCTTCACAGTGCCTACTTATAATTTTCAGCCTACTAGGAGATACCAGTGGACCATCCTCCCACAGGGAATGTTCAATAGCCCAACCCTGTGCCAATATTTTGTAAATCAGCCATTGGAAATAATATGTAAACAATTTCCTAAGTCTATAATCTACCATTACATGGATGACATTTTTATTGTTTTTATTGAGCTATATGTTTTTTCTCTGTTCCCTTCCCTTTATCTCCCCTCCCCTTCTACCCTCTCCCATGGTCCCAAAGCTCCAAATTTACTCAGGAGATCTTGTCTTTTTCTACATCCCTTGTAGTTTAGATCCATGTATGTCTCTCTTAGGATCCTCATTGTTGTCTAGGTTCTCTGGGATTGTGAATTATAGGCTTGTTTCTCTTTGCTTTATGGATGACATTTTGTTTTCTGATCCAAATGCAGATACTTTAAAAAGAATGCTTAAAAAAATAAAAGATGTTTTGCCTAAATGGGGATTATAAGTTGCTCCTAAAAAAAATACAAAAAGAGAGATTCTGTCAATTACCTAGGTTACAAAATAGGTTTACAAAAAATTAAAACCCAAAAGACACAAATTAGGAGAGACCAATTACAGACTCTTAATGACTTTCAAAGATCTTTAGGAGACAATTTCAGTCTACAATCGACTGTTGAGATAATGCCTGATCTAATAATTCATTTAAACAAAACCTTAGATGGTGACAAAGACTTAAATAGTCCCAAGGAATCAACAGCTGAACCTGAGGAAAAAAGCTGATTGTTGTTGAAGAGAAATTACAGGAGGCACATAAGGTGAATCCAGATATTAATTGCATTCTAGTCATATTGCCTTCCAGAATTTTCCCTACAGAAATTTTAATGTAGAAGGAAGATATTATCTTAGAGTAGATCTTTTTACCTCATAAACCAAGTCAAAAATTTAAAACTTAAGTAAAAGTGTCTCTAAATTAATTATAAAAGGAAAATTGAGACTTCATCAACTAGCAGGTATAGATCCAGCAGAGATTATAGTACATTTTACTACTAATGAAATTTTAAAAATTATGGGAAGACAATTAACCAGAGCAAAGAGCTTGTGTTAAGTTTTGGTAAAAAATTAGTAGCAATTATCCCAAAATCAACAAAATTAATGTTATAAAGAGAACTACTTGGATTCTTCCCTAAATTATACATGATGCACCAATAACTGGAGCCCATACATTTTATACTGATACAAATAAATCAAAAAAGACAGGTTACAAAATGAGATAATAGGTAAATTAGTGTGATAAGATAATGGGTATATTACTCACACTAATAATAATAATAGTGAATAATAGAGTGAATACTTGTGAGCTATTATTTATGGACAATTGATATTGGTATAAATTCTTATATATTGATATAAGTTCAAATTATATTTGTTATATTGAATATACTCCTATTTATGTTTACAGAATTTGTACACCTATGCAAAATTATTTTGTCAGATTGTATGCCTAGACCCGCAGGGGTCCTGCCTCAGGTCTACTCCCTCAAAGGTCCCAGATTCATGCCCGGACCCACAGCAGTCTCTAGCTCTGGTCCACTCACTCAGCAGTTGCTCCCCTGTACCTGTTCCTGTGAAGTTTGCTGTCTCAGGTCTGTCTGGCCCAGGTCACTGGCTCAGACCTGCTTCTGCAAATGACCCTGGTCTGTATCTGCTCCTGCTCCCAGGGAGTTCACTGTCCTAGGCCCATTCTGGCCCAGGTCGCTGGCTCAGTCCTGCTCTTTTTGGAGTTCACTGCCTCAGACCTGGTCTAGCCTAGGTCTCTCCATGTTGGGACTTTTTATAAATGTAGAAATCATGTGAGGAAAAAGGATGAGTTTTGCCAGGGGAAGCATCTGAATTCGACTTTTTCACGTACAAGGTGGTACTTGGGAGGCGGTCAGGCAACAGGGGGTGGGCAATATGTATGTGTTAGTACAGGAACCTGGGGAGGCCAGAGGCACTGGGTCCCCTGGAGCTAGAGAGCTAGAGTTACAGGTGGTTGCGAGTTGCCTGATATGGACGCTGGGGAACTGAACTCAGATCCTCATGCCCTTCACCACTGAGCCATCTCTCCAAATCCAGGATTTCATCCACACAGCATCCATGGCTCTTCTCCAGAGGACTGACTGTCCTCCTGCATCATCCGGGCACACAGAAGAAGCTACCATTAGATGTATGTTCTTGCTAACCACAGCAGCTATCCAAAAGCTGATGGGTGTGGTGCCAAGAAAAATACTCCAGCTGCCTTCTTCCTAGTAGGGAGAGCTGGGGGATGTGCCCTGTGCTGTCTTAGGATCACCACCCTGGTCGCCACTGAGACTCGGTTTGAAATTGCCTGCAATGCTTCCTAATGAATCATTTTCTCCAGAATCTTAAAGTTGGCACCCGTTGGCCTTTCCTGACCTCCTTCCCTTCCTTCTTCTGCCTCCCCTGACTCCTGACTTCCAGTCCACAGAACACACTTACGAGGATCCTCGTCTCTGGTCTGTTCCAAAGAGCAGGGGCTACAATCGGATACGGTCCTCCCGGCGCCACAAGTTTCCTTTTCTCTTCGCCAGGTCTCACAAGCGGAGGAGACTTTGACTTCACGGACATGGCTGGTGCTCTCCGCAGCAAGCGTCTAGCCGCAGACCTTGGGGAGGCTTTGTGGGCTCCTGGCCCCACAGCAGTGCTGTGCGAAGGAGACAGTCCCTGAGTCAACTTGCTCCTGCCCCGACTGCACTCCTTTCCTAGATCTCCAGTCTTCCTAGATGCCAATCACTGGGGATCTTGCTTCCAGTCTCCTGAGTTCTTATTCTCTGATATCCTTGCCTGCCAGGCAGCCAAGTGCAGCCTGATCAATCAAAGAGTGGGGCAGGAGTTTGCAGGGGCGTTTGCTTTCAGATTTTGCACAAAAATTCAAAGGCCTAGCCACAGCCGCCCCTGAAGCCCATCTTAAGGTGGCACCTGACTGTAACCTCCCACCCTAGGTTATAGTTGAGGAATGACTGACATTACAAATTCAAAGCCATCCTGGGCCATACAGTGAGGCCTCAATATAGACACAAAGCAAAAAAAACATATTTCTTGGTGTCTTAGTCTATGCAACTTCTGGGGAGAAGTTTGTCTTAACTTCATGTAGACCACCCTCTTGGCAAAGACTTGCCCTCAGGACTCCACCATCTAGCTGGGGGTGGGGAAGGGTGACTCTCCCACTAAGAATTCTCTAGAAATCCTCCCGGTTGAGAGGTGCTTGTTTTTACCTCCTCCATACTCCCAGCTCCCCTGGCTTTGGGCACGTTGCTGAGGAAATCAAAAAAATTTCTACGAAACACAGGAAAACCGTTTAGCCTCCCGTTCCGGGTGACTGACTGTGTCCCTTTTCTCGGTTCCTTAAATGGGCTGTGGAGATTTCACCACAGTGCTTGTCTTCTTCTGGGGAAATGGGTTCTGTTACAAGAATGGCAGGTCATGAAACTGGAGAAAATATCTGTGAGCTACAAACCCAACAAGGGATTGTGTCTAGAACAAATAAAGAATTCTGGGGCTGGAGACAGTTCAGTCGCTAAGAGTGCTTTCTATGCAAGCTCGAGAACCTAAGTTCTAATCCCCAGTCTCCATGTTACAGTCATGGCTGTGTGCCTGCCACAACCAGAATCTGGGGGTAGAAACAGGCAAACAGATCTCCAGAGATCCCTGCCCACACAGCCTAACGGCAACAGCAAACTTCAGGTTTGAGAAAATCCATCTCCAGGTGTAATAAAGTGATTTCTTCTTCAGTGTGACCTGCACACTCATGCGCATGTGCCACGAATGTATCCCAATATTTACACTTACACACACATACATACACACACCAATTTCAAAAAATTCTGAAAACTCAACAATTAAAAGGGGGGGGGGGACTAAAGCAATTTAAGAGACGTTTTTACTGAAGAGGGTTTTCTGGTAGAAAAGAAACAAGATGACTCAGCCGTAAAAGTGCGAGCTGGCAGCTCATGCCACATGCATGTGCACACGCACAAATAAACAGATGGCAAAACTAAGCAAATTAAAAGCCGCACAGTGGGCTGGAGAGATGGCTCAGCAGTTGAGAGCACTGGCTGTTGTTGCAAAGGTCCTGAGTTCAGGTTCCCAGCAATCGCAGGGTGGCTCACAACCATGTGGTAGTGGGATCTGATTCCCTCTTCTGACCTAGAGGCGTACATGCAGATAGAGCACTTATATACATAAAATAAATAAACGAATCTTTCTTTAAAGCTACACATCATTAGCCATCAGAGAAAAGCAATCACAGCACATGTTCAGAACAGCTGAAACTAAAAAAAAAAGTAACAAACTTTGTAGAGCAATGCCTACTCTACGCACTATGGTTCACGAGTCAGGCAAGGGCCTGGAAATTTAAACACACACACACACACACGGGGGGGGGGGGGGGGAGTCATCTTTGAAACAAGAATGCCTACTTTATTGTGTTCCAGGGCAGTTTATATAGGGTCTCCCTGACTAATGGTCACGCCCTTAGCTCTCAGCTACAAACCCACCAGAAATGACCCCCCGCCCCCGCCATCAGGGAGGATCTCATACTCAGAGCAGCTACAAGCACAGGAAAACAATAGATTTGCAACTATCATCAGAGGCTAAGATCCAGGTAGGGATGTGGAGCCAGGGAAGATACAGATGTGTCAAAGACCAGCTTCGGCAAAACTTGTACATTGGACTGGATAGATGGTTCAGTGGTGGAGAGCAGTGACTGCTCTTCCAGAGGACCTGGGTTCGATTCCCAGCATCCACAAGGTAGATCACAACTGTCTGTAACTCCAGGTCCAGGGGATCTGACACCCTCACACAGACATACATACAGGCAAAACATCAATGCATGTGAAATAAGAATAAATAAATGATTAAAAATGTTTTTTAAAAAAACTTGTACGTTCCAGGGTAAGAGCTTGAGAATTAGAATTATTAAGCAAAAGGAACAGAGATGTAAGAGAAATAAGAGACAGAAATACAGAGCAGCCTCGGGAGGGACGGTCAGTGAATGCTGAATCTGCCTCGTTTATTCTCCACACGCTTATGTACTTCAGGTGGCGCAGATCCACCTCTACAGCCAAAATACTAATTAACCATACCAAGTCAGAATCTCTACGTTTGTAGCCACACCTGTTGTCAACAACATTGAGAGAGCAAAAATAAGCTTAAAGTTTCTGACCTCCAGTCAAGGTGGAACAGGCTCACAACTGTGGGTCCCCACACAGATATGAGATAAAAAGCCAATAGGAAGGATTCTTTCGGCTGCAATTGTGTCAATGTTGATGTCCTAGCATATCGGAAAATGTGATAGAGATCATGTAGGACATCCATCTACCTTTCTTTTATTTTTTTTCTTTCTTTCTTTCTTTTTTTTTTTTTTTTTTTTTTTTGAGGCAGGGTTTCTCTGTATTGAAGCCTGTCCTGGAACTAGCTCTTGTAGACCAGGCTGGCTTTGAACTCACAGAGATCTACCTGCCTCTGCTTCCTGAGTACTTGGATTAAAGGCGTGAGCCACCACCACCTGGCTACATTTCTACAAGTATATGTGAATTTCTAAATTTAAATGGTCTACTTCTTGTTTTGGTTTGTTTGTTTATGTCTACCTAGGTAGTCCTGGCTGTCCTGAAACTCAGTTATGCAGACCAGGCTGGCCTCAAATTCACAGAGACTTACCTGCCTCTGCTGCCCTAGTACTGGGATTAAAGGTGTGTGTCCCCACACCCATCTTAAAACATCTACTTTTTTTTTGTTTTTCCAGACAGTTCTTGCTGTCCTGGAACATTGCTCTGTAGACCAGGCTGGCCTCGAACTCACAAAGATCTGCAGCCTACTGAATGAAAAAAGATCTTCACCAACCCCATATCAGACATAGAACTGATCTCCAAAATATATAAAGAACTCAAAAAATTAGACATTAAATTTCTAAATAACCCAATTAAAAATGGAATACTGAACTAAACAGACAATTCTCATCAGAAGAATTTCAAATGGCCAAAAGATACTTAAGGAAATGTTCAACTCCCTTAGCTATCAGGGAAATGCAAATCAAAACAACTCTGAGATACCGTCTTACACCTATCAGAATGGCTAATATCAAAAGCACTAATGATAGCTTATGCTGGAGAGGATGTGGAGTAAGGGGAACACTCATCCATTGCTGGTGGAAATGCAAACTTCTACAACCACTTTGGAAATTAGTATGGCGGTTTCTCAAAAAATTGGGAATCAACCTACCTCAGGGTCCAGCAATACCACTCTTGGGCATAAATAAATCTTTTTTAAAAAAATAAATAAATAAAATAAAATGGTTGAAAGAAAAACCTGTATGGCTTGTGCAATGGCCTTTAACAACATAGAAAGGCAATCTTTACAACAGCTGGTACAAGAGCAGTTAAATGCTCAGCATATTGAAGAATTAGCCAGCCCTTGGAATTATCCTGTATTTGTTGTTGAAAAGAAATTTGGAAAATAGAGAATGGTAACAGATCTAAGAGCTGTTAATAAGATGATTCAGCCAATGGGCTCTCTACAGTCTGGAGTTTATTGCCTTCTCTATTACCTAAAGGAAGGCCACTTATAGTTATTGATTTAAAAGATTGTTTTTTTTTTCACTATACCTTTATAAGAAAAAGAGAAAAATTTGCTTTCACAGTGCCTACTTATAATAATTCTCAGTTTGCTAAGAGATATCTATGGAATATTCTCCCACAGGAATGTTAAATAGCCCCACCCTGTGCCAATATTTTGTACGGCTGCCATTGGAAATAATACATAAGCAATTTTCTGAATCTGTAGTTTACCATTACATGTATGACATTTTACTATCTGATTCAAATGTAGATACTTTAGAATGTTTGAAGAAGAAAATAAAATTTTGCCTTCTTGAGGATTACAAATTGCTCCTGACAAATTACAAAAAGGATATTCTATTAATTATTTAGGCTATAAAATAGGTTTTTAAAAACTAGATTCCAAAAGGTACAAATTAGGAGAGATAGATTGCAGACCTCTTAATGACTTTCAAAGATTGCTAAGAGACACCTCCCATCTATGGCCCACTATTGGGATAAAACCTGATGAACTGGTTAATTTAAATAAAACCTAAGATGGTGGCAAGGATTCAAATTGTCCCAGGAAATCATCAGCTGAAGCTGAGAGAGAATTGACTTTGAAGGAGAGAAATTATAGAAGACACATGTGGATCCAAATCTTAACTGCATTCTGGCCATATTACCC